>NW_027526407.1:106859392-107230848 GCF_048455015.1 Haemaphysalis longicornis | reverse complement strand
TGACCCAAGACAAAAAAAAAAATCTCTAGCCTCGGGCTCACGTCGCCGCATAGTAAAATAAACAAACAGGACACCGAACGCAAAAGGCAGCGTCCGGGTGTTGGCCTGGCGTCGGCAGGTTCCTTCCGGAAGGGAAGGAACTCATCACGCTAGATGCAACTTCCGCCAGATCAGCCGAATTTGCTTCATCCTGTGTGGCACATTCGTAGCTTCGTCGCTGTTCTTTTTCTTCTTTTTTAGCACGGGAGATAGAAATGGCTCTGAACGATGCTGAGATTGCATTGCTTTCTTTTTTTGCTTTGCCTCACACTGTTTCGAGGGGTCAACTTGACCAAATCCCAAGAGCGAGTCACTGCCGTGGTTAAAGGGCTAAATAGCAGAAGGGCACAAGTTCTCAAACTCACACTTTAGGCTCACTTGTCCTGTTTCATCACTCAAAACGACCCAAAGAGTGCATTGCAATGTGAATTCAGGAAATGGTGCTATGTACCCAAGCCGGAATCAGTATTCATAGGAAGAAAACAGCGTCTGAATTTCTCGGCTGGAAATATTGTCAGTTGAAATCACGAAAAGAAATTATGCAGGGACAACATTTGAAGACAAGGACTTTACTAAAAAAAATTAAAATGCGTCCCTCGCACCTCTTAAAACCTCCCTTAGGATTCCGCAAATACACAGGAAGGAGCCAGGACATAGTTCCACGGAATGACCTTAAATTTCTATAACGTTTCCTTAAAGCCTCTTTAACGAGTAGAAACTACCCAAATTTATTTCTCCTGAACCTCCCCAAACATGTCTTGAAACTCCATAAATGCTATCTAACTATATCCTAAAACGCCCCGTTTAGAGGAAGCAAACAGGAACAATCTACCCATGGAGTTAAAGAAACTTCTGGAAAACACATCAGTAAAGAAGAATCCATTGGCGCTATCTAAGGTGTGTATGTATTAAGAGGGCGAGAATTTTACTTGAGACGAAGTCGTTCCAACGAGCAATTTTAGAGGGTTTCAGGTGCAGTAGAAGCCGGGCTATGTTAATCCACCATGACAAAATAGGCAGAGTCAACAAGAACAGGTATTTGCATGCTCCGATGAAAAAAAAAACTTGTTAGGAAGTCGGAAATAGCGAATACAAAGGAGAAGAAAGGAAAACGCACCTACAATGAAAAAAAGGTGTGGGTGTAGAAATTGCGAAGACGTCCGACTGTTTTGGAAAGAGTAACGATTGTTGAACTCGCTCTTGTGGCAAAGGCGTTTTGATGGAAATCTTACGCGCTATCTCGCCTGCAAGGAAATTCACAAAAACAACAGGAGTAATACATTATGATATCTATGGGGGCCATTTTAAGCTTGCGATGCTCTAACTAAAATATCGTCCTGAGAGAAATGAATAACTGCAGATTGAAGCAAGGAAAAAGTCAAGGTATTTAGGTTCGTCTACATAAAACACGTCTGCACGGAGCAGCGAAAAAAGACCATAAAAGTAGCAATAAAACATGAGGATAACAGATGAACAAACGAGGTCAAGGTAGCCCAAAAGAGCGTGAAACAGATAAAAACGAAGAAATCCAGTCAAAAAATTAGCAGTCACTTAGCTCAGCTACGCCAGGGTATACATAGCGTCAGCTGAGGTTCAGCTGGTTATTCTAAGGTTTCCTGGTTGCCTAAGATTAGCTGCTTATGCTTACTGCTGCTAAAACGATTCCCAATCCCATTCAATTCAATCCAGTCGAGACCAGTCCAGTCCCATACAATCCAATCTAGTCTAGCCCAGTCCAGTCCAGTCCAGTCCAGTCCAGTCAAGTCCAGTTTAGTCCAGTCCAGTCCAGTCCAGCCCAGCTCAGTCACTGCTCTTCGCGCATGCGGAGCACGCCTCTCCAGGAGCCACGCGCAGTGGCTATCAAGCGGCTCCTGCGCAGCGTCAGACTTGGCTAGTGCGCAACGGAGGCGCACAGCTAGCCGTGGATCCAGCGCCAGTGCGTCTGCCGCGGCTATGACGTCACTCCCCTGGAATGTGCAGACCAGCGAATGTGCAGACCCAATTCTCTACACATGCGTACTACAATTAGATTGGATTTTATTCCAACACAACACAATTTATTATAATCCAAGCCAATCCAAGTCAATCCAATCCAAGTCAGTCCAATTTAATCCAATCAGATCCGATCCTAACCAATCCAATGACCCTCATGGTTGCGCAGAACAGCCTTTCACGGCCCACGCGAAACTGCTCAACCTTGGCCAGTGTAGCTTACGCTACTAAATTTGGCGCACGATTGCCAAAATTCGTAATGCCCAAAAATCTTAGTCTTCTGGGTGACGGTGCATACCTGCTACTTCTCAAGAAGGGATTATTACATCAGCAAACGCACGAGGGCGAGCTACATAAAGTACAATCTGGCGTTGTCTTCTAGCGCGTCCTCATGCAAGCCCATGTATCGCGCCTTTCGGCATACTTTCATCCTGCGCTTTCCTGCTCTTTTTATCTTCGGTGGCCTCTTCGTTCTCTCGGTCACCTCTCAGCGCGCCGCTGCCAGAGCTAATGTCTCGCATCGTCTCGCCATACCACTCGCCGCTTCATAACTTCACTATACTCTCATCGTTCGCTTTCCTGCTCGTGGTATCTTGTCCATTGTCACGCGTCACCTCGGTAAAAGAGTGGATTCCGGACACAAAGGGATCAAGTTAATACGAGACTTTAAGGTTGGTAAAGGTATTGCGAAGGTAAAATAAAAGGGCAATAAAAGTGTTGGAAATACACCTCATACAGAAAAAACCCTAAATGGCTTTCAGTTCATAAACTATAACAGTGTCCTCAAGCTTTATCTACTCGTCTGTATATGTTCTCAAAGGCAATTTCCCTATCGCACTTTTTGTTTTTGCGCCACCCCGGATCCTTGGGGCAGTTAGGTGTCTGTTGTCCATGAGGTGGCTCCCTGAGCGCAGCGTCGTGAGGATGGTGACGGGGCCAGTGGGGCGAAGCCACTAGTGCGTATGTGCCCGCGCAAGCCGGTGCAGAAGCCAGCGGAGCGGAGCCGCCGTTGCCCAGGAGCACCCGCGCAGACGAGGAGGCCAACGGGGAAGTGCCGCGGGTGCTTTGCGGGCTCCCAGACCTCGGGTCCCGCCTTCTTCGGTAGCCTCAAACCACGATCTCTCCGTCGACGTGCTCTTTGGATTCCTTCTCTTTGTTCCTTTTCTTTTCTCCACCAGCTTCCAAACATTTCTCACTTCTTAGTCCCTTATTCTTCGTCGTCTTCCCCGTCTTCGCTCCTTGACTCCTGACATTTGCCCCCGCCTTCAAGAGTTTTTCATTAAAAACTGCTTCCACGTTTGTGGTCGATGACACGCACTCATATCACGATTGACAGTCAGTCACCTTCTTACAGCACCGTTCAGTTCAGTCCTAAGCACATCGATCACACTAAAGTATAATCACTGAAAATTTCGCCAAGGTTTCACTTTCTGTGCGCGTTCGTGTAAGTTCACAAAAAGAATATCTCTCTAACGTATTACGCCAGCAATTCTTAACACATAGACTACTCATTCATTAATCACGGCACTCTACTCACAAATCTGCTGGAGCAATATATTGTCGTTTATCCAGTGTACTGCTCACCTGCTAGTTTAACTGATCTTTCTTATTTTAAACATTCCACAAAATGAGCTACTATTTCACTAATCTAACAATTCACCCTGCTCTATCACCTAACGATTCCTTCTCCTATTCTGACATTCTTGGAAAACTCCGTCTCTACAATCTAGACCACTCTGTCTCGAATCGCCATAGTCTTTGTGTCTATAAGCTGGTCCGGTTCTATAAGCTGGTTCGTCTATGTAAAGCTTCAGGTTGCACCCCCCCCGTTCCTCGAACGTCTTTCTGTCCGCGTAATTCTTTAATCCCTTGACCTGTGTCTTCACTTCCTTGGCGAGCTTGGTAACACGCTTGAGTTGCTCCACGAACGTTGAATCGACCGTCTTCTCGACTCTGTTCAACCATTCTCTGCCATCTCCTTCGTTGTTCTTCTAGGATATATGACTTTCGTGGTCCATTGTAGATTTTCTCTCCTTTCTGGTCACGATGACTTTCTGTTCCGACATCATACTAACGAAAGCTTTTGTCTCGTTGATTTGTATGGCCACCGGCACTGTTCGTGCCGCATTTCCAGCTACCACTCGGTCGTCTGGTGTGTCGAAAATGTCACCAGAGATGTTGGTAATGGGGTTGTTGACACCAATAACTCAGAGATGGGTCCTCCTTTTGTTGTCTTGTGATTCTCTCGGGTGACCTGTCCAACGCTAGTGCACTTGTATGACCGAGCCCATGTAGATATTCTGTTTTCTCAATTGCGGCCATTGCACGCGCTGTCATAGACATTATCGGGGTTGAAATGATCGCTGTTGTTTTTTTATCGTTTTTGTGCTCTTCCCTCGGGCGTCTTCTATGTTCTTCATTCACCTCCTTTACTTGGCGTTTCCATTTTGCGTCAGGGTCATTCACTTCTCTAATGCCTGGCACATTACCCAGAATCAAGTCGTACGGTGGTTAATCGACACGTTTGGCTCTTAACACTCCCGTGTAGTAAGGGGTCGAATCTCGAATGATAGCTTCCGGCAAGCACCGTACTGTTCCATCTACAAGCACCACTTGCGCCTCCTGCCCAATAAACTCTTTCTCCCTGACCAGACTCCTCCTCACGAATAGTGTTCGTTCCGGTATCCCGTCGAACTGAGATTCGCTCTCCCCGCAGCTCGCCATCGACAACAGGCATTTGACATTCTTGTGTCGCCAAATCCTCTCCTTCTCTCAGTGTTGTCTGTTTTTCTTTGGGGCTCGTGCTTGGCTTTGGTGGGGATGGACCGAACTTGTTCGCGTTTATTGCAAAAGCTGACTTCTCCTAGTTTTGAAAACGGCATTCTTCTGTTGTATGTCCCTTTCTCTTACACACCCGGCAAGTTGAAGGTGCTTGCCTCGAGTTACCAACAGTTCGGTAATCAACGGCACGATGCCCTACACGATTGCAAAGAAAACAGCGAGATGTAGACCTCGGAGCTAACATTTTTGTCGTACTTTTCTGTGCTTCTATGCTCGTCGCCATGCTCTCTTCCTTCACTTTGCCCAAGTTCTTAAGCCTCTGGGCTTGGCAGTATTGATTTGGGGCAGTAGTAATCTTTTCAAGGGTCTTTAGGCTGCGCTCCTTCAGAAATACTGACAACTTGGAATTGCAACACGCGAGAAACTGCTCCGTCAAAATTCGATCTCGAAGTTTTTCATGCGTCTTTTTTGTGTTGGACATCTCCAACCACCGATCAAAGTAACTCGTGAGACGTGAAGCAAACTGTTTTCCTGTCTCCGCATCATCTGGCTTTGCGTTGGAAAATTTCTCGCGGAAACCGTCACCTGTAAGTTTAAATCTTTGCAGCAATGCTGCCTTTACAGTCTCGTAGTCCATAGACTCTGATGCCGGCATTCTTCCGAAGACACTAAGTGCTTCGCCGACCAGACAGAGGCTCAGTGCGGTCGCCCACTGACATTTTCTCCCAAACAAGCGCGATGGAGATAAGCATCGAAGTCATCTCTTTTGTCATAGAAAGGAGCCATGAGCTTTTTTTGGCAAACTTCCGGACCCTTGGACGTCGGTGGTAATGTAGATACTGGGAATTCTTCACCACTTTGGTTTGATGCGCTCGCATTTGCTAATCATATCTTTAACTCGACCAACTCTTTCTCTTGGGCTACCTTTTCTTTTTCTACATCCGCCATGCGCTTGGCTCTCTCTTCCTCTTCTCGATTCACCTCTCTCACTGCTGCTCTTTCCTCTCTCCGTCTCTGATTTTCCCCCTCATACAAGTACAAAATCTCTTCCTTAGTCAACCTCAAGCTACTCGCCAATGTCATGAACTTCTCAAGATCCATCTCTTCTACCACGGTAAACAAATGACAATGGAAAAAGAGATCCTTAAACGCTCGCCAATGTTTTCGTCACGCGTCACCTCGGTGAAAGAATTGATTCAGGACACAAAGGGTCAAGTTAATAGGAGACTTTAAGGTAAGGTGAAGTTATTGCGAAGGTAAAACAAACGCACAATAAAAGTGTTGGAAATACACCTCATACAGAAAAAATCCTAAATGGCTTTCAGTTCATAAACTACAACAGTGTCCTCATGCTTTATCTACTCGTCTCTATAGGTTCTTAAAGGCCATTACCTTACCGCACTTTTTGTTGTTGCGGCGCCCCGAATCCTTGAAGCAGTCGGGTGTCTGTTTTTGCTGAGGTGGCTCCCTGAGCGCAGCGTCGTGAGGATGATGATGGGGCCAGTGGGGCGGAGCCACTGGTGCGTATGTGCCGTTGCAAGCCGGTGCTGAAGCCAGCGGAGCGGAGCTGCCGTTGCCCAGGAGCACCCGCGTCAAATGCTTGAGGAGAGCAACGGGGCAGTGCCGCGGGTGCCTTGCGGCTTCCCAAACCTCGGGTCCCGCCTCCTTCGGTCACCTCGAACCAGGATCTCTCCGTACACCTACTCTTCGACTTCCTTCTCTTTGTTCCTCTTCTTTTCTACACCAGCGTCCAGATTTTCGCGCTTCTTAGTCCCTTATTCTTCATCGTCTCCGCCGTCTTGGCACCTTGACTACTGACATCTATTTTAGGTATCTCCTTTGTTCGCGTGGTTGCAACAAAAGACCAAAGTGCTACGAAACCCCAGATGCGGGCGCTTAAGTGCTGTGCAAAAAAACGAAACCGAAAGCGCTCTTATACATGCGCAGGTCTCAGACGTGTCATATCAAAAAAGAAATGTGTCCACAACTGCCAGGGCATTAGTTTTTGTAAGGGTTATCAGGTTATTTAAAACGTAGAAAGACGCTAGTGAAAATAAATAAACATGAGGTATCTGTGTGCACACGAAACCGAAACGGCATAACCTATAGTGTTAAAATATGATAGTATTCATCCACAGCTATATGAAATAGTGACTCCCCGTCCGTACCAACCGGGTATTAAAATAATATTCAAAAGAATTAATGAGGCAGAAAACGTTACCTCCTAAGACTTGGTGACAGACTTATCGGTTTGCTCGTGAGCAAACCCGCTGAGCAGATAATAACGTGTAACAGCTACAACCGGTTATGAACACCCATTAACATAATTTGACGCTACTAGAACAGGTGAAATGCGAAACGACCCTCGTAAAACATTCCGCATATAGAGAAATATGAAATATGTGAATGCAGAATTCGTAACAATTATTGCGCACTCAGGCGTAACTAATGCAAATGATTATTTCAAAAGCAACCGAAAAACGTTTTTTGCAGAGTAGTCACATTTGGCACAGTTTCCATAGTTCTGTCTTAATTCAAGCGGAAAACATGCCCCCAGCCGTATGTTTTCCATATCATCGCTGTATACGTAATTCGTACTGACCATAATGTGGCATTTCTTGTGTCTGCGCAGAGATGGAACCGGTGTCAAATATTTTACATTAATACCGTACTCCATATTCATATGGGAGAGATACATATTGATGTTTTTACTACGGAGATGTGTCAGCAAGAGTACAGATTTCGGACTCCCGTATTTTCATACTTAGCGAACGTTTCAGGAAGGCTCAGTTTACGCACACGAAATCTCTTTGTCATGTAAGATAGCAAATACTATAATCCTGCCTCAAAGGTGATTGAGAAAAATCAACAGAGAAGCCCTATCTCCGGCAAAAAATTACTTTATTTATTTCGTTCATGGGCTAAAATAAAATGTTGTTTAGACATACGGTGCATCTACAAACTTTAATATCGTTGAACGGGATGGCCACAGGGGCTCCCTTCTTAAGAACAAATATCCCAGAAGGTACTTAAGACATTCGTTTGTCACTACTATCCAAGCCGCGAAGCACCATCCGTCCCCTGCTACTTGAAGCAACGCCGTCGGAATACACGGCCCAACTGTTTACTATGCGTTTCATCGAAGAAAGCATGCAATCTATATCCCCCAAATCATGGCTTTTTCTTCTAGTCAGGTGAAACCCCTTGGCTGGTGTTCGCTTCGAACTGTTTTATTTCAGATCGAGAAAGTTCAAGAGTAAAAGCTGGCCTAACTGGTACCTAATACAAAAACTGCGATATTCACTGAATCACCGCCACCTTTTTAACGGGTCTGCGCTTTTAAATGCTCTCAAAATACGACAATACGAAGAAGAAAATATATTGCAGTATTTTGATTCTTTTCCTCGACATGACTTCTTAAAATGCTACCTCCAACTTTACACAGCTGTTTCGAGTAAATGCATTTGCATAAGATCGCTGCCTGTTCCTTCAACGACCCAAACTGGTGGCTGCTGAACCTGGACAACGTGAGACTCGCAGCAGCACCAAACCACTCTATGATGGTTGCACCTTACTGCACTTTGGTTATAGGCATGTGTTTGTATCCTCAGGGACCATTCACTGCAGCCCTCTCAGACAATCACCGAAAAAACGCGCGAAACCGGCTCGTCCACAAAAACGCCAAGTCGATTTCCTTTTCACAGCCCATTTGCGCCGAATCGCAGCCGCATCAGCGACCGCAGAGGCCGTCCGGAAGCCGTCTCTCGCATAACTGCCCAGCACTGTACAACCCGTGGTCATGTGCACCTAACACCTCTTCCCCTTCGTAGTACGGGTTCTTGTTTCGTCGACACGATCGCAGCCAGCTGTGGCTGTTGTGCTTATCCTGCAAAGGCCGGTTTCCCGGTGTGAGCGCCGAAACTTATAAATTCTTCATCCTGAGCGGATGAAATACTCTTCAATAAACTAACTTGTTCGGTACAGGAAAGGGCACTTCCATAAAGCCAAGTCTTTGTTTTTTGTAAAGACCTAGAAAGTTTTCACTTTGTTCTCCTAAACATTGATGAAACGTCGTTTTTTTTTTGTGCCACTTCAGTTGAACACCGCAAGACACGATTCAAAAGGCGTAAATCCAAATGTGAACACAATTTCAGCTGTACGACAGGCTGACTCGGCTCCACAAATAATAAAGGCGCTGTTCCAAAACAATGTGGTTGTAGGAATGTCAGGCACATTTTTTTTGCACTAAATAAACACATCATATAATAAAACGTGGCAGAAAAGTAGTGAAATGGCTCTGCTCCCAAGAGAGTCTTTCTTTTTCCATGAAATAGAGGATTTCGCAGGGTATCGTGGGGTGGGTTAAACACAAACCGCGAAGGCCGCCGTTCCGCACTATCCCCGCTTAATAATTCCAAGACCTCTTTCGAACTTGAACCGTTGTCGCTGCATCAAGCAATAAAACGAAAACACAGAGCACTGACACCAACCAAGGCAGTTCATTAGACACTCCATTCACTTAGTACTATTCTAATTTGCCAGTCAAGCTACAGCTGCGAACAAAGCACACCGCCAGCGACTGCGGGTGAAAAAACGCACCACCCCCTGCAATTTTCTGCAGCTCCATTGAGAGAGAAAAAGAAGCGCTCACCAACCGGACTCATCAGGCAGATTTGAGTCACCGTAGCAACAGTTGCAAGTGGTTTGGAAAAACGACAATGCACGGACTATTCCCTTTCTTGGGGCCCACTTACGCCAACCTCCTCCTTGCCCAGAACAGCAAGGTAATGTCACGGTAATATGTAGTTTGTATTCCCAGTCAAATTAAACGGCGTCCACCTAATTCTCAGTTACTTGCCGCCGGGTGAAAAGAACACCCTGTCCGTCAGGCCTACAAAGCAATTAGCAAATTGCCGAATTACCGAGGTAGCAATTACCGAAGTAGCGCTTGCAGTAGCGGCGCCATCTCCGCCGATTACTCACTCCATGTCGCAGTCGCAAATGCCTGCCAGTAAGCGCAGGGACATCTTTTGAAGACATGCGATTCTATTGCTGCGAATCAAAGTGAACGGAAACCGTACACGAGTGGACTAGCTTACAAAACTACCTTACGACACGTCTTGATAAAAGAGCCTCTGGGAATCAGGCGCACAAGGGTATACAGCACCGCCAGGTGGGTTAAAACACAAGTGACACCTTTTGGTCTCACATAGATGCCTCTGGTTTTTACTGAGATCACTCTGGTCTCAAATGACCCCAGAGTGAGACCACAGAGTGAAACCATGAGAATGTTGTCTACACGTATATTGGATGATATTCTACACGTTTCAGTACCCAGACAACACGTGCAATCTCCTACTGCGGAAAAAATATTCGATCGACAAGGAACATTTCCGTAGCGTGAGCTACACTGGCCGACGTTGAGCAGTTTCAAGTTGCTCCTGCAGAACCATGCTGGGCATGTGCTAGGCGCAGTGACGTTGCAGGGCGGAGATAACGATCTCGCTTCCCGGCGTCTCTCACAAACCCCACGCCCCCAGCGTCTACGCCGACCTCAGTTCTGCACGTGACTGCCCGGTCCACTTGATGATCAGGCGAGGGGGGGGCGGGTGTTCAACCGACGCAGCAACACCAGCTTGCGCCTGTGGAACCAGCTTAGCTCTAGGGCAATTGGTGACGCTGCGCCGGAGCCGCTTGATGAATATACATCTGTCACATAATGCGTATACCGTGTTTGCGTGTCATTGAAGCAGCAATAATCATGATAATCAAGCTATCAAAAACAGCCATCAAAAACAGCGCTAAATCGGTGTACGCGTGAGTACACCGATTTAGCGCTGGCTTTCTTGTGCGCTAGACATTTCACACTCAGCAAAACAACTAAGGTCTGACGTTAGAGCGCGGCGTCTTGTAATCAGCTGTTCGGCGGCGGCTACTTCATACGCGTCTGGCGATAGGTAGATCCTACTGTGCTGCGCTCAACAGAACTTGGCGTCGAGGTATTACTTTGCGTTTAGTGGGCAGCGGTTTGGAAAGGATGCAGTTCCTGCTGTCAAACACGGACCAGTGCGATCACGTTGCAACATTTCTGCCCCGACCGACTCGCACTCACTCGTAGGTGTGCATAGAGGCTGGGGTTGAATTGCACATAAGGTTGTCGCTCTCATACTCAAGAGCGGAATCATGACTTTTCGCGGGACCAACGCTATCGCGGTACAACTGACTATCGAAGCACTCGCACACGCCTTGCACGGAAACACATGGTCATGTCGCGGCCCGCGGCCTGCCTGGCCGCCATGAAGGCCTGGAGGAGAAGAGGGGTGCTTGGTCAGGGGGCCATGCGCCAACGTCGCATTCGCAACAGACTCTTGGCCACACAAATGGCGGTGCACTCGCACGGTTGCCCGCGTGCATTCCACGCCATTGAATACCGACTATATCGTGTCCGCGACGCCATGACAGTGGTGATAGTCGATCGTGAGAGACAATTACTTACTGCCGCTTCACTCGTTACGGTGCGACCTACGGAGGGTGATGAGGTGGCCATTGCCGTTTCCATATCCAACATTACCGCAAAAATAATTGTTAGAGCTTGGCAATCGGCAGTTAGAAATTTTGGCACAACTTAGGGTATCGCCTCGAACTACGGGTATACTCGCGAAAGCAAAAAATGTACGAAAAATTCAAATAACGTGGACACCAGCTTACTCGGAACTGACAGGAAATGAGAGGGTCCACGACGCGGCCCGTTGTTTAACCGACCAGGCAGGCGTCGACCCCACCTCCGCCCCCCTCGTCAGGCCGGAAACAGATCGCATGGTGTCATACAGAGAAATCATAGATCATTGCAGATTGGCAAGACGAAAGTATCCCGCCACGCACAGCAGCCTCACTAAAGGGGACTCGGTATGAGGGAGGCAGTTACAGACGAACACGTTTCGAAACCCGGTTGCGCTCAGTCGCTGCTATCCCGGAATATACTCAAGATATTGTAAGCTATGCGCGAATCGGGCGGACCTCTACCACATGCTATGGTCGTTATGTACCCCCAAGGCAGAATAAAAATGGTGCAGCAAATGCTACGTGCAACACGTTCGCTGTAGCGAACATGGAGCAATGGGAGACCGCTTTGCTCAGCCACGAACCGGAACTACATCTTCGGGTCGTCCGGATGGCTGAGGCCGCCGCTAGAACCCAGGGGCTTCTGGCTGAAGACTGCGGAAGAGGGGAGGAAGACGAGTAGGAGACATTACCTTCTCGTTCGTCTCTTTCCTTTTTGACCGCATCAAGGGCACAATAAACCTTTCTACTACTACTACTACTACTACTTCGTCATGCATGAGCTCCCGAGAAAGGGGCGGTCACATATGACACTTCCAAGTGACCTTTATGCAAGTGAGGGGACTTGCGAGGCTACGCAAATATCAAAAATGCCCCATTCAAACTCTACGCGATCTGAAGGGTATAAAATAGGAATTGCTTGGTCACGCTTTCTGTCTCACCTCTCGCAAAAACTCGCAAATATCAAAAATGCCCCATTCAAACTCTACGCGATCTGAAGGGTATAAAATAGGAATTGCTTGGTCACGCTTTCTGTCTCACCTCTCGCAAAAACTCAAATTCAAGATGGCACTCGCTATACAAACTATTGCATTTGAGTTCCAAGAGCACTACTCTGAGTATTGAACAACGGTGGCGCCACGAATAAACAAGCACTATCTGGAAACCTTAACACGTTCTACAGCAACCTTACTACAACATTTTGTCCCTCTGAGGAGACCGTAGGTTACGCCTATAAAAAGCCAACAATATCAGAATCGTTTTAATGTGTAGCATTTTTGGCGAGTACCCCACAGCCGGGAACGGGTACTGGCCTGTATATGCGGATTTGGCGGACGTTTTACCTTTACTCTCTATAATAGCGTAAATAGAGATGATTGGTGGGCAAAATTTGAAAAAACGAAAACAAAAAATGCATAAAAATCAAGTTTTTTTTTAAATTTGGCAAAATATAGATTATGAACTTTAAACATCTCACCCCAAAACTAGAGAACAATCAAAAAAGCCAGAAAAGAGCGCTCAAAACACAACATACAATATGGCGAAATTGCGGAGCGTGTAACGCCCTATATTTCCACAAAATGGAGATTTCACGGAAGTTTCTCCTCCAATTGTTACAAAAGAACAAATGAAGATAACTGGTAGGTCAGAATTCCCGCAAAAAAACAAGCAAAATACAAAAATAAAATGTTCAGAAAATGATTTGCCAAAATCGAAAACAGGCATCTTTTATACCTTCCCCAAGAACCGAAAGATGGCAAAGATGCGCAAAAACACGGTCAAAAATGTAATAAAAAGTGGCGAAATTGCAACCAGTGTTGCAGTGTTATATAGTTAAAATAGAATAAACGGAGTTATTGGTCAGAAAAAATTTTGGAAAAGCAAAAACTAAGAAACACCTAAATAATAAAATTTCAGCAAAAATGGTAGCAGAAAATCGCAAATGGGCATCTTATACATCCCCTCCCAAAACCAAAGAGCAAACGAAAAAAGCCCGAAAAAGAATTTTCAAAATACGAAATAACAGATGCCGAAAGAGGCTAGAAACTGTAACGCAGTGCATTTGTACAAAAACGCAGATTTGGCAAAAGGTAAACTTTAAACGTTTTAATAGCGTGAACGTAGATAATTCGTCAGCCATAATTAAAAAAAAACAATAAATAAGAAACAGAAAAACTAAAAGTTCACCAAAAAGATGTAGCAGAATAAAAAATAGGCAACCGTATATTTGTTCACCAGAAACCAACGAATCAATGAAATAAGTCTCCTAAGAACGTTCAAAATACGAAATAAAAAATTGGGAAAAAGCGGAAAACCATCTAGACTCTTGCATTTTCACAAAAATACGGATTTGGCAGCAGTTCATTGTAAATAGCTATACAGTGGAACCCCCAAAAAACGACTTTCAAGAAAGTGCGAGAAAGCGTCGTATGACCGCGGTGTCGTACGACCGGGGTACGGGCCATCGATGGTCTGGTAGATTAGCTCACGAGACAGGAGGGCTGAGGACGTATTTAAACTAGTATATTTAGATTGTTTTCGCGCGATTTCCGCACCTTTTGCTTTATTTCCAGTTTTAAAAACCGATGGAAGCTCACAAATATGCGTCAGGCTTGAAGGTATTGAACCTGTACGCAACAATAGCGTTTTCCCTCTTTTCTGCCTCACGGCGTTGTTTAAGCCTCGCTGCTGTACAACGGACTAAAGCTGGATGTTCGCCTTCCTCCTTCGCACACGGTTCTGCGCCGCACGAGGCCTCATGGCCTTCCCTTGTGGCACACGCTTATCGCTGAGGCGGGGGCCTCCTCGTTTTCCCCCCGTCACGTCCCCCGCACGGGTCTCCCGCATATCTCGTTTAACTCCAGGCTATCTCTCTCCTGATGCCTATCTCTTCCCGTTATGGGGCCGCCGCTCCATGCTGGGCACATGCGTAACAGGGCGTGGTTAGTCCTTTAGCGCTCAAGGGCAAAAGTGGTCACCCCGCGAAAACTGCTGGAGGTAGCATAGTGTAGCCTGCGCCAGAAAACTCCGCCTATGCTGTTCCCCTTCCCCCACAGCATCTGAGTTAGCCCACCAGCCCAGCGCCTTGCTTGCGGGAGATAAGGACGCCTAGGCCAAGCAAATCGAGAGGTGAAAATGCTATCATGAAACTGCCAAGGCAGAGCCTAAACGAACAATAGTAAAAGGCGGAGATGAAAAAAACAGCATTACCGCACATGGTAGAGACACCCTTTGAACGGTCCCGTGCTGTAGATATTGGGTCAAAGTGCTGAACACATAGCTGTTTTCTTTTCACAAAAGATCCAGCAACGCGAAATTGATAAGGTGACTCAAACTTAGCGGGTAAGCCGTGTAGCGGCAAAAATTATATCGTGGTCTTGCTACGGTGACTTGCTGCTGCGGCCAGCCAGTGACCCAAAATGGCGGTGTCGACGTATACGTGTCTCCACACTTGAGTCGTACGCATGTGAATTGAGGCCCCCTAGCAAAGAAAGGAGCAAAGCGACAACGCGGCTTTGAAAGACACTGATAAGCAAAAAGCAGAGATATAGGGAGCGAGAATGCCGTGAACTTTTATCGAGCGGGCGGAGAAAGTGGCTGTTCCGCCATCGCCGTGGGGTTGTGGCGTGTGTGTTTTAGCATACGCCAGCCGCTCAACGGGAGCTGCAAAATCCCGGCCCGCCTGCCACCTGAACTTCGACTTCTCGTGGTTGGCGCGTTGGCGTATTGCTGCCGCGTGGGGCCTTCGAGCGTTAACTCCTGCTCACGAGTACCAGCCTATCTTTCGTCTGTTCTGCAGGTTTAGCCCGCATGCGGACTTTTGAACATCAAGCTGAGTAAACAGGGTTAAGAATAAAACAGGTAGGGACGAGGCGGCGAGCGGTGTAATATTTGAGAAAAACACTGGTTTGTCCGCGACAGCGTCCTTCGTATAAAGTGTACCACGTGCTCTTCAGAGTCATATCATTGGGGTATTTAATGCATTTGCTATATGGTGAGTTTGTCGGGACCTTGTGGATCCGTCGTAAGAAGCGGGTCGTCGTACGTCCCGGGGGCGCACCAACGGGGTTGAACTGTAGTACCGTGAATGGAGGAAATTCGTCGGAAAAATGTTTTAAAAATCCATAAAATAACAAAACCAGAAAAAAGTAAATTTTAACAAAAAGGATCTGCGAAAAATAAGCTGCGTCTTATAGATTTTTCCCAAGAACTGAAGAATAGACAAAAATGTCGACAAAACAACGCTCCAAACACGAAATCTAGAATTGCGAAATTACGAACAGTGTTATGCCCTGCAATTCCACATCGATAGAAATTTGGCAGAAGTTACACCTATCTTAGTGATAATGACGTAAATATAGGTATTTGGTCGGGCAGAGCTTTGAAAATCCAAAGCAATATAAAAACATACAGCACATAAAATTTTAACAAATGCAACTTACAAAATCAGAAATATGCATTTTATTCTTCTCCCAATAACCGGGAATAAAGCAAAAATGCCCGCGAAACAACGTGGAAAATCCGGATAAAAATTTCGTAAAATGACCAACTCTGCAGTATGCCTTGCATATTGAAAAAAAAAATTAGCGAGATAACGGCAAATATTCGCTATAGCAGAAAAAATTACATAATGGGCGAAAAGAAATGAAAGCAGACAAAAATAAAATATACGTCTTTCGCTACTCATACCATTATTAGTCAGGAAAGTGCTCTTACTATGCACAAGTGGAATAAGAATGCTGCGCAGTAGTTGACAATTATCTGAATTTCTGCTGATTTCTTCATCTCTCATATTCCTCCACAAGAAAATATGAGCGTTGTTACGATACTCGGGTCCAGTAGAGCAAAAGACAAATGTGGCTTTCACATAAAACAATTTGATATATCTCAACTTGTTCATAAAATAGGTTGTTATCTTTCCTATATTTTCTTCGCACCTCGTGTTGGAGCGTACATCACAAAAGATAGAGGTGCAACATGAGATTTTTCAAAGAACGGTCTAATTGAGATCTGGTGAGCATCGTCCAAGAGTATAGATAAAGTTATACTCCGAGAAATAAGCCTTGTATTCTATCGTAGTAGCTTCCGATTTAAGCTCGTGTGTTGTTTGTGGAAAATTTCTTTTGTTCCGACATATTCAATAAAAAGAATGCCCGCATGTGAAGAAATGAGATGACAGGTTGCTTTCTGTACCCTTCACTGTTCGTTTTTATTGGTAAATATTCTTCTAATCTATTTCTAGGTTTTTAAATTATTACACGCGTTTGGCAGCAATAGTAGCCCATTGTGCCTTTTTCAAAACACCGTAAGTGATCTGGGATTGTATGTGATGCTCTCAAGCTACATAGGGCAAGTTCCTTCCCCCAAACGGCTACCGTTTTTTGTGCCACAAAAATAAACAAAACCTACTTCATTCCATTTGTGTTATTTTAAAAGGGAGACCTTGATGAACACAAAAGAGCTAGAATAAATGGTGTGCCTCAAGGTGTGTAAGAAAACGTTGCCGTGCCCCTCAACGGTCTTTGCGACGGTAATCAGGAGTCCACCACTCAGACAGCCTACGCCCAGCGACACAAAATCCACCAGAGCACGATTATTTTACAAATTACCTGCTATTGATTGGCTCGTTAAGCACAGACACTGTTCTCTCGAAATGGGAGGCTTACATCACACAGGGGAACGGTTTCCTTTTATTGGCCATTTTGATTACCGGGCAGAGAGGCCGCGAGAACCAAGTCCTAAAAGCAATTCAACACTTTTGATTGCGGAAACCGGAATTCTGACAAAGTCCTTATCCCGAAAATGGCTGACGTGGAGAAAGCGCCAGTTTAGGTAAATAAGACACTTGCAAACTTGTTATGTGCCCCGAGAAGACTTCGTAGTCTTCAGGTATTCGAAAGGTTCAATTGATTTCAAGAATGTTTTGGAACCGCTCTAACAGCGATGACAATTCCCGCAATTGTCCGCTATTCCGACCACTTTCCCAGCTGTGAAGCTATCTCCCTTCTTGCACTGACTTTCATTCACGCCGCATGACACCCCGCTCATGCTTTATCCAGTAATTCTATCGCTGGGCACCACTAGTTACGCCTTACGGAGGCCAGCTCACAAAACTTCACCCCGTTTTGGTCACAGTCATCCAGCCGCCCCCTTACCAGCGGAACAACGGCGTTCAGTTCATTTTATTTCATAACACTATAGCCCTAAGGAAAGCGTTGTCCGACGACCTCGCCCCACGCACTAAAAATAGATGTTTTAGAGATGAACGACAAAAATATTCACACACAAAAATGAACCTTCGATTACCACTGCTCTTACTGACGATATGTTGTGCATGATGTATTTGTGCAGCGTCTCCTGCTTGAACCGAGTGTTAAAACTGTAAACACGCTAACATATTTTCCTCTGTTCTTACTCAAGTCGATTTACTGGCCTTTCACGCTGTCGCGCTTTTGTTTTTTTTATTTAATACTATGACTTAACTTCAGTTATATTTCTGTAAACATTGTTGACTTCTTTTGCCTCGGCAACCTTCTCGAACATGTTCCACAGAATCGTACCAATGCACACCTTTAACACACACGCTATCGGATTTCGGCCCAACCTATCCACTCAAGAAGCCCTTATACAATATCTACAAGATTTCCGCCAACATCCCCTGCAACAACATCGCACCTCCTTCCCCTCATTGGTAATGTAAAAGCCCTTGGCAATGTCTAACACAGTAGCATCCCTCACGTAATTTTATCCTAAATCCTAGGGGTACACTTTTACCACTGTATCGATAACTTTCTCACACAACATACTGCTAACATTCGCTTGCGCCATGTGCACTCTGATCTTTTCCAAGTGACAGAACGCTGAACGCCACAAGGAGTGGTCATGTAACCGACGCTATTTAAACGCACCCTAATCCATCTTGCCCGCCATGTCCTCACCATCCTCACGCTACACAGTACAATGTACGCATATGACATTGCCTTCTCGGTCCCTTCTGGCTCCGACCTACATATTGAAACAACACTCCAACACGGCCTAAAAAAAGTCGTGCACCACATGAAATCTTTGGCGCTCCAGTGATCTCCACCAAATTCCGCTATACTCATTTTTATGCCCCTCACAACCGATCCCCTACTAACCTCCTATCCAACTTTTGATACATTTTCACTCGATACCCATGCACAGCAACTTAGACACTTATGTCTTATCATCAGGTATTACATATCGTCAATATCTATCCTCCAACAAAAAAAAACTACGTTACCAGAACCACGCACTTCATTACACGGATCGCCACCGAACACCATAGTTTAACACTGTATACGAGACGTCTTACACAGTGTTCCAGTCAACTGTATCTTGTACCACTTACACTAACTTAGCCTCACTTCCCCCAAACCCGACTCACTTGATGCCCTCCCACGAAGACATATAGACATGCATCTCTTGCGTGACTTCGGCATATGCAACAGCTTACGCGACCACCTACACGCCCACCGGACCTCCAAACTTCCCCGCCGTGCTTCCCCCCGTACAGCGCACAGCATTTCAGCTCTATGAGCGCACCCCTGCCCAACCATTCCAATACGCCTACTCCCTATTCCACTTCACATCTCTAACAACCTCCAAATCCTCCCCATTACTCGTCACATGCACCCAACTTTCCATGCAACCCGGCGACTAGCTGAGCCAACGCCGATGCAAATTATATCTACCGTCACCATGGACTCACTGCACTGATACCCCACCCTTCCCTTACAAACACGCATACTGTGTAGCTATTGTTGTCCAACGCACACAACCAAACGGCACGGTGGCCACCATCATCACTAGAAGCACAACCAAGGCAGAGAAGCCAGGCATTTCCCTCGCGCTAACAAAGCGCCGCACCCTCGAATTTGTCCTACCTGACTTCCAGCAGGCCATCCGCAATTTTATCTGCGGTATGTCTCTCCAATGGCCTTGCGTATTTTCCTCCGAAGAAATGCCCCCTCCCATATTGTGAAACTGTTGTGGGCAAAAGCGCACACAGGCAAAGGTGCAATTGAAGTGGTGCACGTCCGTGTACCACCTCACTATTTCCACTACGTCTAGACGCGATGAACCTTAGGGCAAGCGAACCTCCCTCGAGCGATAAAAGAGAGCAACACAATTGATATACACTCACCCACACCTCCTTACTGCACCTGCCTGTCCAGCCTCCGGGACACTCGACACTTACAACCATTCCCTGTGCGAAGGCCCCGCTGACCCATACTCCACCTTCCCTGACCTCACTTGTGGGAGCAGATGTTACAAATTGGGGGGTGTCAGGCCAAATCCTGACCACCTTCCGGTCACTGGTGGTCAGAGCGCCCCTCTGGACATCATACAGCCGCAATACCTGATCCTGAGGACAAAATAACGTCTTCCACTTTCTCTCTTGGCCGTCTCACACTTGCGTAATACCGGGCCTTTACGGGCATAATAAATACAATGACATGAAATGATCAAGATGCAAGCTCTTTCTGGGATTGTTTTAAGAGCTGCTGCGACCTTACACGCCTTGTAACTATGAAACTGTCACATTGATAGAAGACAATTACAGATGCAACACTAAACTCTTGATACCACGAACGCGCCAGTGTGCAACAAGCAACATCTTGATGCCTGTGCGCAGCGATTCATCCTAACATCCGAAGATTCAGCCTCTTCGGCCCATTTGCAGGTACGGTCCTCGTAAAAGAGTTTTGAAAGAGCAGAAACCCAGAAAGTACTCACATGTGCAGGACTGGCATATTATGAAGACGAAGCTGCGGAAGCGGGCACCGAAGTTTCTCCTTGTTAAGCGCAGAAAAACAAAGTGTCAATAGGGTAGAAAGTTTGGGGTTAAATACCACGACCGAAAATTCTCAAAAACTCCAGGCAATGGCATTAGGTAGTAACAAAAGAGCCGTTTGTTGTTCACTGAAAAACCGTCATTACCTTAAATGTAATACCAAGGTGATACCTCCATTATCTAAACCTAACACACAGAAGACACAGTGAACGTGTTAGTTGTGATTTATTACGCTCCAGAAATAAGTATCGTTCTGCTGGTTTGTGGCTACTCAGAATGTTTGCACAAAACCTGCCCTTTTACACAGCATGTTCATAAAAAAAATAATCAGCATTTGTCACTCGTAATTTATTCTTCCTCGACAGCACCTTGCATCAACTTTTATTTCCTTTGAGCTTACGTCACATAGTAATAGAGTAAAATAGAGAGAGAGCCCGAGAGAGATGGCCTTAATTACATTAGGAGGACGCTAGGTCAATTGGGGGAAGCGGAAGTAGAAGCTTGGATGTATATCAGAAAGGGTGTTCTGTATTTAGTGCCGGCAAATATTTTAAAAAGTGTTACGTTAGCTTGGGCTTCCTTAAGTGCGACTGTACGCATCTGCATTATGTTGACAGGGGGGATTGAGGAAAGTAGTAACTACTGTTTAGACACAAACCCATTTTTCATAGATATATTTATTGAATCTCTGCAGAAAAAGATGAACCTAGGCCAATATTCAGTTTGGGGGGAATTCGTTCTCAAAAGTCTTTATTATTACTTGTTTGAAAATCTCAATGCAATTTAAACATCATTTTCCTTAAACCTTCACAAAAGAGGGGAAATTTATCATTCATTGTCATATATAATAGGCCACTAATGAGATGAAATATACGAACGCATTTTGGGAAACAAAACTCTTGCAATGTACAGCTAAGATACACAGCTGTTCCGAACGTGAGTCTTGTAAAAGAACAATCAATCCAAATAGGCATGATAGTACTCGACAGTTCCAAGACTGCTCGGACTAGTGAAAAAACTTTACGAGCTGTACAAATTTCCGGGGTTCAAAAACTGATTCTTCTTCATCTTTAAATAACTCTTCACCTAGAATCCACGCATTTTAATACACGGAAACAAAATTCAGTCGACGCACATTTGACACCTCATTCCACTGTAATCTTCTAGGGTCAGGAAGGGGAACAAAATGCCGCGGAATTGTTACTGCCATAACCAAGAGGCCATCGCCACTTCATGTCATGATGGCATCAATACCTCGAAGACTCCCCCATCCGGCATCATTGCCATCATACATAAGGTCGTCCAGTGTCTCCGTCAACTACGGCACGGTGCAGAGGTCTCCTGGTGTCATAGTTATCGTTCTCCACACAATGGGAGTAGTGATACGTTTTGGCTACTTCAGCCCTTTGCCGTAAAAATAGGTCACAACTCAGCGTCCAGAGCATACACGTCGCCTAAACAAGCAGAGTCTGTCAAACTGCGTGAGAGTTATTCCGAACAAAGAAGAGAAATAGAAAATCCGACAAGCATTGTGCTCCTCTATTATTGAGAATCGCCAACAAAGCTTATTACATCCTGCACTGTACAAATGCTGAGGCTGATTGACCCTGATTGAGCCCTCATATACAATAGCTGTGTTGTCATTTAGAATAAATGCTCATAATGCACAACCTTATGTCCAGAACGGCCTTGTATTTAATGTTCATGACTAAAAAAAGGCCTGAATCACGGAATCTCGGTACTCGTTTTGTTGCGGTTCTAGGTATAGCGTGATGCCTGGGCCACAAGGTCGAGGGTCGACCTTCTTTGCGGATGTTTGTGTGAAAGTAGAAGCTGGTGGGGTATTTTTAACCGCAGCTTCAACCTTAAAAAATATTGAAAAAATGTGCCTTCCTAATTTCCCCAGAAACAAAAGCAACCTTTTATTTTTTGAAATTAAAATATTTTAGGCTCACGAGCTCCGCTTGAGAAGTAATGATCTGATGCATGCAAAGGATTTATAATTGTCAGTCATATATTTCTTTTGTACTTATTAGGTAAAACATGCTCAATAAAGCTTTCCGAAATATACAACATAATTTCATTCTTAGGACCTGTCGTCCGCCAAATCACAAAATTTCTCACACCCAAGAAAACTTTTCTCTATGAAAACAAAGGTAATCACCCAGATCGCAAATGCACGTCCGAAATAACTGTATATAAGAGTATGTACCTTTTTTCATCGAATAGAAGTAATATAACCCAAGAAAGAAGCCCGTCCTTGCAAGGTTTATTGAAGTAACATATAGAAGAAGGAGATATGTAGAACCGAACGTCATTAGATCCGATGCGATGCCGTAGCTTCGCTTGATAGCAGACTACGGCAGGCACTTGAACGAAAACGGACGGTCGCTTTCCCCATTTCTTGAGAAATACAATAAGAATGAAGCAAGATAAAGGCACTGCGAAGAGAAATGAAGCACCAGGGTGAACTATCGGTAGAAATACTGGGCCCTGGTACGGCGATGGACCCTAATGACACCTATAGAGCTGCTCGATATCGGCCAGGGGCAGCGCGATGATCAATCAGCGAGGGTCACATGTTCCATTCGAACCCGCCATAACTGACAGTTCACCGTACCCTTGATTACGTTCAAAGTTGCTCAGGCGGTTTTTTGTTTTTCACGATTCCCCGGGGTTTTTTTCTCGACATACTGGCGCAAGGTCCTCAGAACAAAAGCGCGCTTGGTAATTCAGAGCGGGAGATGTATGTGGTGGTGGAAATCAGGCGCCACCAGGCACAGCCCGCTACAGCTCTGTGTACCCTCATTGCAACTTCCACGCACCGAGGATTTCAGCTGAACTTTGGAGCAGGAGTGAATTTCTTCAAACGGCAAACATGAGACTAAGGTGCGAGCCAGACGTATAGCAATGCGTTCTGTCGAGAAAAGCAAAACATTCCCGCCGCGAGGTAGCTATGCGTAGTTTGCGCGAAATCACTGCTAACGCTGCACTCCCAAAAATATTCCTACAAGAACAAAATTCTTATTTTGAATGAAAATTTTTTCTGTCATGTAAAAGAGTTCTAACGAGTAAAATAATTTTAAACAGTAAAAGAGTTTAAAACTACCAATTACGACACTCATAGAGTTGGAGAGACCTATTTTGCTATACAGAACTTGCAGAAAACGAATACAGGCACATTCTTCGTGCGCGCTTTTGGCACTATAATATGGGCTGTATACATTATTCTGGGAGTGTTTTTTTTTGGTGGAACGCATAATGAGGCCCACTATTCGTAAATCCGTAAATCTAGCGCTAGTGCCAGCGCGACTAACCAATGTTTGCAAAATGCTGCCCCGTGCAAAGATTAACACCCACACAAAAGTTCAGAGCCGTTCCATTCTATGAAGATGGAAGCCAGCGAAGCTGTAGCTTTCGCTGATTTTGCTATGGTGGGGATTTGGTAGGGTAAATTTATTTATCTCAATTGATTCACGTTGGCGTCTTAAGCGAGCTATTTGCATGTCATCCAGAAACGATTCCCTTCAAGGTAGATGTTGAGAGGGAAAAAAGAGGCAGCTGCACGGTCTGCGGAAGCGGCCAGGTTTTTTTTTTCCCAATTCGCGCTTCTGTGAACGCCGACACTCGTTCAATTCCCGCTATTGTCCTTTGGAGCGAAACACACGCGGTAGTCCTACAGCGAGTTAAAAGTGCAATTGATGATAACGGCGCTACGCTGTTATCACCATGGGTGGTGGTGCTCCTCGGTGGTGGTGGCGGTACATCGGTGGTGGCGAGAAGCAGTGTAGAACCGGGGCCCAGTAAATAGTCACCTGCGCAAGAGATTTGAGGAATACTACACATATACAGCTCCGACAAGAAAAGCTGGGATAGTGGTGCAACAAATGGCAAGGCCCTTGTAATCAAAGTATATTAATCTGTTTAAAAGGAAATTTTGGATATTTGCGCCTGCGTAAAAAATTGCACCCACCTCCCTGCGAGGGGAACCATGTGTAGATGCGACGCATCGTGTTTCTGTTGGATTGATTCTGAAATCGCGTGAAACGTGTCGGGAACGCGTATGATTACTATGTTTTATGATTAATATTATATTTTATTGGTTAATCTTGGTCAATCTGTCTAACTGGTATGCTTGGGTCTTCGCTGTCGCAACGACCTTTACTCCATCATTGTTGCTGGAAGTGGAAGCTCCTTCTCTTTTATTGCAAGTATTATTCATTGCCCCATCATGCGTTGTATCATTAGCCTCTTGACGTAGTTTGAATTAGTCAAGGATATCAGGCGCGTTTGTAGCATTTGATTCTGTCTCGGTTTTGTGGCGCAGCGGGAATAGCACCATGTACCTCACGTTCCGCCCACAGGGTCGTGGGATTAAAACCGGGCGCCGCTAACTATTTTTTTAGTGTATGGGGAGGGGTGCGGACAACGCCGTATAGAGGGACAAGACGAGTGAATGAGATGCAGTCGCATCTAAAATTGACACGCATGTCGCAGGGTGTGAGACGAGCTCTTCTGACCTAGGCCCCCACAGCTCTCGCTTCTGCCTAACAAGATGTGTGCCTTGTGCATGCGTTTGTTCGACATGTGACCCTCAGAAAATAATGAAAAGGTGGATATTGTCGCGTACTAAAAACACGCAGATGCTGAGGCGGGGTCCTTGAAGGAGACGACCGGGTCAGTACAAGCAGCAGGAGCCTCTTTATTGTTGTTGTTGTTGTTCCTGACGATTTGGCCCATACCCACGTGGGGGATTGGCCAGGAATCGGGCGTGAGAAGGGCAAATGCGCCCACTTAAAACACCGGAAAATAATACACCTCTCTATTTATACGCAGAAAGAGAAAAAATGGAATTGGTTGAAAATTATAGGTGGATTTTTTATTAGAACTGAGCTTTTTGGAGCGGAAAAAATACATGCCAGAATCAGCGCTAACAGGGCAGGCGCTTTAGTGGGATAGCTCGAGCACAGGGTTCCAAGCGCGAGCGCCAGAGCTCTGGATGACAAGGATGAGATTGCACGCGCACTCAACTACTTCTTCGTCCTCACAGTCGTCTCTTGGCGCCGATGAAACACGTGACAATATGACGACACCTGAAGAGAACATTTACACCTAAGCCACAAAGAAGTCTGGTTCTCTATCGCTTACATGAACTCTTGCATGAAGTATCGTAGTGGGCACGTTGAAGTGATTCGTGCAGTGTATTGCGATGAGCAGTGTTTAGGGCGGTTGCGGCTCCAGTTTCTCTACAGGCGAATCCCCGCTCCCCATGCCAACAACGGCGAAGCGCACGACGCAGGAATGCAGTGAGGAGAGCCAAGGGGAAGAGGGGACGTGAAGAAAAGGAAGGAAAAACTCCATATTAGCCTAGAAGTTGTTTATAAGTATCGCCAAAGAAAAGTCATAGTGCTGGCACATTGAAAGCAGGTTTGCAGACCTGTCCTCCGAACTCTCTAAAAGTATAGGTATGATATATAGAATCGGCCATTTGATAACACTATGGCTGAAACAAAAGTTATACAATGCTCTGATTTATTCTAAGCTATGCTACGGGATTTTGGTGTGGGGGAACACAACTAAAAGAAATTATAACAGGCTCGTTGTATTGCAAAAAAGAAATTTTGCGCATATAATTAGATTATCCTGGCTGTTGCGCAGATTTGAGGACAAGTCCTTTTTTTACTGAATATTCAATGCTTCGAGCTGACCAAATCTACTAAATGATGGTTCTGCACACCATTCATAAGCAAAAGACCCACAATCAACTTAACAATAAATCTTCTGGCTACCATCTCAGGCATACAATACGGCACACTCCAAAAGTAAGAACGAACTATGGTGAGCAATCTTTCTTGTACCAGTCAGCTGAAATATTAAATAAATTAGGAGAAAAATAAACTTCGATGCCAGTTAACTTACTTTTAAAAATCAGTTCAAAGAAGTGTTACTTAAGCAAAACACTCGAAATACTGATATATAATTTAGGGTTCGAAGTATGTGTCTACATGTTCCCCTAAGGTTCGAAATTAAAAACAAGTACAAACAAAAATATATTAATACGTATTTGTGACATAGTAGGGTAACTGATAAAAGTTCATGAGTACCAATTGCTGTGTTTATGTGTACATTGTGATCCCTTTGTGAATTTGAGACCTATGCTTTGTATAATACATGTCTACTAATGACTTTGCTTTGTGCTATTTCTTTATTACGATTGTGCTATCATGCTTAAATTTGTGAACAGACGTGTTGTTATGTAGTCTGTAAAGAGGGTGGCTGAGGCCTCTGTCAGGCCACGTTCGCCTTTAGTCGTAGCCTCCCCTTGGTTTTTGCCAAAAAATAAAAAATCAAATCAAATAAAAAAAAGTTCCCGAAGCATTTATTTTCTTTAAAAGAGCTTAGCGGAGTGATTCAACAGGTATCGCAAGTTTACGGCGAAACAAACTTGAATTGCCGAGAGACAGCTGGAACAATCGTCACAAGAGAGGACACGACCTCTGTCCGCTTCTTGCCGCGTATTTCAAACCATCGACTATGGGCGTGATCCGAGAGTGTTACCGTTAGGATAAAACGCTTCATAGATACTAAGTATCCAGCCTATTCTCAGAGTATTCATGCGCTGTTTTTTAAGTCTTCAGAAAGTTTATTGTGGACCACAGAGTAAACCTCGGGAGTTGTGAAGTGCAGCAAACACACAGCGCAAAACTTGAAACACAGATTTCAATCTTGAGGATAGCTGGCATAATTTACAGTGCGATACGTGGCCGGTAGCCTGATCAGAGCTTCATAACGTGATCGCATCGGGGAGCCACCCTTATTAAATCACTTTCGTAGGATGTCAAGAAGCATTTACGTTAGACGCTTCCAGGTACGTATGATCATTTGTCGAGAGTAGATATGTTTTACTCCTATAAATAGAAAAGCTGGACTTTGCACGAGTCAGCAAGTTTCTTTGAGGCTTTTCATTCTGTCTTCAGAAGTTTATTTTCTCTTTACAGAAATGAAGTATGTCTGTATATGTTACAGAGGCTTCCGCAGCGAGACTTCACATATCACTTCGACACATGATAATAACATAACAGGTAGGAACACACTCGTACTCACCTGAAGATTTGGCATATTCAGCGTTGCTCACAGTGGTTTTCGTGTGATGGCGAATAGGGGTGAACGCGACTAAAACTTTTCAAAAGACATATATGCGGCGTATCCTAAAAAAGGGTATACAAAAAAACAGAAAAAACAGCATTTGAATGTATGAAGTAATTTTGATGACACGTTACGTTCATCCTTTCAGAATATTGTGGAATCTTGGCCTGTTTCTGCACCATGCTTAGTAAGTTTTGAAACACGCATTACGATTATGACAGCGCATATACCTTGGACAACACCGTAAAAGATACGCGTAATGAGAAAATGGGGCATAATAATCAGAGAACGCTAGTTTTGCTATTTTGGTATTTTTACTTATCAACCTGTAGTTATTGGGTTGGACTCTAGGAAAACTTTACCGTTTTATCAAAACAAATAAAAACATATGTTTACCGCGGCCCGCAAAAGATTGCGTAGTGTACTTATGCAATGCAATGGGAGAAACACTTTCGTTGTATCCACAACGTGAGCACGTAGTCTCTGCGCGTAGCACTGCAATTTTTTCTGTCTTTTTTGCTGAAACTGGTTAGCCCAACACTAGCCCTTAGCGGAAAGTGGAAACATCTCTAGCTGCACCTACAAAACGCACTCTAGAAGTTGCGAAACACACGGCGATACTTCCCAAAATATTCTTTCTGAATACCAATGAGGTCTTAACGTTCGAAATTCTTGCAAAAAGAGGAAGAAACAGCGAATTCCCAAAATCCGAGAAACGTTGTGATGCCACGGAAACCCGGCTCAGGACAACGACAATTCCTAGATTTGCGGTCTCAATATTGACTTGGCATCCAACCCGCCCACCAACATTGTGTGTTTTACTCAAATTAAGACTGCACAACGAATAGGAAATGGGCTACGCGAAATAACCGAAGGAAATGGCAGCGAAAGTGAGCTCAACCTGCACTAGTGCTCTAAATTTCTTCTGACGTCCTCTTGATAAAGGTGACGCTTTGGCTCTGGCTTTTCCCTCCAAAACGTGACCGGGTTATCATAATAACTGCTTCGGTTGAGATATCAATCCTAGCGGCCAAATATCAATATGGATCGGTGCAGCTATTTATTTTGGTGCACCAGGAAGAAGAGCCGGCGGTCAATTTTATACTAAGGACAATGTGAGCACAGTTTTGCTGCCAAATATACATGTACAGTTACTTTTGCTAGAGCAGGTACGTGAGAGTATTTATGGAGGACAGACACCTCACACGAACTCCATAAACAGCCAGCAAATAGAGAAGCGCGGAAATAATTTCTACAGAAAACCGTCGTTCTCCCATTTAGAGGGCGCATTGTGACACAGCATGGCTTGAGAGACGACGAAAACACACCAAAGATTTCTATTTTTGAAAGGACAGGTTTCTCTTAATTAAACTCTTGTTGCTGTTAATTAAAACTACGAGTTGGCAAGGGTTCGTCGTCTTGAAGCAGCCCGAATCGCTCCAAGACTAAAATAAAAAAGAAGTTGGACAGAAGACGCTCCCGGGTGTTTTAGTAGCAACGGAATGCTTGTTTCAGTTCCGTAATAAATTAGTTGTCCAGAAATTTAATTTATCAGTGTGTTTAAAAACAATCTCCACTCCATCAAACACCTTCACAGCGGGTCCAATCTGTGGCCTTCTTTTAATGTCTGTCGTCTTCGCGTTGCTTGAACCGCACAAATTGAGCAAAATACATTTCAGGACAAACTGATCAATTGGCAGCGATTCAGAACCCCATTTCTCGCTTGAATTCTGTAAGGAAATCATCAAAAGCAAAGCATCTATTCACATATTAGAAAAGCTAGTAACACAAATAACGGTAACATTGCATAACGCTAATATCCCCAAGCAACAATGGCATAAAGTCTCAGCTCCGTTGAATATGTTCTGTAAACAGGTCCAAATTAGACTTTTATCGTTCTACTGCCGTTATCTAAGTTGTAAAAAATAACACCAAAGAAAAAAACCATACATACAAAAAATTATTATTCAAGAAACACCAAAGGAGGTGCAACTACATACGTTTTTCGTACTTTCATTACACATAACTTCTGGACACATATTTGATATTAAGCCATGTAGCTACATTGCCACACTCGCCCCTTATACAGTATTGGGCATGGATTGAAGAATATTTTATTTTTAATCTCTGTGTATTTTTAGCAGCGCAGTTTTTTGGCCGAGATTTGTCCCCTAGCCGCAGAAAAAAACCTCAAAGCCTCAAGAAAAAAACGTTCCTCCGTTTTTGCAGCCGCTACTTTCCATAGGGGCGATTTCTCGTGCAAGGCGGGTGAACTTCCCAAGCGTTGGAGTCCCACACAAGGACCGAGCGTCAGGCCCGGGAGTCGCTTGTAGCTATTTTACCAGTGGATTCCCGGCGCAACCAAGGCTCGCGAATGCACATGGAGCCTTCCACACCCGCGGTGGACGCTCAACTCGCAACCACCTGTGGTAAGACATGCCGCCAGACTCTTTCACCCCCAGCAATGGCGCAACTCGGCATGATGGCCAGGGGTTCCGCCAGATGGACAAGGGTCAGGGGCTTGTCGCAAGGGTAAAGGCAGCGTTCTAGTCGTGGATTCCCCTTTCAAGGGTCTGCACACGACCAGGGACACCTGTACCCGTAAAAACCGGTGGGTGCCCGGCGGTACCGGGATTCAAATCCAGTACCTGCAGCACACGAGGCGAGGGCTGTACTTCTGAGCCATCGTTACCCAGCGCCTCCAACAAGTAACATAACGGCGCGACTGGAACACGGCCCCTAGTTACGTGTCATCGTACACTTAGTCTGACATGGAGTTAGGGCAGTACTCACAAACCATTGCTTTCTACCGAATTACGTTTATGCTGACGTTCAGTAGACGGAAATACAAGTTTGTAAATAGTTCTTTCCCTCTAATAACCACTTCCATCGGTTTCGAATAGAAGCTGGTGAGTTACCAAGGGTAATTGTTTTACATAAAAAAAGGAAGGCTGTGCTTAGTCATCACAGTTCCTCCAAAAAGTACTTGTTTCTATTACAGGGGTATCATATCAGCGCATAGAACATATGATCTTTGAAAAAATAACAGCGGCGTATCAGGGACCGAATACTTGTTTTTCTTGCCTAGATATACTAAGCTTATTCGAATGAGCACATAACATTAAATCTCCAGCAGAAATAAAAAATTACACCATGTTCTCAAGTTGGAACCCTGAGAAGATGCAAAGCCGTGGAGTAGTAGCGTGTTAATTGGTTGTTAAAGTAAAAACACGTGTAGTAGCGTAATAAATGTCTTGTTTTCTTGTCGAATAGTGGGTAACATTTTGTAGCTTCTCGTTTTCAAAGCGAGGAATCCGCTGTTCGACGGTAGCGTTTCGAAGCGTTGTCATGTTGCCGAACGCCATCTGGATCAGCTACTCACCACTGGCGTTTCAAAGCGGGTTCTCGCTCTCGAAGCGAGGAATCCGCTGCTCCACTCTGCCGTTTACGTTCGGCGTCGCGAGCTCTCCTCTGTGCAGCCTTGTCGTCCGAGGTGCTCGCGGTTCTGACAGTGTACTGGCTGGCGCTAGGAGAAAGTGTGCCAGCCAGTTCGCTGACGGAATCGTTGGAGTCCATTCCCAGTCATCGGACGGCGCAGTACCGAAGAAGCAGCTGAGCGGAGCGCGGACCGGGTTTATTTGCAGAGTAGCGCACAGGTGGTGTGGAAAGGAGGAGCAGCGCGCGATAGCGCACAGGTTGTGTGGACACGAGGAGGGGAGAGAGTGGTGTTATCACAGGTGGTGTGGACAGGAGGAGAGGTGCGGACGCTGGACGCCGACGGACGACGTAGGGTCGACAAAGAGATGCTTTGCATCTAAAAACACACGTGAGGCCCCAGTAAAAAGCAATATTTTCTAAGGGCATACGGTGAGAACTGCCTGAGAGATGTCTGGAAAGCACTGTGCACTCATTAACGCACCAAAATTTCACAAAAAAACGTAAATAAACCTTAAACTGAGCAAGCATACACAAACTTTAAGTTCCAAAAGGCGGAAATAGAAGAAAACATACATAGCTCTAAAAACGAGCCTCTAAATGTGTGTTCTGTTGCAAAAGCAGGTTCTATGAAATCGTGCCATGAGACCGTATGTCGTAAGAGCACGTTAAAGAAGGCACTGGCCTGCTGTAAACTTAACAGCCGCGTTGTTCGAACCCCGATGAAGAGTTTGTGTAAAAAAAAGAATGAATAAATCAACAAAATAATAATTTACTATCCCTGCTATCTACAAGGGGACTTTGCCATATACTTTAACAAGACAGTGGTGGGGCCCACAAATTTGTTGCTGCAAATGATTTATTCAACATAGGCAAGATATATGTTACCCTCCCCTCACGACAAATGAGACCAGAGTATTCAAAAAATAAATTGGTGCATATAATATTGCTTTACCACTTTGTTACATTACTTTGATCACATAAAAAGCAAAGTACTCTCTTTGCGTGCTAACGCTTGGAACACGGCAATAATTTTCTGAGTAGCGGCCGCGATTGTCGGTGAATTAGTATTTAAAAGAAGCGTCAAGGTCATTGAAAGATGGAAGTCGTAAGTGCATCGAGCTGTGTAGTTTTGTGAGTTTGTAGCCAACGTTGTGCCCGCTCCAATGCTTAGCAACACCCCTCTGCGCACTGTGACATGTCACTGTATCTTGGAAGAGAGCACCCTGTAGCTTGTTTGTAGGCAGCAGCCAAAAGACCAGGTGGTGCATGTGCGGTAACTGGATTCGCCGTATTTTCGTGTTCATGAATTCATTTGAAAGTTGAAACCAAATGTAGCGTTGGCAATTGTTCTGGATTCAGTGCAGACCAACATTTCCCGCGTCCACAAACGTTGCGATTTTGTTGGGAATTTTAAATGTATGCCTTGAAAAAAGTGTTGCTATATCAATAACAAATTAGAAGTGTCCTCCTATGTATAATTACACACTGACCGAAATACCCAATTGTGTGACACCTAGTACGAGTACCTGGATTGACATATAAGTAGCAACCTCCACTGGGATGGACATCCCAGGCGGCACAGAAAGTGTGCCCCAAGACCGGCCCGTCTATGGCCGCTTTCTGGCATGTCCGGCCAGCATCCAGGTTCTGGCAGCCACTGATCATGCGTTGAACGGCCAACATTCGGCAACCAGCGCTTCGGCATTTTTCCGTCCGCCCGTGTCCGGACGCACAACGGCAGCTAACCGGCTGCCAGATATTCAGTTCTCTTACGGCTGCCGCTGTTGAGAAAGAGAACGGCCGAAGTACGGCCTTAGGGCATCCGTTTTTTCTTCGGGAAGCGGTAATCGGCCGAAGCACGGCAAGCGACCGGCCACAGAATATGGGTATTCTTGCGGCAGTTGGTGTTCGAAAGGAGACCGGCCGGAGCGCGGCTGCCGTGCATTCGTTGTTTCAACGGTGAACCGCGCGTCCGGCGGACGTACGGCCCCAGAATATACGTTTTGCATTCGGTTAGCTGTCTTCGGCCGAATTACGGCCAGCGAATGGCCACAGAATATTTGGCAACCGGTGTTCAAGAGGAGACCGGCCTACGTAAAGTATCTGGTTATACGTCCTTTTTTCGGCAAACGGCATCCAGCCGAACAACGGCTCGCGCCTGGGCGCCGAGAATTCATGCACAGACGTGTTTGGAAGGAGACCGACCGGTTTTTCCCTGGGGGGACAAAAAGCCGTTAGGGAGCCGAACAACGGGGACGCGTTTTTCATCCGCTCCGTGTTTCTACGTTTTAAATGAACGAACATCGTTTGTCAAACAGTAATGAGTGTTCTCGGTGAACGGGCAAGGTGCAAGGACTCACTGGACATTAGCAGGGAACCTTTTAGGCCATCGAAATGTCATTTATTGCCACAAGAAGACTGTGCCACACCGACGGGTGAGCTAAGCCTCGCCAGTCATCGCCGCTACCACGCTTCTGCCTCCGGCTTCGTCGACGCATCATCTCGAGGCTATTCGCCCGCTCAAGAAATGGAGAGCATTGGAGACATCGATCCGCCAGAGATGTCCGATCCGAGATGGAGATGGTTCACCAAAATAACTGGCCTTCAAGGGCGTCGAGCAAGCGGCAACCACGCAGGAGCTAAACCACCACCATGTCAAGGACTCCCCACCAAAGAAAGGCAAGTGCGAGCAAAAGCGCAAGTTATTCTGCTTTCAATTAAACTGCGACAAGCAATGTTGCACTATGTTGTTGGTGATAAACGTAGAAGAGACTCGCTCGTGCATTGATAGGATCAACTTCATGCCCTGCACTATGTTACTTCAGGGGATTTTACGACTGCCTATTTAGAAAAAAAATTATTTTAAATTTGCGATAACAACAGATCCTTGTCACTGACGAAGCCTAGCTGTTAATTTAGTTCCGATGTTTGAAGGTGAGCTTAGCTACTCTTGGGATATGACTCATTTGGGTAAACATAATCGCCAGCATCCTGGCAAACACGGATTTTGTCAGGATTTTCTTGCTCAACGCAGATTGTTGAGTTCACGCACGATTTGGCTCTTGCAATAGATAAGCTTAAAGTGGTTGACTGTATATTCTTGGACTGCAGAAAAGAAAATGATGGTGTTGCATGTCACCTTCTGCGTAGTACATTTCATCCTATGAACGGAATGAATCGGTTTTTGCATTGTTATTACTATTGGCCCTATAGCTTTGTTCAAAAGTACTGTGTAGTTAACCGGACTATAGCGAATGATCGTGATTCCGTATACCTGCAGCTTTATTCGCATTTAATAACATCCTGGTGTGCTGATTCAGAAAAGTTTTTGGATGTTAAACAGTGTGTTAACGGCACCTTTACAAGAAAACCTTCATTCCAATTGGATACGTATACCGTAAATTATGCTGCTGTAACAACGGCCGAGGAATATAAATACCTAGGAGTTTATTTAGGGAGTGGTTAGAGGTTAAATAGGCAGGTTCACACCATAAAAGTTACGGCTGCATATGTTTTTGGCTTTCTGAGATGAAATTTCAGTGAACCTCCATCTAACTGAAAAGAACAACCGTATTTCACTCATGTGCGCTCAATCTTGGAGTACGCATGTGTTTTCGTGGATCCCTACACCAAAGAGCTCGTTGATACGCTCGAAAACATACAGAATATGTCAGTGCAATTCCTATTAGGTAATTGGCATGCTCAACTTAGCATGAGAGAAAGTAAAAGTAAACTGAAATGGCAGGACGTGAAAGATCACAGATGAAACCACAGGTTTAACTTTTTTCGTAATAACTATCATTCGAAAACTGTTGTAGAAGGGGAGAAGTATGTCCAAGCGCCATTCTACATATCGCAAAGTGGGACCGCTAGCTTAAAGCAAATTATTAAGTTTCCTTTAAAGGTGACGCCTTGCGCGATTCATTTTATTTTACATCAATACTGCAGTGCAATTATCTTCGACGTATGATTGCGTTAACTGTTTATATTGACGATTTTCAGCGCGCTTTGTAGAATTATTTTGTTATTTTGTCTCATATTTATGGCTTAGTGTTATGTATCTCCCTTCTGTAATGCATGCAAAGGAAAGGAGGCATCTAATAAATAAATAAATAAATAAAACAATGAATAAAAATAAATAAATAAACAAACAAACAAATAAATAAATAAATAAAACAATGAATAAATAAATGAATAAAAATAAATAAACAAACAAATAAATAAATAAATAAATAAATAAACTTCCAGAGGCGCAAGTTTGCCTCCTACGGGTTGAGAACCCTACGCATTCAACCTTGACCAATAAAATATTTATTGCCCTATTCGTTGCAGTATGCAAGGTTTCCTGTATACATGCTACCATTGCTATGTTATTGGTTTGAAACAAATTATGTAACTCTAATTTTACGCCTTTCCTTGCATGAACACAAAGGGATACAACTGCAGCCACCTGAAGCAGGGCGTCATTCGCGACGCGTCTAGAATTTTTGAACGTAGTATGACATTAGAAGAAAATTAAGCTCTTTTGGACTATTAAGTGGTGTGGACGTATACTCATGAAAACAACATTAAAATAGATTGAAAATTAAAGTACCTGTTCGCTCCTTCTTAGGATCAGCCCTGCGCAAGATCACCAGAAAAGTTGATCGAGTAGAAAATGTCTTTGCAAGAAAAATGGGCAAAAACTGGACGTACTTTTTTGTGAAGGAGTTATATTAAATGCTCCTGAGTGTTTTGTTGACAACCAAAACGCTTCGTAAAGGCATTCACGCCGGTTTTATATACATCAAAATTGGTCAAACAACTGCTATAAAAATAGTTTATGTAGTCATAGCATGAAAGTGTTCAGGAATATTGCCCTAAAAGAAATTGGCTAACAGCGGCGCAATTTATCTCTCTGAAATTCAACCCACTAAAGTATGCGCCCTCCGCCGCCGCCCCCCCCCCCTCCTCTTTCCCCGTTTATTACAGGTAAGCCGCCCCACAGAGGATATCAGGATCTGGACAATACATCTATTCAAGCTCTACAAAGAACTGAATATTTTCTGTGTTCGGCAGTAAAAGAGGCACAGCACTTTAAGGACCGACAATTTGTGAGCACTGTTTAATAAATGAATTTTGCTGTCAACTGAGGCTGGTAATTAAGCAAAGCTGCGCTGAAAGCTTGACGGCTGGTGCTTGCGCGCGAACTCACTTTGATGTGGCTGCATTGGACCCTAAATGCTGGGTTTGTGCTGCTTCTGCACTGCGCGAATGAGTCATCTGCTTGCGCGACATGCAGTGACCGGCCTCACTGTGGCTGAACTCCAATGCCCGTAGCACGGCCGTATTTCCGGTAGCTGTAGTCCGGCTGGAGTCCGACGACCGCATCTCGGCTGTCCTCCGGCGGACGTACTTCGGCCGTACACGGGTGGCTTTGGAATGGCCGGAGCCCTACGGCTGGAATCTGGCCGTATGACCGTAAGCCGGTCGACTGGCCGACGGACACTGGCCGTTGGACAGCCATGGGAGTACGGCCGTATACGGCCAAAAGGCCCACATTTGGACATGGGCCGAACATGGCTGCCGGAAAACGGCCGGACAGAAAATCACCGGCCAAAGTACACCGGCCTGTTTTAGGCCGAACAGTCCTGCGCTGCCTGGGATATCACCTACATAGATCATAATGCAATGATGAAATTACATTTTTTGCAGACATTCTCCTTCATATTTGTCAAGTGACACTAACATTTTGGCATACACTTCTCTTATAAAACTCAATCTTGAATATTGTCTGGCGTCCTTATGCAAATATGAATACTAAAAACTCGAAATAATCAAAACCAGAGCTTCCAGAATAATTATGAATAAATACGGGCAAAACTAAGCATGTGAGTTAGATGCCATAGCCGATTGAAACGAATTGCAGAAAGGAATAGGATTGCTGGTTTATTGTTCCTTTTTGAAATAGTCACTTGTAGAATTTACAGTACCGGGGGTGAATACTTCAAATTCTCTTCCGGTTACTCTAGCAAACAACGTCACAAGCTCACGGTAGCTCTTTACCAGCAAAAAACAAAGATTTAAGTATGTTTTTCCCGCACAGAGACTAAGAATGGAATGATGATCTCCCACTCACTACCAATGTTTGTTTATATTTACATGTGAAACCTTTTCTATGTTGTTTGAAGTGTATTGTTATGTGGTAAAACTTCTGCATTGTGCGGTTGGATTTTTGTTTTACCAGGTACGGCACTGTGCAATGGCCCCATTTCGGGGCTACTAGTATTGTTGAATAAATAAATAAATAAATAAATAAATAAATAAATAAATAAATAAATAAATAAATAAAAAATGAATAGATAAAAAATAAAAACTCAAATTTTTGAAGTTTATATTGTCTTAAGTGCATCATATTGTTTTGACTTTGCTTGAAAAACCTTTGAAAACAATGCATCGACGTGGATGTCAAATATTTCTTCACAGAAACTTAGTATACCTTGGGTATTTCCCCTAAATCTGGTCGAAACAATTGTTACCTCGGTAAGAATATGCCCCGTGAATTTATAATTGAAGACGGCATCTTGCGCTTGTGTTTTTCAGATTGTCAGGCATAGTTGTGTAGTAAGTGAAGTGGCTATAGGACATACGTTTTATTGCTTCGTCAGATATTTGTTCTACAAGCCTCCGTTGATTAGAAAAAAAAAACTCCATTAATCGCATCTCTGCACGATTTCGGCACACAACTGCTATCACTTCCATATATATGTGGCTGATGCAGCTTTATGGCTTCTTGCGTACGTGAGCATAAATGCTTAGTTGGAAATGCAGACGTTGCAAAGGAAGCACACTATGGCGTGTTGTTAGAGCCTAAAGAACGCTTCAAAATATTGAATGTAAGCCGGAAACTCTTCTCAGACAACAGTTCAAATGCGTTAACACCTCAGAAGTTTCGCATCATTTACTTGTGCGCCTTATGCACGACACCCCTTAGTGACGAAGGTGTTTTGCATACCTGCTTGGATGTTGTACACCCTACAATGGTAACTTATGGTAAGTTTATATATGAATGTTTCTTTCCTTCCAAATAACGTCGGCAAAAGTTTTTTGTGTGTATCTTTTAGTTGTTCAAGCTACTGATAATAAAGAAATAATTTTGCACACTCGCTTTCTTGGCAACAACAATGTTTATTAAAAATAACACGTGCGGAAACACAAGGAGAGCAAAGTCAATCAGCATTTACTCAATTTTTTTTATTTTCTCTAAAGAGTAAGCGCCATAGGCCGCTAAGCTTGCTAAGTATACAGTTCGGGTGATTATACTGCACCTACAGTCAGCAATACCACTGAACTGGTTTTGGGATCGAAATTGGGTTATGTTTCAAAACTTCAAAAGTAAGAAATCCCTAAAATGCTCAACACGAAAAGCAGCATTTAAAGCAGTACATCAGACGTTAATCTAAAAGGTTCATTAATTCCGTCGGGAGATATTTATGAAAAAAATTACACCCATCTCCCCGAAGGAAACCATGAGTAGGATGCGGACCGTCATGGGGTTCCGTTTGCGTTTCTGTGATGTTGGTTAGCCAAATTTGGTGGAAATGTAGTAAACCCCGTAATGCTCACATATCCTACTCATGGTTCCCTTCGGGGAGATGGGTGTAATTTTCTTTATTGCATGCGTATATACGCGAGTGAGACGAGATTGAAGTGGTATTTAAAGGTCTGTCAGTTTTTGCGCTGATGCTCTCACCTAACTGCGTTAGCACACTCACTGACGGGGCTCTTGCGTCCATCCTACTTCATCTGAAGAATCACGGAGTCAAGCGCCAGCACAACCGGAGTCAAGCGAAGCATGCGCCAATACCTAGGCCAATCCCTAGGGGCATCCTGACAAAATCATCATCAGAAGCGCTGCGGACAGGGCAACAGCAACGTACACGCCCTCCTCTTTGCATCTTTGTCTTCTTCTCCTTCTTCGTCTTCACCGGTTCGCCTATGGGAAGATGACGATGGTGGCGCATGCGCAGGTGGTGTGCGGACGCCGGACCACCGCCGAAACCGCGGGACATACACCCTAGCATAAGATTGTCTTCTTCTCCTTCTTCGTCTTCAGCGGTTCCCTTATGGGAAGATGACGGCGGTGGCGCATGCGCAGGTGGTGTGCGGACACCGGACCACCGCCGACGCCACGGGACATACCCCCGAGAATAAGACACTCCGCATCTAAACCCCCGAGCATTAGACCCTCCGCATCTAAAATATCATTGAGGTCCTGTCACATTATTTCCCTGCATCCGGCGCCACCCTGCCCCAAACATTTCCGAACACTTCTGGCAAACACACTGTGCCAAAACAGGCAGAAATTTCTCGCAATCACAAGTCACTAAATTAAGATTTATATAGATAAAATATCAGTCCGCATCGTAACAAAATCCGCGGAACTTATTTGTTAAGAAAAGGGAGAGAGAGAGAGAGAGAGAGAGAGAGAGAGAGAGAGAGAGAGAGAGAGAGAGAGAGAGAGAGAGAGGCCTTTATTCGGCCGAAGTTACAGGCCGAGCATGTCCACCACCTGGGCGACCAGTCTGCGCTGTTCTTGTTCTCCTTCAGAGCCAAGCCAGTCGGTCTAGGTGGTGATGTAAAGGGATGGGGAGGGATACGAGTCGGATAGCTGAGCCACAGGTCAGTAGAATAGGCAATGAGGTAGATCAGCGTAGACAGTGGGGCAGTTGGGACAAGAGGGGTCAGATCTTTAGCGATAGAGGAATAGGCGGGAGGGAGCAGGGCATTCATTTGGATGTGCCGGAGGAGTCGACCCTCTGTTACGGTGAGTGATGGGTGAGGAGGCGGGTAGAGGCGTTTGTCAAGACGGAGCTGAAGGTACGGCGAAGGGAGAGCCTCGCACCGTCCTCCGAGGGCCCGGGCCAGGGGATCAACGGTGCCCGGTGAAGCGTTTCGCCGGCGAGTTGATGCGCCAACTCATTGCCGTAAATCCCGGAATGTCCAGGGACCCAACGAAGGAAAACGATGGATGGCTGTAGAGCGGAGACCGCTCGTTCGACCTCCTGTTGAAGGATAGAAGGTAGTGAGCGATTTTGTATCTGTATAATAGCGGCGTGAGAGTCAGAAAAGACTGTATTCGGGGACGGAGGGGAATGAAGCAAAGGACTGAAGGGCATGGGCAATGGCGAGAACCTCACGAGACATTGCTTCTGGAGGGTGAAGGTACGGGCCGCAAGTGTGGGTTTCTGCTTCAGCAAGCTGAGGGTGGTACAGAATGTAACCGCACGAGCCTCGAGGCGCCACAAAGGAGGCATCTGTGTAAGCAATTCCCTGAGTCGCGAAAAGAGGAGAATGATGCTGCGCGGCCGCATGACGACGACCTGCATGAAGGACAGGGGCCATGTTTGACGGGAGAGGGAGAAGGCGAAGGTTGGGCGCCTAAATGGCGTCGGGTAAGGCGGGTAAGGGAAAGCCTTGACGGGTAAAGGACAGCCAATTTTCAGTGTTTATTGGCGCCGTGAAGAGAGCGCCGCAAAGCCGTGCACGGTAGTCCAAGCGCCGCGTTCCGAACTCCTGCGCGTGCCTGCTGCATTCCGCGTGCGTGCAAACCCGCCACTTCTTTCTCATCGTCTCTAAACTCCTCATGATTGTCCATGTTGGCGGCAGATTAGAAATCCGCAACACCATTACCATGTTTTCCTTTTCGCAGTCGTATTCAAGCAATGCCGTGTTTCACTTTGTGTCAGGCCTGTTTTGATGCCAGAATATTTTAAGTCAGCAAGTGTATTTGTGCTCAGAAGAAAATGGCATTACAACCGCCACCGCGACAGCACGCGGCAAGTGAGTATGACGTCGCATACATCATAAACGGGCTCAAACTTCTCTCCCAAGCTGTTAGCTTCGCCTAAAGGGACATTATTAGTCTCCCTCCGCATGAGTGAAGACATACTGCAACGAGCACGAACGAACGGAGGCGTGGACGAAAAACCGCTACATTTGCGCGCAACTCCGCCGAAATGCTGCTCCAAATTTCTGCCCAAATTCTTATATCTCCTTCCGCCTTGCCGTTTCACGCATTCCGCGGCCACCTCTCGAAACGCATTCCTTCTCTTGTTAAGCGCTGTGTAAAGGAGAGCTCACGGCCGTAACAGTAATCTGGCGCCAGAACGCGGGGCTCAGACAAAACTGCTTCTTTACCGGAACAACAGCGTGTTCTGTCTTCGCTGCTGCCGAGTAATTTTCGTATGCGAACGTCCTTTAACTCTTGCCCCGTCAGGCGCAGTCGTGTAGGAGGCACCGAGGTGCATCACTATGCGCGCACTAACTGAGCGTAGAGATGCGTACTATTTCAAACCTACGGTAGAATGACATGCATTAGAGAAGGAATTAAGGCACACGTTCCGTGCGAGACGCCGAATAACGACCGTGGAAGTTGGTGCTCGCGAAAACTCTTCCAACGTCCTTCAGTAAACTGTCCACAGCTGCTTCTGTTTTCTGCACGTCTTGGCAGCGATGTCTGGTGTCTCGAAAGGTACCCTTCTTCATAGGCTTCTTAACAGAAAGTTGAAAGACCTACTCTACTTCTCTCAGTCACGGTGCCTGTAGGTAAACAAATACTTGCCCGATAACTATTCATTACGGATATTAGTCATTGCATATACCGATATAGTCACTGGAGACAGCGAAGTCTCGGTTTCCATTGACAGAAAAGTGTCGTGGTAGTCTCTCTTCACAACAGAGGATTACCTGCCTACTTCTAGGTCACACACAAGGTCAGCTTTCTTTCCGACCTATTGTGTCCCACGCTCGTTTCGCCAGTCTCGCAAACAAGTGCAATCGGTTGCCTTCACACTGACTGCTGACTAAAAAAACAGAACAAGTTTATCGCACCCACCTGCACGCCTTCTTTCCTTACCATTTATGAACTACCCTTACGTTCCCGCTGGCCCTACAGTTAAATGTCGCCTCTCCATCTTCTTGGCGAACTGATGGGGACGAAATAGTGATGTTCTTTTGATGCGCGAGCCGAGAGGGCGATTTCGACTCGCTCCGATGACCGACGACCGATGCTTGAAGCGGGTGAGGGATGAGGACTGCCTTCCTTGCTGGATATTAGGCTTATTTACACTAATTACATTACTCCAAGTATCTACATCAGGACAGAGTGAAGGTTACATCGTCACTCTGCCCTCAGCAGCCTGTTCGGCCGAGATCTATACTGAACTACATCCCCTCTCGACCGACCCTGGACCAAACCCAACACTCCGGTTTTGATACCAAAAACCCCGCCTCCAAGAAGGGGGCGTACAAGAAAGAGAGAAAAAACCTTTCAAACAATTAATAGAAACCATTGATTGGCCACAGAAACCAGCCAATCACACATGTGTCCCCACCTTCGGTCACGTGACCCAACACTCTCTCTTATACACTCATAGTGCGTTTCCCACGCACGCTATTACACCTGACGAGCAAATGCAGGACGTCTGCCTCCTAAAGTGGACGCACCATTACGTTCAGCGGGCGGCATCTGCACAAAAGCCAAGCCGAGGGCCTGGAGCGGTCCTCGCGCGGCTGACCTCCCTCCACGCGACGCCTCCCGCGACGCCGTGCGTCTGCGCGCGCGGCGGGACAATGAGGGTTGCTAATCCCCTCCCAGACGAAGGGCGCCGCCGCCTGCCGCCAGTCCCACCGGAAGACGCGCTTCAGGCTCACTCGCTCGTTTCCGAGACGATTGACCCGTCAACGACCAACGCCGCCGCCGGAGTCGAAGATTCTCCAAACTTACACCGCGCGCGCTTTCAACACTAAGAGATACGATAATCTGGCTTCCCGTCAGCTTGTTATGACGAACAACCCAGCCACCTTCGACGCGACAGACGTACTTAGGCCAAGCGCCCCCGTCCTTTGACACACAAAAGGACGGGCGCAACACACGCTCTCCGCGGCTCCGAACTTGGCATCCGTGCGGCTACATGAAAGGGATACAGGATCGTAGCTACCAGCGGAGGCGACGCCAATACATGAGCCACCGGCGGCCTTCATTAATTATATGCGGAGCCCGAACTTAACACCTCCGCACTAAGAATGTTGTCCGTACACTAGCTCTCTAACATTAACATTAACTCTCACTGCACGTTCTGTCTTACTGCAGAGTAACAACTAAACAAAAACACACTCAAGCAGTTACGCGAGTCCCAGGCGCAACCTCCCTGGTAATAGGTGCGGTAATAACGTTCTCCGCCGCCTAAGACATTACCACAATACCACGGCACACACCAACGCTACCAATACTAACAGCCGGCCAACTGCACCAACAACAGATACCACACGGCACACTTAGTGCCTTGGCCTAGCCGTGGCTTCCGTAACATCAAACAATAGACAAAAGCGCTCAACTACAGGGCCCGTGAGAACAAACTCGTGGCACCCTCTACCATTAAAGGCAACCAGCCCCACGAAATGTGGAAATGTTTAAACTTTACAACTAAATGAATAACACCATCCACTCTTAAACGTTCAGCGCATAGAGGAGCATTTTTTCACTCTAAGGAAAGAAACAGACACCCAAACAAACCCAAACGCACAAAATGAGGCTAGTCCTGCACAAAAAAAACTTTTAAAGAAAGTTCTCTTCACGCACTCGTGGACGCCGGTTCTTTCGGAATGCGACACAGATTGTTCGTCCCAGTTGCGGTTCTATTGCTGTCCACATGCGATGTACTGAAAGTTCAGTTTTCAGTACCTCAGACACTAGTTCGCACACAAGCGCCACTTGCACATTCCATGGCCCACCATGACCACATGCCAACGAGGGCAAATAATGAGAGACACTTGCCTTTGTGCCCGGAGGTAAACTCCCTACCATGCTGTAGCAGCGGCTCTACCTCCAAAGAAGACAGCACTCAAACCGCCCAGATGCGCTACTCGCAAATTACACTCCTTACGACAGCTGAACACAACCACAACAAGCACACACAAAAAGAACTAAAAGGGGGAGAACGAAAGTACAGGTAAAACTAACAATACTTCTCATCTGAGCGATCCCTACACACCCAGAGAACGACACGCTAACAACTACGTGTGCGCCAAACCACACTGACCTGTTCTATCTAGCACTGTACACTATTCAGCGCAAACACCCCTTTCCACGGCGGCACACACCGACCGTCGCACGGAAGCTGACTCCGTTTCATGGGCCCCCAGCTGATCCTAAACAAACCCTGGTGTGGCTCGCTGTGTCCCGTGCTCCCGGGAGAAAAGGAACGCCCTACGCGGCGATAGCGCGTACGACGATGTCGCACCTGCGCCGCCCCACCTGCCGCCGCCTTCCGCGTCCTTGGGCCCGTCGGAATTGACCTACGCGCAATACGCCGCGGGCCGCCTGCACACTCATGCTTTGCGCACGGAAGCTCCACGATTAGGCGCGCCGTTCCGCTGCCCTTGCATGACCCCGGCGCTTCCTCTCCCGCCTCCGACATGAGCATGCTTTCTGCAGCTGCGCTCGATCTCTGCATTAGCTCATCCACGAAGGGCTCCTCGCGGTTAGCCGCGGACTCTATGTCGGCGCATGGGGCGATGTTACTCTGAACACTTTCTTATGCTGCCTCGGGGACAGACGGCTGTTCATTGTCCGCCTCCACACAAAGAATTTCGGCAGCTAAGTCATCTGCCTCGCGAGATTCCGCGATCTCATCTGTAGCAGTGGGAACGCTACGGTGTTGCTCAACAACTGGGGTGGCTTCGGCCACCTCACTGCATTCTCACTCTCCTTACCCCGTGGCGTCCGAAGCGCCCATGAGGGGACAAAAACTGTGAAAACATTGGTATCCCCCTCGAGTTTACCAATCCTGCGGAGCTTCGCTTTTTCGTAAGCGATCTCCGCTCTCCCTTGGGCTAATTGAGCACTGAGCTCCTCAGCCGTCCACACAGAAGTGCTACCCGCGCCCCTGCTACCCGCTAGCCTTGCTTTTTCCAAAGCGTGCTGGGCATTTTTGAGAGCTAATTCAGCTCTCAACTCCTCAATTTCGAGCACAATGACACTAACCTTCTGGTCGGTGCCGCGACATCCCGTTAGCGTAGTGGTCATGGTAAACCCGAAGAAAGTAAGTCAGGGCCCACCTGTGCTCGCTCCGGTTTCGGCCGGGTCGCAGTGTCGCTGATGCAGCAGCTCGTGGACCCGATGCGCCGCTCTCGCCCCTGGGATGGGGCCGTGCTCCCTGGGCCGGAACCCACGCAGTCTTCCACTGAGGTGCACCTCGTTCCACCGCGGCTTCCGCCGCCCTGGGCCGGAGCCCACGAGGCCTCCCGCTGAGGTGCCGCCCCGTTGAACCACGACTTTCGCCACCCTAAGCCAGAGCCCACGAGGCCTCTCGCTGAGGTGTCGCCCTGTTGAACCGCGGCTTTCGCCACCCTGGGCCGGAGCCCATGAGGTCTCCCGCTGAGGTGTCACCCCGTTGAACCGCGGCCTTCGCCGCCCTGGGCCGGAGCCCACGAGGTTTTCCGCTGAGGTTTCGCCCCGTTGAACCGCGGCTTACACCGACCTGGGCCAGAGCCCACGAGGCCTCCCGCTGAGGTGTCGCCCCGTTGAACCACGGCTTACGCCGCCCTGGGCCGGAGCCCACGAGGCCTCCCGCTGAGGTCTCGCCCCGTTGCCGTTGAATCGCGGCTGCTGCCGCACTAAGCCGAGCTCACGAGGCCTCCCGCTGAGGTGCCGGCCCGTCGATGCTTGGAGTCTGGCTCGTCGTTGGTCGGAGCCGAACCCTGCGTTGAAGGAGTCTCTCCAGAAAGCCCCACCAGCTCTAGCCGATGCTCGTGGTCATCCTGTCGACTGCGCCAGTTAAATGTCGCCTCTCCATCTTCTTGGCGAACTGATGGGGACGAAATAGTGATGTTCTTCTGATGCGCGAGCCGAGAGGACGACAATCTCGACCCGCTCCGATGACCGACTATCAATGCTTGAAGCGGGTGAGGGATGAGGACTGCCTTCCTTGCTGGATATTAGGTTTATTTACACTAATTACATTACTCCAAGTATCTACATCAGGACAGAGTGACGGTTACATCATCACTCTGCCCGCAGCAGCCTGTTCGTCCGAGATCTATACTGAACTACATCCCCTCTCGACCGACCCTGGACGAAACCCAACACTCTGGTTTTGATACCAAAATTCCCTCCTCCAAGAAGGGGGCGTACAAGAAAGAGAGAAAAAACCTTTCAAACAATTAATAGAAACCGTTGATTGGCCACAGGAACCAGCCAATCACACATGTGTCCACACCTGCGGTCACGTGACCCAATACTCTCTCTTATACACTCATAGTGAGTTGCCCACGCACGCTATTACACCTGACGAGCAAATGCAGGACGTCTGCGTCTAAAGTGGACGCACCATTACGTTCAGCAGGCGGCATCTGCACAAAATCCAAGCCGAGGGCCTGCAGCGGTCCTCGCGCGGCTGACCTCCCTCCACGCGACGCCTCCCGCGACGCCGTGCGTCTGCGCGCGCGGCGGGACAATGAGGGTTGCTAATCCCCTCCCAGACGAAGGGCGCCGCCGCCTGCCGCCAGTCCCACCGGAAGACGCGCTTCAGGCTCACTCGCTCGTTTCCGAGACGATTGACCCATCAACGACCAACGCCGCCACAGGAGTCGAAGGTTCTCCAAACTTACACCGCGCGCGCTTTCAACACTAAGAGATACGATAATCTGGCTTCCCGTCAGCTTGTTATGACGAACGACCAAGCCACCTTCGACGCGACAGACGTACTTAGGCCAAGCGCCCCCGTCCTTTGACACACAAAAGGACGGGCACAACGCACGCTCTCCGCGGCTCCGAACTTGGCGTCCGTGCGGCTACATGAAAGGGATACAGGATCGCAGCTACCAGCGAAGGCGACGCCAATACATGAGCCACCGGCGGCCTTCATTAATTACATGCGGAGCGCGAACTTAACACCTACCTAGTTTTCTTTCCACACTAAGCGCCGTGGACCGGCTGGCTAAATACTACGGCCTCAATCACCTCCTACTGATCTTCATAGATTTCATATCGGTGATTGGTCACCCGTCAACACAGATCCACGCGCAAGTCAACCAGGGAAACTGTCGCGAGTCCCATGACTGCATCAGAAATGCTTTAAATGTTTCCATCGAAACACGCGCTGTTTGCAGATCTTTAGTCCACCATGGCAGTGTTACTATCTCTTCAAGACACTTCTAACTGTGGCACCTCAAGGTGGAACGACAGATTCCCGGCGTGAATTACACTAACCGTAGTTGTAGACAAACAACATTTAAAATTTTTTAAACAGAAAAAAAATCTCGGGCCACCTTCACTAACGTGAACCTGGGGAGGGGTGAAGCATGCAGTGTATAAGTGTATTTATGGGGCCTTGGAGTTTTTGCGAATGGAGATGAAACAGTTTGGGGTAGAGGTATACATCTTTGCTTTGAAAGTCTTGTGTCTTTGAAGCACGAAGCGTTCTAGCGCGAAGCGTCGGAAAACGATTTTCCCAGTGTTTTTTTAGTACGCATTACGAGGCGTTCCCGCACGAGGCATAAACGAGTGGTCTGGTGTTTTTATTCCCCGTAACGAAGCGTTCCAGCGCGAGGCGTGAACGAGTGTCCCAGTGTTTTTTTTTTATTACGTGTTACGTTCTAGCGCGATTCGTAAACGAGCGTCCGGGTGATTTAGTACCGTGACTACCTGAGACGACAGTTACGGCGACGACGAGATGAGATGCCGACCGCCCGAGCACCTAAAGTGGCTGCGCCCTTACAGGAGCACTGACAGCAATTTTCGGCGTTAATATTATTGCACAGTTCGGTTCCCTCACTCAACAGAATTCTCTGGCTGAAATATGAGCGGCCTGCACGCGAAGGACATAGTTCAATTGGATCTTATTTATTGCGCCAACAAAGCAGCCGCGGAGCGGCACTCAGCAAATGGACACCAGCGTGACATCACCCTGTGGAGCCAAAAGAAGTGACGCGACAGCGCTCGTCAAAAACTCGTGATGTCACTTCACGCACGCCTCCCCACGAGCGGTGAGCGGGCGCAACACCCTCTCAAGCGGGCACCGGTGACGTCCGCACAAAGCGGTGAGGTCAGGCCGAAATTCTGTCATATACGCCGTTCGTGATGAAAGCGCGGGAATTTGAAACAAACGGTTTTCAGGCCGTTCAATGTAATTAAATATAGCGCGCTGAAGTATTTGAAGCGCTGTTTCAGGTTCGTCAGACCATAAAGCATTGATAAAACCATTAAAAGTGTAGCATAAAATTTTTGTGTCAGTGCTCCTTTAAAAGCAAGCAGTGGGAGCTGGTAAAGTTGGCTTTTAGTAAAATATTAAAAAAGGCATAGTCAAGACAATGTTTGTCTTCCCGCACTTCCCCTCATTGATGCCCTTAGTATTACTCTTTATGTTAAAAAGAGCGCTTGCCTGAACACTTATTGGTGGGAGGCAAGAACTTCGTGGTAGCTCTTACATGCCAGTGACATTACGCAGATTAGAGAAAATAAAATATTGAATAACCAAAACGAAAGCAGCCGTCTTGAAGAGCTTTGGACATCTATTCATTGCTTTGTTCAACCGACTGGAACGGGTGCCGAAAGCGTAGTTTGCAGGAAAAAACTAATCCCTCGTAAGGTTCCCGAAAGGCTGTTTGAACTGGGTCCATGGCAGAGAGCGGAGATCAAAGGAAGTGCGCTAACGCAGCGTTTACTTAGTAGGCACAAGGAGCGACAGCTCTTAAGATGAACAGCGAGCGGGACTTCGGCTTCAATCCACTCCGGCTGACGAGCTTTAATGTAGGAAATGCTTCCGCAAACACACATCAGTGGGGACGCCTAAAGCAGTTGCTCCAAGTATATATTTGAACAAAAAACCATACCAACATCAAATATAGGAGTGTTCGTCCGAGACAAAAGGAAGCCCTGGTACCCTTCCGTTTCAAAAGCAAGGGTGATTCCAAACGCCATCGTTCACAGACACTGTATTCCTTGCCTTCAGTGATTCATCTTACTTCGCCGAAGTCAGGGTTCATTCTCTATCCACTGGGTTTATCACACACAATTCCCACAACAACTCTGCCAAGAAGGTGAACGTCACAGTCAAACCTGAGACATTAACTTTTTGCTGGCGCAGTGCAATGAATGTGTCACAAAGGTACTTAAATCCCTGGCAAAAATGTTTACCGATATTTAATAAACTTGTTTTAGAGATGCTCAAAACAATCCTATAAACATTTTGTTCTTTTATAGAATATTTCAATTAATTTTCCATTACAAATTGACTACGCGCTTTCATTAAAAGTCTATAGTGCCTTGTCAATCGACCTTACCTGTTCTGATTGTAGTTCATTATGAGTTTCTGGTGGGGTATTAGTAAAAACAAATTCAACAAGCTTTTTATACAAATATCGCTTAGTGTATTCATAACATCCTCATGCGCCTGAGTCAGGTTTGAATAAAGTTTCTGTCGTTTTTTATTAAATTACTTTCAAATACTTTTCTAAAAAATCCTTCTGGAGTTTGGCCGCAACATCCTGTGGAGTGTGAGTAGACTTTAATAGACTTGATGTGTTTTTATTACACTTACCTCATTCACCTTTCTTTAAATTACAATTGAGTATGATCGTAACATCCATTCCCGTGTGAGTCAGGATTGAATGCAGGTTCTGAAGGGTTTTTTTAGGTTATCTCAGTATTACTTCAATGGAATTCTTATTAGGCGGAGCCATAACTCTTGTTGCATACGAGCTGAGTCTGGATCGACCTTCTGAGGAGTTTTAAAAAGTTTATTTCAATTAGTTTTCTATACATTTTTTAGTATACTCGTTATATCCTGTGGCCTGTGAGTCAGGTTTTCTTGTAAGTGTTACCCGCGGAGGTTTTTAGGGGCTCCGACTGTCCGGAGGAAATGTCCGTCACCCCATAGGTCACCACTGCAATTTCTCCCATGACAAACTGACGGGCCGTCCATCGCGCGATCTCCGTTCATGCGGTGGGGCACGGTGCGCCATAGCACCCACATATATGCACCCATAAACAACCAGACCTCCATGAGTGGGCTATAGAAACGCAATAGTCTATTCAAACTCAACATAATGAAGGTAATAATATGCTTGCTGCGTGTTCGTAAAAAAAAAGTGGATTGCTTCTCTAATGACCACAGTCCACATATTTGGAGTTTGACTTATCCTATATAAAGGCAATAGAGAGTCTGTTAAAACCCAATATATTGTTACGGAACAGGAGGACAATACCCTAGTGTCCCCCCTTCGACGATGACGGGGAAGTGGCTGGCGTACAGCCTGTGCGAGCTCTGCGGTAGTCGCTTTGTAAATAGTGTAAAATAGATCGACCTCATCTCATGGTTCATGTCCTGCGCCACGTAATAATATTGAAGGTGTAGAGCGCATGCCACGAAGGTGTTGAAAGAGGGGCGACCAGACCGCGTAGCAAGGCCGGTTTTCTTCGGAACGCCGTGGGGTCCGCTTCCCTGATGCCAGGGGCACGCGAGCCCTCCGGCGAGTGAGCGCACTTGTTGTCCTACGTCACGCTGCTGCGGCTGGCACTGTGGCTTGCCGCTGCCACGGCAACAAAATGCTTGTTGTATTGCTGCAATAAAAATATCGTTGATTTTTTCCTTGCCAGTTTGTAAGATGGCGTTTTGCTTCTCTCCATAGAAATGCAATAGGAAGTGTATTCTAATGCAATGTCTTGATGACATTGCAATTCTAGTTGAGTTTGAGGAATAAAAAAAAGTTTGTTGACTTTCTAACGTATGCAGTGTTTAAGTGATGAGACTTAATTGATATTGTATTGACTCTATAGAAACACAATTGGGGATTTGTAAAAACTCTACGGCCGTTTCCATGACGGATAGCACCCAGTACACATGAAAGCAGACTGTTGGGGAGGTCATTGTATTACCAAAAAACTGCACAGCGCAAAACATGAAATGAGGAACAAAACCGTACTCTGGAATCGCCTTGATTTCAAGAACTGTTTAAAACATAGCAAAACCGTGGCCACCAGGCAAAGCATACAACCAGGAGCGTGCATAGCAGTATTGAAAGGTCTGTGACGACAGCTGGTGCGAACGATTGCTTCTGGAATAAAGCGTAATGATTGCAGCCGAAGAGTACAAAAAAAGAATCAAATCTCAGTCGCCATTATTAAATGCAGATGAGAGTTAAAAATAGTTCCGACCCCCTCAAAGACAGATAGCAATATAGTCTGTTGCGCCGCGCATCAATCACAATAACGTGTGTCTCATTGATCGAAGCGTTTTGCCAACAATATTTTTTATCCGCGTACAAAAACACTGACGGGGTGCTCCGCGCTTAACGGAGAAAAAGTGGGAGCCCGTTTTATGTTTGTAGATGCATATATATCGTAGGCCTGAATGCGCTAATATGATATGAGCACCCACGACAGAGCTCTCTTTTGAAATTCAAAGCAGGCAGCACAAAATGCTGTGAGCGCCTCTTTGTATTCAAACTTGCACAACCGATACTGCATCTATACAAGGAACGGAGCTTCTTTCTCCCTGTCGCAAACATAATATGTCAAGACCTGCTCTGAATGCGTAAAAAAATAAATGACGCTGATAGAAGCCGCTCTTTGGGCAAATATCCACATAAGCGCTCCGCCACCGTCTGATTTACGCGTGCAAATACCACAGGCAAAACGAACTGCATGCGTCCGAAGAAGCATGTATATTATGTGGATATACGATTCCTTGAATGTGCACGCGAGCAACGCTGGTAGGCCCCAGTAGGATGCTATTGGACAGGCAACAGTCACTTTGAATGCAGTGCGTGCCTGACTGTGTTCTTCGATTTCTGTGAGCAAATACTTACGCGTCTTCAGAACAAACACGATGTAAAAAGCGCTACAATATCTCACACGTTACAGAATAAACGTACGAAATCTACCGGGATATATTCATGAATCATATCCTTTGATGAACACTCGCCATCGAAACGACAGCACACCGTTAAAGGACGCATGAACCTTCTTCAACTTGAAAGAACTAGCCTTTGGCAACTCACAAAGCTTATTCGTGCTCCAAAAGAAGTTTTCCTCGGAAAAAAACACAAGAACAAAAAACAACTTCCCAATTCTGCGCTATGCAACGTCCACAGGAACACAATAGAAGAAACCACAAAAAACGGAGCTATGAGGTAGTTTACCAGCACGTTCGCTTTTTGTAAGGTGCGATCGAACTAGAATACACGCCCTTCTCCAATCGCCTATTCATTTCGTAGATGTGGCCTTGATAGAGACCGCCAATCACACAACCAAGACTATGAGACGTGATAAACTAGTATTCACCTTAAAATGGCTCAAGGGTCGCTACTGCTTCATTTGTTTTCTCTGTTACCTCGTTCAATTTATTGAATTCCGCGATAAAAAGTTCATAATTGTTATCAGTACAAAGCAGTGTTTTAGATAAACCAAACTTTTATTTTGTCGCCATGGCCCGTTTAAGTTACACAATCATAACCGATGGCGCATATAAGGATCGCTATTAACGAAAAGTGCTCCCTACACGAAAGAGGCAGTATCGACTCCTAAGTATTTGACGGAGTTTTCTGCATTTTGCATCCGCTGACCTTTCAAGTTAAGAAAAACAGCATAGATCTGAATAAAAGGATATCAAGATACTTTTCTCATCTGGTCACTGACGCAGCCATGGCGAAAGGTGGCTTTTATATAAGGGCAGATAAACAAGAAAATGAAGTAGATGGGCAGCGTGGCCGAAAAAAAGAACATTCTCTTGCTATTCCCTATGTACACATTACTACGCTCACAATAACCACACTGGAAAGCAAACGAAAGTAAACGGGCCTTCTTTAGGAGAGTAAATGAGCATGCCACTAAATATCCGACCACGTATATTGTTATTGTTCGGTATATATCTTAAGGGGTGATGGTATCTTATGTAAAATTCGTGGTCTTTGTAGTGTCATAAGGAAATTGATCATATTTTCCTGTATACTGGAAACCAGGTTCGGCTTTCCTTATCGTAACTTATTTAAGATAGGGTTGGTACTCGATGCGTACTGGGAAATGCAGATGCGTTTTTGGGCTGTGGTAGCATTGTCGTAGCTGTTGCCTGCCAGGCATTTGCGAAAGTTCACTTCAAGTCATTTTGCTCTAACACCTTTGAGTTGTTTAATTTTTCGTGTCTGTGTGCCTCTTTCCAAATAAAATCTGCTCTAAAGGTATCGCAATTGCCATTCAAATTGAAATGAGCTTCATAACGCGAGGGACGCACGTCAAATTCCGACTCCGGGAAGTGTTTTTTTTTCTTCTTCCACTTCACCCACGGTCATCATCATCGTCAGAGGAGGTTGGCTATCCTGCGCAGCGTTATCGACGCACCATAGATAAACAAAATACATAGAAGGCTCCACTTTAAATAAGGAGACACAAGTTAAAAAGACATGAAGTCGTTGTTGGTAGCTCATGCCCAATATTTACAGCGCAATGCGGACGTGGACCAAAGGAAGAACGATGCGCCACAGACTCGCTTACTGCCTCATTCTTCCAGTGACCTCATGTGTAGTGGGGTGAAAATGTCTGAACTTATTTCGCATCCTTCCGCTTTGGCACTCCTCTTATCTTGGCTGTACCTCCAGCCCCGCCAACTCGTTTCGAATTATTAGCACTGTAGCTGGTCGTGGTCAATGCTTTTCGGGATTTAATGCGGTGCCGCAGTAGCAGCGATGTAGACAGCCTGCATAGCCTAACGAGAACGGGAGCAGGTGGCAACACAAATACTGGGGGCAAGCAGAACGCTTGAACGAGACTCTTGTACAGGCAAAGCTTTTTACAGAAAAGCAGAATTCCTCGTCCCCCAATGCTTTCATCTTCGCAGGCAAAAACGCCAAGGTAACAAGGCCTACGATGCTGAGCGCACGCGTAAGGCTAATCAGGCATACAGAACAGAGCACAGCATTTGTTTAAGAAAACCGCGAAACAAGCATGGAAACCCTATTATGGATTATGAGGCGCCTGTGAACAAAGGGACACCCCGAACCCATACCAGGTGTTCCTGGTACAAAATATGTTTTCATGTTATCTTTGAAGGCTAGGCAGGACTAGCGTCACTGAATAGGGCAGTTCGTGCGTAAGACTCCGAGCGCATGCGTCAGGCTATGCATGACCAGGCACTTGCCAACAGAGAAGCCGAGCGTAATGTTAGTAAATAAAGTATTAGAGTAACACCACTGAGGCACGCAAGTAAGGCACGGCGGCCATCTTGGCGTTCCTTGGTGTGTCGAGATTCCCGCATCTACGGCCGGGCCGTTAACTTGGACCGGGTAGTTTGTTAAAAACACTACCGAAGATCAGCACAATGCCATATTTGGATACAGTTCTGCTGCCGAAATGCTCTTACACGCGTCCTCTTCGATTCGCATTCGGAAAGACATCAGCCACGTGCAGCCGCAGAGCATGGACAACCAAAAAATCCTGCCAGAGATGGCAGACTAAAACGCATGAGCAAGAAAATAGCGGCTCCAAGAACCGTCCGAGTGTAAAAAATGTCAAGTGATGTCAAGTGACCTCTGATTATGGTGGTGACACGGAAAAATATGAGAAAAGAGTGCCGATACTTTGTAACCTTATCTAGTGAAACAAGCTGAGCTCAAGCCACAAGTTCGCCGAGATGACGAGCAACATTTTATACCCTCCTCTATCACCCTTCGTAGTGGCTGTCAAGCATTCACTTTCGCAGGTGTCAAGACCAATCTTTCAAACGACTAAAACTGGTGGCAGTGTTTACGCTTGTGACCACGGTTGACCAAAAAAATACATTAGGCGTACTTGAGCTTGACGTCAACGCATAAGTCGTATTTGCATCGTTCGTGTAATACAAATATATGGCTGCTTGATGTCTACAACAGCAAAAAAAAAAAAATATACGCGCTAAAAAACCAAGCTCGTCGTGGCAACCCCTCATGCGCATCATTTGAAGTTCAAATGTAACAAATGGTTTCAGTGGATGGCGCGATGAGTGGAACACGAGAAAAATAAATTCGCTAGAACAGAAATTGATCTGCCGCCTTCGAGAAGTTCTCTGAAGCTTAGCTATGAGATTAGGGAACGCCACGGAGCTTCGCCGTTAATATTAGCGTTCGCGACGTTATGTACGTGAAGCGGAGCAACTTGTTTGAAATTTCCTGTTTTATTTTCTGCCAGCAAGTCAATGGCCCAAATAAAATTCCATAGATCCTTTGGCTTACGATGAAAATGGCTGAAAAGCGAAGCTTTCTACAATCGGAAGACGAGTCGAATTAACGTTCCTACTCGTAAGGGACCTGTTCATGTCCTCTGAGTTTGGACTTTAATGATCATGATGCACTTGAAGTGTTTGACACCTACCCACCCGGGATGACTGGCCCAAAATAACGCGTTGACTGTGCACCCTCACTTGATGTGCCTCTGCGGAATCCTATTATATTACTCCAGCTTCTGGCTGTGCGTGTCGGGGTGGCGACTTCGATTTTACACTTCAAAATCATTGGATTTCTATTAGACCATGTATAGCGAATCAACAATCTTTTACTCCAACCACTATCATCATCAGCATCACCAGAGAACCTTGGCTTTTCTGCAGTGTGTTGTTGGGTACGGTCGCCATCTGTGAGGCAAAAAAAACCTACGGTTTAAGAACATGCTGGCCACCATGACGAACAAACAGCCACAGCAAGAAGGAAAAGGCATTTAATAAAAGCGGGGTACAGGCACGTACGGCGAAAGGCGCTTTACGGAAGATTTAGTTCGCTTCCTACCCGCGGCGGTGGCTCAGTGGTTAAGGCTTTGTGCTGCTGAGCACGAGGTCGCGGGTTCAATTTCCAGCCGCGGCGGCCGCTTTTCTGATGGAGGCGAAAAGCAAAAACGCAGGTGTGTACGAGATTTCGACTCACGTTAAAGATCCCCAAACGGTCAAAATTATTCCGGAGCCCTCCACTACGGCACGCCTCATCGCCTGAGTTGCATCGGCCCGTTAAACCCTACAATCAATCAATCAATCAATCAATCAATCAATCAATCAATCAATCAATCAATCAATCAATCAATCAATCAATCAATCAATCAATCAATCAATCAATCAATCAATCAATCAATCAATCAATCAATCAATCAATCAATCAATCAAGCAAGCAAGCAAGCAAACAATCAATCAATCAATCAATCAATCAATTATTCAATCAATCAGTTCGCTTCCTGGTGATTGTTGGCGAAGAAACACGCAACAATCGAATTAAACAAGAAATGACTCGCACCCTGGTAGGAACGTTCGTTTTTACTATATGAAAAGAAGAAGAAGCATATGCCGTTACACTATCAGCGTTTGGTTGGCATACCTGATATTGGGTAGGGCAGATGAAGGGTGTGGCGTAACTCTTGCAGGACCTGCCGCAGCTGGCCAAATGTTGTACCTCAGTGTGTTCACAGAATTTCAAAAGCGTATTCAGTGGTAAGCACTCCTCTTCTAGGGGCTTTGGCATGGGAACAAGCAATTCAGTTGCCACCTTACGAGACCAAGTTATCGGGGCTATAACCGTAAGCCGAGTCGACAAAACCACTGCCACCCGGTGTCGTCTTAATGTTCAATTGGATTGCGCATGCGCAAACATACAGGCACGGCTACAGACCTGCCCCAAAGCAAAAATGCACCGAAAGAAGCCGAGGGGACAGCTATGGCATCCAAGCATGATCGGGGGCTCTCTTTAAGACGTCAGCTAGAAACTCCTCAAGACTGGGCACATATATCCTGCGAAATGTCTCGGCTGCATGCACTGGGTAAGACGATTGCAAACAGATTAGGTCAACCTAATTTCCATTCGCCGTAGACACTGCCAACCTTCCTGGCGGCGATAAACACAGCGGGGTGCTAACCTCCCCCGGATTCACGCATGTGCCACCATTTGCACTGAGCCTAAGCTTGCCGACCGGAGTACATCACGTTGAGAAATGCACTTGCGCATGCCTTAACACTGAGCACCGAGCGAGCACGCGAGACATGCCCTAGGCAGCTTACGTCCGCCTTACGCAACGTAATCCAATATCAACCATGTCCAGCCCGACAAAACCCATTTATATCATTACACGCCATTGTGCGGGCGGCAGCGAATTGGTTTATGCACGTTAGCGTCACAAATGATGGATGCTGGGGTGTGCACGCTGCTGGATCGCATTTCTTTCCTCTTTCCCGTAAATTTCGAGTGAGACGCGGCTTTAGCTCGTGGTTTTATGATGGCCATACGAAACCGGTTAGGTTTACAAACTTGAGTCTCGTTCCAGTGATAAATTTTAAAGTTGACAAGAAAAGAAAATTCTTGTTTTCGTGTAAGTAGCTACCGAGACGACAAGGCAAGCAACTCGCAGGGTTACTGAGTACTAAAACATGGCGGTAAGTGAGTTTATCCTTAGTAGGCCCGCCGCCACGGTTCATTGGCGAAGACATTGGGCTGCTGAGCACGAAGGCGGGGGTTCGATTTCCGGCGGCGGCGGCGCCTTTCTGACGGAGGCGAAAACCCAAAAAATTTTCATCATCTTCCATTAGGGGAACCCTGAGTAGTATGCGAAGAAGCCATGGGGTCGACTCAAGTTCCAATTTGTTTTCAGTTCGATCGCGGCGTTGCGGGAGGAGACTGAGGGGAGCTGCGCACGCGCGTGCGTCATTTATACCGCGGAGCTACAGTGGTGCCCCCAGCGGAGTATGCAGCGGCTACCGTCGCGTCTCTAACCCTAAGCTACTTCGCATTATCGCGCGCGAAGCCGCAGGTGTTGCCATTCGTGGCGCAATCCCGAAGAGGAGAGGAGCTTCGGAGAGGAGAGGAGGAATGACTGGCATACTACTCAGGGTTCTCCTATGGGAAGATGACGACGGTGGTTGAACGCGAAGCTATTTCGTGATGGATTCTTTGGTTGGCCAATCACTAGGATCATCCTTCCACCATCATCATCAGCGGTGCCTGGCCAGGCATGCGCAGTGGGGGCTTGGACGCCGCACAAGGGCGCCCATACAACGGCAGAGGGAACAGGCTTGACCATACGCTGCTTCGCATCTAAAACACCCGTGTGTGCGAGATTTCGGAACACGTTGAAGATCCCTAGGTGGCCAAACAATATTCGGAGCCCTCCACTACGGCGCGCCTCATCGCCTACATTGCATAGGCGCGTTAAACCCTACAATTAATCAAATTATTCTTTAGTAGCTCGCAAAGCACCATAAATTTCAGGTGAACAAGAGTAACCACATTTGATTTAAAAATAAGTGAGTGCGCGGGAGATGGTCGTTTTAGGGCTGCTTAGTACCGCGACTCAGAGGACAACTTTTCCCATTCAAACACCTGCGGTGTGGAGGATATGGCGGCTAATATATTTGAACAGAAGCAAATATACGGCGAGTTTGCGTTTCATCCTTCCCAATTCTGCTTTATTGTTGTCCGAGATCAACAAAAGGCAGTGTGTTCCAGCAACTCTACTCGCAATAACGTATTTGTATACTTCAGTAACCGATTTCTGAGCGCAGTTATTATTCGGCTTTTTTGCGAAAGAAAACACCATCAAAGAATCAAAGAAGGAAGAAGCAGTTCCGAAGCGGTCTGCCAGGGCGGCAGTGAGACGGTGCCCTCGCGGTGTAGGCTCGAGGTCTGTCGCCAGCGCTGCAGTCCAAGTCACCATCTGTTGCTTGTAGGACCAAAGACAGCCCTGGACGCCGCCAGGAGAAGCCGGTGTCGGGCCCACGAGTGAGCGGTGTGCCGGTGACGCGGAGTGCGGGCAGCGAGGTCTCGTTTCAGGCCTAAGGTCTCTCCCCCAGCCGCTAGTCAACGGTACCGCCACGCTCTTCGCCGTGGAACATAACGCCGGTTTGAAGCTTCCCGGCGCGCACAGCTCGTAAGCTCTGCGGGCATACTGCACCTCTCATCGACTCACCGAAGTAACCAGCCCATCTCCTCTCCATTCGTCGTGCAAACCCCAGCGGACATAAGGGGACCATTTTTTCGCTAGTCATCTCCGAGTCTTGTAAATATTGTTTGACAGCTTTTCGAACCTGCCCATTTCGATTGTTGTTTGAATATAACGCGTGTGTTGTATTAGAAGCAGTGGTCCTGCTCATGGCTATCCGCGCGATCCCGCCCATTCCTTCATGAAAACACCTATGTTCACAACCACACGGGCTGAAATAATGATAAAATCACCAGTAAGACTAGCAGAGTAGTAACGAGATCGCCTCCTTGCAGCACCAACGCTACGAATAAAAAACACCACCAATATTGCAAGGTGATTTCATCTCGCAAAGGTGCACGACAGCAACTTGGGAACTTTTACAGTGGATTGATGCAGCCTGGAATGACCGTGTTTGTAAGAAGGCCAGCAGAACTCAGACGCCCACAGGCACACCAACCCACAGTGCTTCTGCTCCAGAAACGCTGGAGAAAGCTGGGGTGGCCAGACCGCCACTTTTTCCTGGTTCTCTCCTGACCTACATCAAAAATACCGGAATAAATAGCAGGAGTAGACACCGGAATTGCAAGGTACGCACATCACTGACCAGAACAGGTTCCCTCAGTAATACCACTGAGCTGGAACAAAAAAACAAAACTCTAGAATAACTCCACGTGGACCTGGGCAACGAGCGTTTTGGTCACAGCAGAATGCCGAAAACATGGCCTAAACAGGCCGAAATCAAATAAAGCGGGAGACGATACCGCCACCTCCGAGGTCGACATACACCTAATCATCATCGGAACAGACGGAGGTTTTCATACTGCAGAGACACCGGACGACGGGAGAACATCATCGTAGCCCGAAACACGCACAAACGGTGAGGACTACTCAACACGCCACCAGAAGAGAATGCAGGAACACGACTACACCAAAAGCATACAGACGCACGAATTTGATGCGTTCGGACACTTTCATACGACCCTTCCCACCACGTCAGGCAATAAGAGCCCGCTATGTGAAGCTTAGTTCATTACCAGAACAAAAATGAAACGCCAGAACAGGCGACAGACGCTAACGTAACACGTCCCATGGAACGTACGACGCCCCCTCCAACCGCAGCCGCGCTTCAGCAGTAGTAATCAGGTTATGCACCTTGTGTTTGCCGTTGCAGATGGCAACCGATACACTAGGGAACCGTAGGAGAACACCATGCACCCCTCCGCCAAACAACGACGGTGTTTGAACACGAAGCTTTCTCGTGACGGGTTCCTTATTTGTCGTCTAAGTTGTCAAAACCACTTCTACTATATCAAAATGGAGCTATCGGATAGAAGCCGGCTTCAAAAAACGAGGGAGCCACGTTCGTTTCGGGCCACCGAAAGCGTTTTCTTTGTTCACTTTGCTGTTCTCGCGTAACAGACGCCATCAGTGAGAACACAGAAGCTTCGCTTTAATGACGACGTAAATCCTATAAGACGGGCTCCCTTCCTAAGAGTGCCAGACCAAAGCCTTTCCTGGGACTGTAAAGAGAGGCCGAATTGGAAGCACATAGTGGAGACATGGAGCTCTTGAATGTGTGCTCAGACGACCAATACCGAAATAGACCAACGACGCAGTGTAGCAAACAAAAGCGCTACCCACCTAGTTATGTTAATACGTTGCATCCCTTGCGTCCGCGTGCCATCTCTGAACGCACAAATACACCGCTGTTGCAGTTTTTGAGGCATGTACGGAAACCTCACTTCGTAGCGAATTTTACGTTACCACAGCCGCGCCAACATATCAACAGTGACGAATACCCTAAGCAAACTCACCACTCTTTCACTGGCTTCAAAGCAAGTCTAAATGACCGGTGCAAAATAGGGTGCTTTTGCATCCTTTCGAGCTCTTTAGCATATGCGGAGACATGCTCACGTGTTACACATATTTCAGTTTATGCGCAGGATTGTACGGGTAAGGGCGTTCACGACTTTCGTGGGCAAGTAAGAGGCCGGATTTTTTTTTCAGGAATGCCATGACGGTTATTTTCGGAAACACGTTATGAAACCTCTTGTTGCAGAGAATGTCTATTTTCAACTTGTTATTACCAATCTTACGTGGTGGTGTAACCTCCTTCTTTGGTGTCAACACCAAAAAAGGCGTTTAGAGCAGCTTCGCAATGAGGGCATAACGAAATATGTAAATATTGTAGTTACTTGGAATTCTTCCTGAGATTCTGCCGTGGGCAGATATACGAGGACTATTCGGGTGCTTTGTATTACTGTGAATTCATAGGTCGGAGACATTGTAACTATATTGGGATGTACGAGATGTCTTCGATGTTTTCACACTTCTGTTGCTTTGTCATGCTTTAATTCTTGAGGGCGATTTTCTCTAAGTAATGCCCCGGGCATTTAAAGTTGAAACAAATCAACTAAATGAAATAAATGAAATGAAATAACTATCTCTCTGTCAGTGTGTTCATATATATATATATATATTTAGACAGATAATTAATTTTTCTCGTGTTTCTATCGATGCCGTCACAGTTCTGTGTAAACGTTTGTGTTGTAATCCTTTTTTTTGCTCGCAACATTTCTCATACTCATATTCTGGCTGCTTCAACATTTTTACTTATTCACCTATTGGTGATAACCACTGCTCAGATTGATTGTAGGTATTGACATGCATAGGCAGGAGTATATGTTATACATTTATTCAATAATTGGCATACGTTCCAATGCAGCTGCCCCAGGGTGGTGAGGCCAGAGTACCCCTGTCATGCCGTGTGTGACATTAGTCCAAGTATCCTCTCGCTTAGACGGAAAATAAAGGTTTTTCAAACTTGCAATTTCAAATTGATAAAAGAGACGTCTTTTCGTGCGCCGTAAAATCCGGTGCTCACATTATTCTAACTGGACCATGACGCGGATTTCCAGTGGTAGGGGCGGTAGAGAGAGAGAGAGAGAGAGAAAAAAAACATTTACTAGAGCGAACGATGTTGTTTGAGCCGTCACTCGGTGGGGTGGGTTCGCCTCAGTCCAGGTACCCTTCGGCCTTGGCTGCAGCCCTGGCACAGGTGATCAGAAAGATCTGGTCAGCATGACGGGAGCTGGTCTGCAGGCCCTTCCACTGCTCTGGGGAAGGTCTGGGATGGGGGGTGGAAGATGGGGTGTTTTTACAAGACCACACCATGTGGTAGGTAGTATTAAGAAACTGAATTTTTATTGCAACTAAATCATTCAGGACGGTACTATTAATGGTCCGCAAGTTTACATAATTCGTGGAATTACCCTAAAGAATCAACGCAAATAACACTGATGTGGAGAAGAAATAACGACAGGCTAAAAAACAAACAACGACCAAAATGGCGCGAGAAAAATATTACAGGAAAGAGATTCCAAGAAAGAGACTTCACGAACCGATATTGCACGAGAAAGAGATAGTATTACAAGCGAACTTCTACACCATAGTTTTTGGGAAGCTCAAAACCACTCTCATACAACACAATAGAGAGACAAAGATGTCGCGAAGGCCGAAAGCAGTTGTTCGCACGAACGTTCGTGAAACGCATGAGCCTCTGGGCGGTCCCTAGCGCCTAAGCAAATCTTAAATCATGAACACACACATTAAGAAAGTGTGGTATTCTTGCTGCGGAACAAAAGAAACAAGACACAACGAATAATTATCCTCTCCAACATAAGATACAAAGTGCGGTACAAAATCAACAACCAGGCTCACGCAATGTGTTATACCATCAGCTTGTCACCCCAGTGCTGTATACACAATCAAAACAAAACGCCACAAAACAACAAAAGATAAACTTTTGGCCAGAACGATAACCCACCTTTGTCCTTATCGAATTTCTACCTTAAACAAACCAACAATATTTTCTGAGCCTGCAAAAAATTCGTATTTCTGTATCAGTACCTGAGCAGCCACCAATGACGCTACCGTCAATATGTCTTCACTTTGTTAAAATGCCAGTCTTCTGTCCTCACGCGTTCCACGCACTCTGTAGATGTTTCCTGTTTTACACTGTTCCCGAGGTTTCACAATGATAAAAAAACGACACCCACACAGCAATGCAACTTAGAATCGGCATTACTACGACGAGAAATTATTTAGATTTTGTATTCTGTTACTAAGAGGCGTTCCGAAAACAAAACCGTTGCAGTTACGCCATAACGAGAGCGTGCATATACCTTACTGTAGTCACCTTGGAACTCCGAACATTTTACCTTTATCGCAAGCTGACAAGGATAAAGAAAGGCGACTATACTGAAGCAGTGTTCTTCTGCTTACAGGAAGCCTGTAAACCTCGCATTGCGCGTAATTCTGACGTAAGTAAAACGGGGAGAATGTTTAGTACCCCCCGACGCTGCATGAGAGCGAATGTGTCAATAGAAATTGTGGGAAAGAAGTCACGCCTTATCACCCCTTCAAAGAAAAGCCACAGGCATTTATGCCTCGTGCCTTGGCAAACTGAGGCAAACAGGGGCAGTGAAGGCAACAAGAGTGGCAACGAGACTGGCAGGTGTCAAAAATATCTCTGAATTGTTATCTTGCTTTCCGGATATATTTCTAGCAGAACATTCCCCACAACGCCCCAGTCTCAAGAACAATACTATATATTGCAACACGCCGACAACTTTGCGTAAGATGCAATGAAAACTGACGTGGAATTCCCGCAACATTTCTTTTTGCGTTGTTATAAAAAAATGCCTCTAACGAACGAAATAGTAAAAAAAAAGCCAATGGTTTCCCCCATTCTTATCACTCGCGGAACAGGCGGGTCAGCGCGAGTATGCTATAAACTTGTGTGTTTCTTATTTGTAGATTCCTTCGCAGGATGCAGCCAACGCTTTCACTCTGACGTTTGCGAAGGAAGCCCCCGAAAAATAGTTGAATATTTCCCGGTGTTTTTGTAGTACTAGCTGCTATCGAAACACTTTCAGTTCACTTTTCTCCAAACTGAAGAATCACGAGACAAATGCAAGGCTTTGTGAAATCAGGAGTTGAACATTCATCAACATTATTATTTCCTGTTATAAAAAATATTTGTCAGCGAAAACTGCAGCATCGGTAAAGTAACACGGCGCATGGAAGCGCTTTCATCAAAACGTGGCTTCTGTCACAATGTTCACTATACTTCCACCAAATAAGTTCTTTTTCGCTGTCAAATATGATCTTATGCACTTACGTGGAGATCAACAACACCAAAACGCCTAAACACGTCATAAACAAAAGCAGATCTGACCCCGAATCGTTTTATGTATTGCTGCCCAGATTATTTGTGGCTTAAAACTGTTTTTTGGTCGCCTAATGGGAGACACTGTGAAGGCTTCAAAATGAAGCAATACCGTGTGACGCGCACAAATAATTACACGGCTACTATTTCTGATATTTCCCTTAGCTCCAGTCAAAACATTTTCCTCTCCTTCGGCATGCCCCTCACAAGTATGAAAACAAGAAGCCCGCATCTGAGAATTAAAAAGGATTTTAGGCCCGTTCCCGAACTTAGAAGCCATTTAAACTGCAACAGTTTTGGTTCACATGCATTGTCTAAGCTTGGGTTCGGTGGCAGAATACTAAAGTCGAGAACAAGACCTACACAATGCTAATAGGGATTATTTGGTTTGCTGGCCTATAAGTAGGGAGTGTCTCAGATGCGACGCAAGAAGGGAGCCAAAGAGCCGGTCGCCCGTTCGCTCCACTGATCAGGGCCCAACTGCCACGAGCACGAGGTGGGAGCTATAGGCCCTTACCTGCCGTGCCCGTGCGAGACGCTTCGTTTGTGCATTATTCTCAACACTCCCGCCGCCACCAAGGCGCGCAGGCCCAGCACTATGGAAACAAATATGGAGCCACGGGGAAGAACAAATGCACCCAAGTGCGTTGATCAAAAGAGGTCGTCAGAGGTGAGGGCGGTCGAGAGGGCGGTAAGGCGGAGCACGCCAACGAAAGTGCAGCAGTCAAATGCCATAAAATGATACAGGTGGAGCTGTCACCAGCGCGGCTACCACGTCGCACACCTAGAGTCAAGTCCCGAGTTGAGGAGGCCCAGGTTAAAGGAAGCAGGCTCATAGATTTCCGAATGGCAGGCATGAATATCTCGAGCGATGTGTCATTCAACATCTGGAAGATGATGCCACTTCTCTCACAGCATGTAAATTTCCTTTAACTTGGAAATGCAGATTTGACTTGAAAATTGCAAAACTCGTAAGGCAGCCGAAACACCAAGGTGACCACGCAGTAGCCCACCGCGAGCTCATTCACCAAAAAAAAGTTCATGTGTTTTTGCAGTCGCCCCTTTCCATAGGGGCGATTTCTCGTTCAATACGGGTCCGCCATCTTGAAAATATATGCATTTTTAACTTGATGTGTAGCTCGTAAGACCTTTTTTTTTCACGCTTTCCTCCCCCGCGAAGTGTAACACCGAAAAGGCTTTTGCATTCTTCAGTGAGTTAACGTAAAAAGTGCAAACAACCAACCTGATCAAAGAAATGCACAAATTTGGTAAATCGAAATTGTGTGCGAACTGTTGTCAGTGGATTGATGTGGTCTGCACAACGCCGTAAAAAACACTGTACAAACAAGCAGCGACAATTATTGACGATGGCTGTTTCCGCTGCTGAGTCTTCTGCACAGCCGACAAGCCCACCCCCTCAATCGGCAAATGATAGCGAGCTGCCGGCGGCGTCAATATTCGGAACGCGTTGCCACAGTCATGTCAAAGTGCTTCCGGCTCGCCTGGTGACGAGAACAGAACCCGTCGGCAGAAATGGCCAGCGCTTCAACAAGACAAAAACAGGAGTGTAATGCTGTCATGCCGAAGTGGTATTACAGTGACAACCAGCTGGATAGATCGCTTGATGTGATGCATTATCTTGCCCCGTGCATGTTGTACGCCCTCTCATACTCGTTACACTTCTGTTTGTTCCCCTTTAGGCATATCGGTTCGGGCAGACGTTCTTTTAATGAACGGTATCTACTTTCGCAGCACGACCTATATATGGGACTCAGTTGACGCGGGAACACCACATTTAGCTTGGCTCAAAGGCGCCCAAATGCTCCATCAATACAATTAGGTTAATTACCTTCAAAGGGCGTGGGATCCAACCTGCACACCATGGATTGGAAAGGGGGATGGCAGCCGTTCGCTGAAAACAGAATGAACGCACGAAGTCCTTCTTTTATTTTGGATTGTTAGGAGCTGTTTTCACAGGAGAATAGTTCTCAGAAGTCGCTGTATAGTGAGGAGTCACAAAGAGCCAAAGATTTTATTGTAAATAAAAGGTTCAGTACATTGTTAGGATATACCGAAGGAGGTCTCAAAGCCACAGACTGCAAGGGCACCTTCTTCAAAAATAGATATACATGATTTCACAGAGTGCAGCAAATAAAAGATTCTAGTAAAAGGGAGTTTTTTAAGAAAATTGATAAAACACTTACATTTTTAGCAAAATCCCAGATCCTATGTGCCATAAAAGGACAGTTAGCATAAATATAAATTTAATAAAACACTCAAGACAAATATCCACGAAATTGAACCATGAAAGAACGAGTATAAATTATAGCTATATGTAAAACAGAGAAACTGTGTGAACGCTCTATTTCAAGGTGGAAGTAAGCAGAAATCGGGGTGTATCATTTGAATACTACGTTTTACCTCACTACGGTTGCTATCCTTGTCAATGCAATAAAAATACAAACGACATGAATTCTGTTTGTTGATATGGTACTTCAAAGCGATTTTGAAAGAGACGGTATTGTCAGTTCCGTAATTTTTTTTTCGAAAATGCACTCCAAATGACAAATACAAAAAATGGGCGGTTTTTGTACTGTGTGCATTTCGAAATTTAAGCTGGATTAAATTAGGATTGGCCGAAAATCTTGTGAGGTTGTGCCTGAATAGTGATGAGGCAGAAAAAATAATCAGGTAAAATCGGTTTTTAATTGCTCGCCAAGGAACATACAAACAATATACCGAAGAAATTTTAAGGTCAAAATGCACTAACCTTTCAGTGGAGGCTTGGCCTCAGAAATGTACGGCCTCGATGTGACGATGCTTCATTCTGGATTCCTTGGACTGACGTGAGATCACTTTCGTAAATGTTGCCCAAACTACTGATGCAATAAGTAATATCATATAGAACAAAGGGATAATAAAGCGTGGTGAGTGTCTGACGACTTCGAGCTTTAAAAATTACGCGTAGGCCATAAGCAACTTCGTTTTTATTGTCAGCAGCTAGAAGATCTTATTCAAGTTAGAGTGTAAGGGAACACTTAGAAACGTTGAACTGTGTCGTGCTGTCAGTGGGTTCTGTGCAATTTAAATTGACGGAACTAGTCTGTGTTTTGTTGAGTGCGGTTTATTGCAATAAATTTAGTTTTAGATGGAATATTTTTAGCACATTTTTCTGACACCAAATAACAACAATAATCAATTCACTGTTAACTTTCGTGAGTAAATTCATATTACACTTGTTCGAAGTGAAAATCTTCGTTACACGGGCATCCAAAATGGCGACGAGAGTCAATGAAAATTCATGACGGTGCTGCATGGATCTGATCCTCGTCCTGCGTTGAGGGAATACAATTGCACCGCATCCACAGTCCAACACTAGGACATACTTGTGCGTAGAGGGGGATGCGGCAAGAAATAAATAGGCAAATTCCTTACCCAGCAGACTAGGATGACCGAGAGGAATCAACACAAGTACAATGGGCCCATACGGGCCAAATCTACAAAGCGCCTCCCCAGCGGATCAGTGGCTAAAAATAAATGACGCAAACCACTAAGAATGCTGCTTGCTGTGCTTGCCTGCTTCCCTGGCGGCGTGCCTCACAGAACTGCGAGCGACAGGTGGATACCTCGCCTCCTTCGTGAAGCCGCGTGTTTTTGCAAGGTTGGAGGAAGAAAACAAAAAGCACAAACTGAGCGAACAGCAGACGATGACACAGGTGGAAGGACACAAGGATAGTTAGAAAAACATCAGGAACGCCATTTGTTTCGTGTTTCGTGAGTCCGCAAGTTCGAGGTCTGTGTCAGCGCCTCTGCCTCTGTACGTGTTTTTTTCTGAAACCCTCTGGATCCCCTGCAGTGGTGTAGACACCTGTTGGAATGTTTATGTAGGAAAGGCATAGTGGCTCAGTGAATAAAGCGTTTCGCCATGGCGCGTGAAGTCACGGGTGCTTCTCCCTTCAAGGGGGGCACTTTCCCTGAAGCAGGAGAAGTTCTAAAGCGCCGATGTGCTCAAAATTCAGCGCAAGTTAAGTATGCCCACTTGTACAAGATTGATCCGCATCATTCCCCCAAATTCTTCTCAGAGCCAAGAGAAGGCGCGTAAGGTTAAAACTCAACATTGGATCAAACAGGAAAGACTCCCCAACGACAGCGTCTGTTACTTTCATCCAGGGTCATATATCCGCCTAGACTCCAAGTTGTGGACACATTGGTAAAACTATCTCGTCGCGTGCTGCATTTTGCATGGTCGGCGAACCTAAAGAGCGATGAGGCTTTTACATGTCGCCCTCACAGCAAAATGGCTTATTTCGGTTAGGTCTGGAATTCTATAGGAACACAACCACCGTCCATACTTTTCCTTCCTGATGACACCGTTTTTTTTTTCGCTAGTTCGCTAGTAGGATGCGATAGTGATTTCCCCTTAATAAAAAAACACCCAGCTCATAAGGCAAAATCGGCGGGTGCGAGTCAGCAATTGCCGTCATCCGTTGCTAAGGCCCTGCTTGTTTTTCTAGCCCACAGCATTATTCAGAGCCCATGCGATTTGCCGAGCGCTGGAAGAGCACCGGCTTACGGCGACGAGCCAATATCCCCGTTCGCCAGCGCTGACGAATCGCTTCGCAGTCTCCGGCTTTATTGAGCTGGTCGAGATGAAGTTCCCGCGCATTCTCGGTAGCGGCGGACCGTGCAGGAAGATCGTGTTCCGCCCTTTTCACAAGTCCCGTCGGCGGAGGACCGTCGAAAAGGGGAAAGAATATCTTATATTTGTTGTTTTCTTCCTGCCTTTCTCATAGTAACTATCTCTCTCGCTCTCTCTCTCTCTCTCTCTCTCTCTCTCTCTCTCTCTCTCTCTCTCTCTCTCCCCCTCTCTGTCTCTCTCTCAATAATATTTACGTATATACACAGGGCTATACTTCCCAAAATACCCAAAAAAAAAAAACGGGATAATCGAGCTTTTTCTGCACAGTGCGCTTCGATTTCTAGACCGGCTGCACACTAAAGGCGCTGCAGCGCAGCCTCGTCTAATTAAGTACAGCAAAGGACCTCTGTCACACTCCCCTTCATCTGCGTGGGTTATAGGTTGCCGCTTTATGAGCCCGAGGTTCGGGAGAGAGCCATAGATAGGCACAGAGACCAAGGATAGTGTCCGTATAGTGGAATATCCTGGCGGATGCATGTAAAGACGGGTGTACAAAGCCTTGTAGGCTATAATAGGTGCACATCATCTGCCTACGTCTCTACTGAAGCGGCAATTTTCTCCGGGTTCTTTAGGTTACACTGCGCGGAAACAGCGCAAACAAAAAGAGTGTGGCATAATACGCTTCAGCAGCTGAATAATCGAATCCAACCAAAATATCAACGGTCACTCCGTCTGGCGAAGTTGACTGACCTACAATGATGTATCTTAGTTATTACCATAGCGTCATTGTCTGCAGGTGCAAATGTGAACGCCTCCACGGACTTCGTCCTCTCGCAAGTCAGGTACATTCCGAAGAACACGTTCTGTCCTTTATGTATACCGAGGCGCCACCCCTTCGGACTTTCATGGGCTTGAGTATAGCCGCCTAACCGAGGTCTTCAAACCATGCATCCGTTCTTGCCTCCCGGAGACACAAGAGGGGAAGCGCTCTCAGGATATCATCCGCAAGATGGGCACACTACGCCCACCCATCATCCCACTGCACGCTGAGTGCTGAGAGCTGCAAAAATCAGGCGATAATTGATACACAACCAAGAACAATGGCCTGTTTTCAGGAATAAAGCTCTGGAAGTGTTTTCCCACGGACCCGAAAATTGAACGGTAAGCCAGCCATATCGGCTTCGCTGTAAAGAGCGCTTCTCTTACGCTCTTTCAGAAATGCAAACTAGTGATAAGTAAAAGTCACCTACCGCGACCACAACTTGCACCAGATCCTTACTTGGTACTTGGTACTCGTCTTGCTCCTGCCCGAAACTTTCAGCCCACTTTAACATCCAAATGCTTTACTATCGAACATTTGGTAACACTAGAGAGCTGGAATTGCACCCAACAGGGTCTTCACTCTTCCGTCTGGTCTCACTAGCCATGCCCATTACCTTTAAGATAAGCTGGCAATCCTAACAGTCGGTTATTATCCTTCCTTCTCCCCCAGAAGTGAAGCTTTGGGAACAAACAAATCATTTTCTGTAAAATGTGCTGTTGGGCTATTTGGTGTAATATGAATTACGAAAATTGCGCTGAACAGACAAACAGAGGAAGAAAGACAGACAATGCGCAACTCACAACTGTGTGAGTGAGTTGCGAGTGTGAGTTGTGAGTTGCGCATTGTCTGTCTTTCTTCCTCTGTTTGTCTATTCAGCGCAATTTTCGTAATTCATAAATCATTTTCTGTCTCTCTCTCTCTCTCTAGCTGTATCTCTCTGTCATATTTCAGCGTTAACAGGTTGCTTGCGTACTCAATCACCTTGTGGCTGCCAGTTCCAAAACTCTAAAACATTCGGTTGAACGCGTCTACCCCATCCATTCTAAGCAGATGTGCGAGACTGCAGGTTCCGCATCAATGGGCCGGTAAGAAGGCGTTACTCAGTGCGAATTGGGAATGCGAAAGATGGACGAGGTGAATTTCGCTCCCTCTCTGCTCCGTAAGAGTCTAGTGGAGCAAAGAACGCACGCACGCAAAGAAAATATTTTCCACCTCCACAACCAGTTTCGAACCTTAAAGGAGCGATGAAGACAAAATAAAGGTTTGTTTTATTTGAAAGATTTAGTGTTTTACAGTGTCCCCAGCGCTTGCGGGGCAGCAAATGATGCCGTATTCACTGATAAATTATTAAGTTTAGGTTAAAATTTTGATTATCCTGCCAAATCATGCCTTTTGGTTACGTCTACAATGAAGTCATAACAGCGCGTATGCAAAATCACTTCCACTGCGGCACTCGGCTCTGCAGCCTTGCTTGCCGTCAAACCTACCAGATGGCACTAGCATACGGAGTACTCCGCCGTTGCTTTGTTTTTGACCGTATTTACACCTGGCTTGGTTTTGTTACAGTAGAAAGTAATCGCTTCGTAAAAAATGGGGCATGCTTGACAAACAGGGTCACGTAAGGCAACGTCGCTTACGCCAATCGGCCAGCGTCGTATTAGACAGCTCCAAAGCGTCGGACTTCTGTGCAGCTAAAACAAGGATAGTGCGACCGGTAGCAACGGCAGTACGCATCGGTATTTATATGTTTACGTGTACTTCCGTAACTTTTGCTGTTTACAGCACCATTGTTACTGCTGTAAAATCGATATGCATTACATTTAGGCACCAATAGCTTCCTGGACAAGCTTAGAAGCTATGACTAATTTGCGTTTGCTTTAACCGGCCTCCGCCTATCGCTGAGCAGACTGGTGTGACATCATAGGTTCTGTTGCGGGAAATGAGCTAGTGGGTCGCAAGGCCATTCCTTTTTTTCCTGATTAAATAGCTTACTTGAGCAAAGTTTACGTAAAAATGGTGTCAGTGTGATTCTCACCAGGCAATCTTTTTGATGAAGCAAACTTGTTTTTTGTCTTCAAGGCTCCTTTCAGTGCCCATGAAAAAATGACAGCATTTTTTATTCTATGTGAACCATCGCTCTGGGGTTGCGGAAGATCTACGAAGCAAGGGAACTGGTCAATCCGCAACCCCGCAGATAATGTATTGGCTTGCAAATAAACATGAAACATGGGAGTTCCGCCATCTTGCGGACAAAGCTACGGTAGTCATTGCGGTATGGTCAAAGATCACACCGCGATATAGAGAAAGTCACGGTTACAACCGAAGTACCGCCCACTGAATTTGTTTCTTTACAAACGTCCGTTCAAAACGAGCTACGCACGCACAAAAACACATTTTAAACAGTAATGGTACCACGACAATTATTTTGAACCACTTCTCAGCTCAACAGCAAGCTGCCGTGTCACATCGGAGTCCACGAATTGTGCGACAGAGCAAACAAATCTGCTCAGCTGCTCATTAAAAACCATCGATCCTCAACTTTCATCCACCTGTCGATAAAGCCAGACCGGCGCCAAAAACGCCTTTGCACATACGCGCACAATGTGATGGTTTATGCAGGAGCAGAAGATATGTCAGCGAGTGCGCACTAACGATGCTATACGCCAATCTCTGTCAAAGTTGTCGTTTTCCGATTGGATAAGTAAGGGTTTTCCGACAGTGGGTTGTAAACCGGTTCCGCGACAGTCTTTTAAATCCTGACATCAACGAGCCAGGCCCACCGCAGAGACTGAGCTCAGAATTTCTTCTCAGAAAGACATCCTGAAGGTCGACGACCACCAAAACAGTGTTTCACTTATTATAGGTTTACGTTAGTGCATGTCTACGACGTTTTCTTCTTTCGGACGTAGCGTGACGAAATCTTTGCCATATGGGAGCATATTTCACGCTTACATCGTTACGCGTATATGGTACAGAGGAACCTAATGAAGTAAGGAAACATTTGACAGTGGCTCAAACGCCAGCCCCGCACTCCGAAAGTAAATCAAAAGTGCGTTGAGGTCACCGTACGGTCGGGCCGCATCCATCTAAATCCCACTTAGGCGCTTTCGGGGTTAATACGGTGCGTAACTGATGGTGAGCCTGTAGAAATTTTATTGCCTGTTGTTAGCGGACAATTCTTCGCGAAAAACATCATTAACCACAAACACTAACCTTTAACTTAGCGCTTTATTGATGTGACTATACCATATATAGCCCCAGCACCGCCCTCCATTTTGTGCGAACGAGAAAACGTTCACGATTAATGAGAGAAAAAAAGGAGAAGTGGAGAGAGACGCCATCTTAATACAACGGATACAATTGATAGAGAAAGCGCTTCCAGAGAGAAAGCGCTTCCAGTAATTAAGTTCCCCCACAGCGGCCCTTTCCTTGCTCCCGTCCGTGTGTGGAATGCCTTTGGAAGCAAAGCGCATGTCGCCCCCAAAATATGCCAGCTCGTGCGCGCCTGAAATCAATTGACGGAGGACGCCCATTTTTAAACCTGACGCGCGCATAATCGCCTTTTTTTTCGCCTGTGCTAGAGAAGAAAGATCGCTTGCAAATAGTTTGAGACGTCGGCTCCACAGCGCGACCGCAACTTCGGAGCGATCGGGGGTTCTTTTTGTATTTTTTAACACGGCAATATGTCTTCGCCAAAACATTTCCAGCGCGCATGTCTGTCTCCTCTACCAACGTACTGTGCGAAGCATCATGAGTGAAGCTTGGTACAGGTCTATTAACAGGTAACAAAAAAAGCATTCACTATCCATTGCTGGATTTTTTCAAGCATGAGGGAGCATCTTGTCCCAGTGCCTCGCGAACTGACCTCTCACCAAATGCAAACTCCTTGTTCCTGCTTTTTCAGTCTTTCCCAAAGCACATCCCTCGTACACGGTGATAACCGTACTGAGCGCTGTGCCATGTTAGCGCTAAGAGTTGCTCCTTTGTGCAGCTTAATTTATTTAACCTTCATTTTCCTGTTGTCCTCCAGCATCGGCACTTCACCGTCAACATTCACGTTCGTTCCTTATTTTCTTCCTGCCCGTTCTGCAGCGTGTAGAAGCGGTGATAAAAGTCACGACACTCGAAGAGAACGCGCTTCGGCTCGAAGTCTCTTTCGAAATGTCAGCAGGAAGACATCTCCACTATTACAGGCAACTCTCTTCACCACCTCTTACCACTCTCTCGTTCTCTTCTCTTCTGTCGCTCCCTCGGTTGACGGATATGGCCCAAAATTTTGCCTACCTACCTTATCTACTGCACACACAATTATAACAGTAAAAGACGCGACCAGAGCCTCTGTCGCTCTTTTGGGCACTCGTGAAGTGTACAGCTCTTGCCGAAAGAAAACCCTCCACAGGACTCAAGTGGTACGCAATTTTAGTTACCCCTACCGTGAACGTAATTTGTTCTGAAGCTGTAAGGGTTAGTATTGCACCACCACCCAGCAACGGGCGCCCCGAATACCTATATTATGTAGTATACGCAGTTCTTTAGCCCAAACAGTTACAGCCGAATTGGCGAATAAGCCGGAGTGGTGCATCGTAGGATACACTTGTTTTTTGGTTTGAGCGCCCGGCGCGGTGTTTTCTTTTCTTCTACATTTGGAACCGTTTTTTTTTTCGAAAGAATGTACATGATACGTAACATGGCCCAAACGCTCTCTGAGGTCCCAAGGTAAAAACCACAGCCGGGATATCCTGCACATTCTGCCTACCTAACTTCTATAAAATTCACTTTCTATAAAGCAACCACCAACTGCATTTCCTACGCCCTCACTGCGTACTTGATATCTGGCTGAAATTCGGGATGTGCATGTGTGCGCCCGCACAGAGATATGTCATCATATTTATCATCATCATCATCATCATCAACACGATCATCATCACCAGCCTATCTACACCCATTGTAGGGCAAAGGCCTCCCCCATAGATCTCCTATTATCCCGGTTCTGTGCTTACTGCGACCAATTTATCCCAGCAAACATCTTGATCTCATCTCCCCATCTAGCTTTCTGCCGCCCCCTGCCGCGCTTACCTTCTCTAAGGATGTACTTTGTTACACTTAGTGACCCACAGTTTTCTTGCCTTCGCAGTACATGTTCTGCCCACGCCCATATCTTCCTATTTTGTACTAATATGTCCTTAACATGCGTTTGGTTATTCACCAACTCCGCTCTCGTCGTCTCCCTAAACGTTACACCTATCATCTTCCTTTTCGTTGCTTAATCTTGCCGTTGCTCAATCTTGCCTTCGCATTACATTCCCTGCCCACGTTTATTTCTTCTTCTTAAATTCTAGTAATAAGTCTTTAACACCAGTTTGCTCCCTGATCAACTCCGCTCTCTTCTTGTCCCTTAATGTTACACCTATCATTTTCATTTTTTGCTCAATTGCCCGCTGAGTCGTCCTCAATTAAGGTTGAACGCTTTGAGAAGGCCTCCTATTTTCCTCCCCGTAGGTGAGTACGGGTAAGATGCAGCTGTTGTACAGTTTCATTGTCCTCTTCAGGGACAATAATAGGCTGCAATTGTTTATCAGAGAATGCACGCCGAATGAACTACAACCCATATAACATGTATGCAGAGATAACAATATGTATAAAATCAGGATAGAAGAGTTGGCAGTTCCTAAAACCATGCTAATCGAGACAACTGACTTTTCTTCTTACGATAAGAAAATACGGAATACAAAATAATCACAATACTAACCGGGCGCCGCATTTGAGAATAGAACCGCATAACGCGCGTGGCGCTCTTCTACCTAAGCTCCGTGAATGGCCGCCCGCGTGTCATTGCGAAAAATCCTCCATTACGGTGGGCCATAGCTACCACTCCGCATTTCTACCGGTCGCACAAAAGTTACATGAAGTTCGTGCAAGAAGGCAACGCGCGCTATCAGACCCCATCTCCTCAATGTAAACACCTGCTTCCGCCGCAAAAACAGAAAAGAATCAGTCAACAAACCTATATAAAGTACCAAAAATTGTCGTCTCTATGTGTCTATATAGCGTACCTAAACCAAACTGGTGACGGGATTTTTGCCACCTTCGCCACTTTCTTAGCTTCACCGAATCTACTTATGATAGTTGCGGTAGTTGTGGAAAGGAGAGCATCACTGTTCATTCGTTTGAATAACGCCTACGTCACCGCCGTCGGCTTCCCTTCATGGCACTCAACATTCTGATTTCGCGCGGTCGTCCTATTTCCGCGAGTCTTACGTACCATAACGTGACATGGTATAAATGAATGCTAATCCTCATGGCTACGCGATCGGTTCAGGAGAAAAAAAAACAAAATGAGCTTCCGTCTGGAGTATGCGTACACGAGGCAGCGCTGCTGACGGACACAAATACGAATACTGCGCTGCGATTTTCGGGAATTTTGTTCTCGTTGTTCCACACCATGTTACCGCACGCTAGACGAAGGAGCGGAGACAAAGGCCATACATCACTCGAATTTCTTGGTGGTGCGCTAACCTCCCTTCGCTCTCGTTCAACACTGGGAATGAAGTGGCCGTGCATGAGCGAGCGGAATGCCATTGTAGTTTGGCGACACCGAGCGCCTGAATTAGAGTGTCCGTATGCGTAAATAGTTAAACAATTCTAATGCAGAATTAGGGGTATGTAGTTAGGGAAATCTAGCCCGCAACGCTTAAGGTAGTTTCGGATCATAATCGCAATTATTTTAACCTGATCTGAAATCACAGGAAGGCGGCCTTCTACGGCGAAGCTTTTATCGCCAAATGTAGCGTGCGTGCGGCTGTCTACTAAAGTGTGTGCGGAAGCCTTCACTGGGCATCATCCGATCAGTATTACGCGGCTGAACACCAACTGAAAGCATAAACATCTTTCTTCCTGCCTGTAACTCAACTATTCGTCAGCTAGCTCACACTCTCCTCTTTACGTCTCCAGCGACGATTCGATCTGAGCCTGTTTGTGCATTCTGGTTGGACGAAGCGGATATGACAGATCTCGTCCAACACTTCCCAAAGTCACTTTTCCTTTTTTTTTTTTGCTGGCTTCGAGCAATTTTTAAACTGCAGTGGCCGCCAGCACGGAGTTACAGACGCTTGATTTGCTGGTTGCAGCAGGCATGCTTTCCAGCTTCGGCCGCTTCCTTCACGGGATATCGAAGTGTTTATTGCTTTTGTAAGATGTATTGTTGGGCGCGTTAGTTTACATTACAGAAATAGGAATTTAGTGCAGCGGAAGACACGGATTGTGAACAGGAAGGTACGGGCGCTATCTCGTTCATTTTACCGACTGTGTCTCTCGCTGCGCTAAATTACTATTTGCGTGTTTATTCCTAGAGATGAAAATAGGCGAATGGTCGTAATAGCAGTAAAATAAGTTTATTAGAGGGTAAAAAGTGTGCTAAGGACGGGAAAGAAGAATTTATTGATTGATTGATTGATTGATTGAATAATTGATTGATTGAATAATTGATTGATCGATCGCTGAGTTTCACACGCCGATGCTACACAGGCGATGAGGCGCGCAGTACGGTAGGTCTCCGGATTAATTTTGGCCGCTGTGGATCATCCTCATCATCATCGTCATCACCAGCCCACTATAGGGCAAAGGCCTCTCCCATTGATCTCCAATCATCCCGGCCCTGTGCTAACTGCGACCAATTTATCCCCGCAAACTTCTTCATCTCATTCTTCATCTAACTCTCTGCCGCCCCCTGCAACGCTTGCCTTCTCTAGGAATCCACTCTGTTACCCTTAATGACCAACGGCTATCTTGCCTTCAGTTGCATGCCCTGCCAATGTCCCTTTCTTCTTAATTTCTACTAATTTGTCCTTAACACGCGTTTGTCCCCTGGCCCACTCCGCTCTCGTCTTGCACCCTTAATGTCACACCTATCATCTTCCGTTCCATTGCTCGCTGAGTTGCCCTCAATTTAAGTTGAACCCTCTTAGTGTGCCTCCAAGTTTCTGCCCCGTAGGTGAGTACAGGTAAGATGCAGCTTCCATCCGCTTTCTTCTTCAGGGACAATGGTAGGCTGCCTTTTATTATCTGAGAATGCCTGCCTAATGCACTGCACCCCATTCTTATCCTTCTGTTTATTTCTGCATCCTGATTGGGATTCGGGGTCACAACGTCGCTTAAGTAGATATATTGGCTTGCGACTTCCACTGCCTCGCCACCTATCTCAAACCGCTGTGCAGTCCGCAGGTATTGATCATTACTTTAGTTTCTTGCATATTACTTTTAGGCTCACGTTTCTACTCCGTTTGTCCAGTGTGGTAAGCATGCTTTGCAATTTGTCTCCCGAATTACTTAGCAAGGCAACGTCATCAGCAAATTTGAGGTTACTGCAATATTATCCATTAACCCTTACTCCTACCTGTTCCCAAAGCAATTTTCTGAATACTTCTTTTAAACATGCTATGAATAACATAGGAGAGATCGTGCCTCCTTGCCTGACGCGCTTCCTTACAGGTATTTTACTGCTCTCCGTATAGAGGATAATGGTAACTGGGGCCCACTGTAAATGTCCTCTATTATTCTTACATAATGCTCGTCTACACCCTGGTAATATATGAAGGCTATATATCAGGTTCAGTATACTGGGGATCCTAACAGTCGCTCAAATCTCGAACACACGGGAGCTCTTGGTTTCCGACTACATCAGAAAAGCGACCGCCGCGGCTGGTTATCGAACCCGCGTCTTGGTTTAAGCAGCACAACACCATAGCCACTGAGCCACTGCGTTAGGTAGGGAAAGAGAGAAAAAGGTTTTTTGAGCAGAGTTCTAAGTTATCTGATGGGTAGAGAGCAGTATGTTTCGGCAGAGGTACTTCATGACCACATATAATAAGTACTGGAGGCGCTGTTGACAGCATTATCAAAGAATCTGAGACTTCTTTTAAAAAGTTGAAAACAATGATTCGTCACCCCTTGAATTGTGCATTCATCAGGGTTTGCATGTATTACTGTGCAACAGGGGGTGATTCAGAAAAAAATATGCGATAGGCTGCGCTCTGTGTGTGCTAATACTTATTGGCACCCGAGGCTGGCGCAGCACTTCGATCAGAGATAAATACTAAAATGCAGTTCTCTAGCCTACAGACGTGCACCTGCAGGTTTACAAGATTACCCTTCGTGCAGGCTGATTACAAACATACTCCACTTGATACTTATGGTAGTATATGGGTTTGTAGATGCGAGTACTCCTGCCTGCTCATGCGCACAATTGCGGGTGTGGCCGAGTGCAGACGTTCCAGGAAAATCTGTTCTGTTTATTCAGCATGCGAAAGAAGAACTGCTACAAGACACACGCGCATTTCGCAGCCTAAAGAATGCATCGAAAAAGTTCGACCTGATACTGTTCTTGTAAATGTTATTCCCAGAAAAGGGCCACAGTGTTTCCGAAAAAAGACCGCCACCGCCTGTTCGCAAACTGAAGTCCTCGCTGCTGTGGAGCCGTTTTTTTTTCCGTTAATAAAGATGACGCTAAGACTCTCCTTTGTAACCCAGAATAAGGGACGTTTTACACGTATAAGCAGCGCGTAAGAGTTCACTGAAGTGCACTAACGAGTTACTTTCGGTAACGTAATTATCAGGACCATGTTCTGGCTGGTATCGAAGTACTGAAGCTTCCACTAAAAAAAACGTACTGAACCAATGGGATGATTAAAAGAACGCCAGACCGCAGCAAGCAATGGTATGCGTCACGGCCACTGGCGAGGCCCTTATAACTTCTTTCAGCCATGAATCAACACGTCTCGAGAAACAATATAAATTCAGGCTCGACAGAGCAACAACCGAAAACAATCTCCTCCAATTGTGTAGTCTGAATTCGCACATTGTTTGTGTGCGGAGCGATTCACGTGGCGTCATGCACCCAAATACAGGCATCGGGAAGATCACCGCTTCCATTTGACGGGATGAAAGTGGATCTCTTGCGTTAAGTGGGCTCATCTGATCACAATCCTATGGGACACACCATTTATGATACCCAGATTCAAAAACATTGTGTAGCAATACGAAAATGTTTACCAATAAATAGACATGTTCCGAATGGCCTCGTTTGGTTCTTTTGTAAATATACCCCTTCGTTGTTAAAATAAAACAAACAAAAACACATCATGGTTTATCTCGTTTTCACTAGATAGCGCTAGCCGTGTAGGAAGTACAAGTTTTCTGTATTTATTTCAGTCCAGAAGTGATATATTACTAAAATAATCAAACCAGGCCGCTTTAAATGTTTGTATGCGTTAGTGCAACCTCTTGTATTGGTGCACGATGATTTTGAGGCTTTGGGTCAGGTGAGTCCCCCCTTAAAGTAAGTCCCCTTTAGGTGAGTCCCCTTTAACAAGTGAGTCCCCCTTAAGAAGCCAATGTCAATTCCACTGTGCCACAGAGGCACAGCTCCATCGTATGCAAATTATTGGGGGAGATCCTTGCGCTGCAGCGTTGCCACAAACGCTGCCGTTGGTAGGCCGGAAATCCGTACACAGTACCTAAATTAATCATAACGCTATCTAGAGTCTCTTTAGAGGTTTTTCAGGGGCTTCGGCGCTTTCTCTTGGCTACATTCGGTACCAACACCAGGCTGATGTCGACACTAGTAGAGACGCGGCACCGCCCGTTTCGCGAATGACTGCCCCGAACTTGTTAGCTTTCACCTTGAGTGGAACTGCTTTAACTTTTTTTCTACCACAGAACGAGCGCCATTTCTGATGAAAGAGTGTTTTCGCTTTGTTTCTTCAATAGCGCAACCAATGTGAACATTTTGTTTTCTCACCACCGTCTTCTCTATCCGTCCTACAGTGGGTTCGTTTATTCTGACAAGAGAGGTATGACTAGAACCGTTGGAAAAGTTGTGTGACTTATGGGCATGTTATTACAAGACCAGGGCAACGAACTTATGCGCCCAATTTATACATAGAATTTGCCGGACCAAGGCAACGGTGACTAAGCGCGAATTATTCCGACTTGTACGAACACTATTCCGGAAAGAATACTCAGCGTGCGTTTTATTCCTATTTCCTAGAACTAGTCGTTTTGACTACAATAAGGCACGTTTCCCACAAATAATAAAACAAAGCACGAGGTTCAAATTCACCAAATTCACCACAGATGCCACCCATATTACAACCACTCCTTTTCATGGGCAAGGCTGGAAGCACCGGACTAAGTACAACAAATGAAAACAGCAACAAAAACTACTCCAATTTCATTCGTAAATGTTGTGTCAACGTTGTACTAAAGTTGTTTTAGATTTTTGGATTTTTTTTGCATTTAGTTAGAAATCCAATATTGAACCTGATAAAAAAATTATTTGTCCAAAACCAACTAATTTTTCTAAGCTTATTTGAAATGTCAGCCAGCCGCTCTGGCCCCCAAAAATATGTCGCGGGCGATACTTTCATATGATTGGATGTTGCCAGCTCCAGGAAAGCGTTTACGTTTTGGTGAGAGCGATGTGTGGAAACGGAATCCGTCTCTTTCACAACCTCACTGCGCATGCGCAATCCCCTAGCGGACAAGTCCCTAAGCAGTCCAGTAGGGGCAGCAGACGACATTCCCCACAGCTCCCGCACAAGCGGGAAGGGGTCGTGGTTGTATTTACATCGTTTGATTTTTTGTGTGTGCTCGTTGTGCGCGGAACAATGCCCACAACTTGTGCTGCGTTCCGCTGTAACTCGGAGTGCCGAAAAGGGAACGGTGTCGGCTTCTATCACTTCCCGTCGGCCGCACGCGATCGGCTACGGCGGTTTGCGTCGCTCGCGTCAGCTCGGGTGATGGGAACTTTAGGCTTAGCATTCTGGCGGATATTTGATCGCTGCTATCTGTGCAACTGCGAATGACAATCCGCAACACAACTTTTCACTACACTATCATCCCCTTTCTCGCATTTAGAACTCTATTTAAGTTATAACTGCCGTTTGAGCCATCGGTGACCAAGACATCGGCGTAGCCTGTTTCGATGCTTCCGCGCAGGTATCGCCATCTCTCGGCCGCTCGGCGCACCGCGCGCCGCGGCGACCGATCAGCTTAGGCTTGCATCGCGGCAGATATATCTGATCGCCGCTTTTAAAATAAGCCCTGACAACAATTCCTAGCACAATTTTCACCACACTAACACCTACTTTCTCGCATGTGGAACTTTTTAGCGATCAGATTGATTCAGAAGAGCAGCGACAAGCGCGGTTGCTACCGTGGTCTGCGCCGGTTCGAGCCGCTGAGTGTGCCGAGCTGCCAGCGCGGCCGGCGTGTGCGCGGACTGTTTCTGAAGGCAGAAAACGCTTCACGATTGCTTGCTTTATCCATTTCTTGCGAACAAACGCGCAGAATCTACAAATTCAGCTCAGCGATCATCGTCGTTGACCATGGAGCAAAAACAGTGGGCGGAGCGATGCCAACGACGCATCTCATGCGCGCATCGGGCCGTCTCAAATTCACGCGTACGACTAGTCGTGGCGACAGTCGTAACGATCAGTCGCATGCGAATCGCGTGTACCAATCGTACATGTGTCCAGCGCTTAAAGGCGTTTTGCGAACTGTCGGCCTTTGTTGAGCTGGCGATCGCACTTCGTGCCAGACAACTTGAAGTACTGCTCGCTCTGGTACTCGGACGGCACACGGATCTGTCCGATATTTCTCTGCCAGCCCTCATTCAGTGATAAGAAGCCGCCTGGTATTATACGATGACCAGGGGCTGTCATCTTAAGGCGTTATAACACCAACACAGAAGAAAAACTTCGGCTGCTCGTCGCCGTAATGTGGGATTGCCGTGCATACAACGAGAACGCAGCCGGAGGAAACGCCGGCAAACCCTACAGCTTCAACTTCCGCTAGGCACGCTAGGTGGCAGCACACCGCAATGAAAGAGGCGGATTCCTTCCCGCATTCTTCCCACACAACGCCCGCTCAGTGATCCTTAGCTTCCTCTACCCTTCTCACCACTATAACAATCTGTACGATTCTGTCGCTGCTTCCAAGAGCTAACAAGGGACACAGCCAAAAAACTACTTTCGCGCGGTAAAACGCGGTTCACAAAAAGGACGCGTGCGAATACAGTTCAGAGTGTTCTTGAGAAACGTTTGCGCTACTTCATTGCGAATCATTAAGGAGAACCCCGCACTCGTGAACAGTTTGACTTGTACATCTTCGAGAAAAACACCAAAGGTTGTGCCACTGCTTTATACATTTTTATATATTTATTACCTAAAGAATTTCTTAATCACGGGGTCCGGAATGCAGCTGCAACGCCTACACAACCCTTCACAGTGCGCCATGCAAATGCCCAGGTACATCACAGCGATATATATTACCTTCCCATTTCTCACGCGGGAATCATAATGATTAAAATACTGCAAGGCACAAGCCCGCGCGAAAAGAACTGAAAAACCCAGTATTAGCAAAGATCTATTATACGCTATTTAACGCTATTTATCACCAAATTTTAACCGTAGCTAACCAAATACCACCGCCGGCTAATCTAATGCGCTTTTTTGTTCTATTTTAAGCCGTTTCGCCGCGCCGCTACAAAGTTGCAATTTCGTCGAAGAATGCGGCATGTTCCGTAAGGATCAAAACACCTGGCCGAAAGTAGTTCACGGGTTCAAGTGGCTCACTCATTGAAACTTTTCCCTTGACAGTGTCGTAGATTGTATGAGCGCACCACACCAACAGTAGGCAGCCCCGAAGCTGCTCAACGAATAGCAACAACGAAAGACCAATATTTGTGCGACACATCGTTGGCTGGCACTAAGATAAAAAAGCCCTTGCGAAAATAAATTTTATCCTTACAGGCAGGGAGATGCCATTGGCGAGCAAAACGCAGCTGACAAAAAATAACCCGGTCGAACAAGACGCTCAAACGGAGGAAAAGTGGTGAAGTACGAAGCGGGAAAAAAGAGAGGAATTAAGGATCTTTGTGGAGAACAGTCATCCGAAAAGTGCTGCTCGAGATCACAACTGCCTTCGTCCGCCGATTTGCAACACCTTTACGGCCGCACCACCCGCTTTTTGGTCACAACAAATGTTCGACGGCCTTTACGGAACAAAATTTGGTATGAGGAGGACCAGAAAAGGTGAGCCTAGAAAGCAAAAAGGCAAAATGAAACTGACCGCGTACTACAAAATGAGCGAAAAAGAGAGACGCGCATTCCCGTGCACTGGCCAAGGAATTCCAACCGGAAGCTATACTGCAAAAAGTAAGCAGGTTGCCTAGTGGCAACCGCTGATAAAAGAGTCCGCACTGCAGCCGAAAGCCCGCACAAAAGTGATGTCGCTAGAACGAGAGTTCGTTCCCAGGAAAAGCCAGTGCTGGTCGCGATGCCTTTTCTCGATCGGGAACAAATGGCGGAGCGAAGGCAAAACACTGGTACAGTTTTTCGCGACAGAATAACGATCGAAAACAGCGCTCAATCGTTGTGCCCTTCCGCTCTTCCTCAAACAAAGGCTCAGAGAATGCGCGCGCTAATTAAAACCTCAGGCGACCTCCGCAGCGCCGCTGATTGTTTTCTCTCCGTATTTCTAACACCGTCTCTTTTTTAACTTCTTGCAGCTCAACCGCCGTATATCTGGCCTGCAGGTAAAGATAGCGTCAGCTGCTGCCACTCCCAACGTAAAGGCTAACGGCGCGTTCTGTCCCGGTCAGCTTCTTTCAATGAAGTTGCGCCGAGTGGGATATCTGTTTATTCCGAGGGCAATTGGCGATGTAGAATCTGGAAAATAATCTTGAGCCTAATATGGTTACCTACAGGTTTGTGTTGTATATGCCTAATCTAAAAATCTACTGAATTTCCATCCGCTGAAACGTACTCATCAAATGTCTACTTTTGCTCCATGGCGAAATCGTCTCAACGCAACTATTGTCAGCTTGGAGTCCTTAAAAAAATCTCGGCAGCCACGCATAGAATGGAACATCGCAAGCACCCCATTAATCCACAAAGAGTACATCACTTTCACCTACTACCTATAGGCCAATTTCAATCAATTCGTTATCTATTTACTCTTTTGAGTAAACTTTCACCACAGTTCACGTAACTGCCATGTGGAACGCTGTTTAAAGGCCGGTCTCCTGATTAAAGCACGAAACAGACCACCAACCGAAATCCTCCGTAATACAGTGAATGGCGTGAATGTTTATTTGTTACGAAGCCCGCAGCTCCTTTCGGTTGCATTACTATTTAAGTTTCGTCGGCTAGGCTTTGTAAGAGTACACAAGTACAAACCTGCTGTTACACCACCACTGAACTCTAACTGGTCAGAACAGCAAAAACCCACCGTTATTGAAATATATGTGTTTCTAACTTGCCATCTGCGTCCTAAAAAATTATATTTTTACGCTTTCTTCTCCCGCAAAATGAAAAACTCAGTAGGTTTTCGCAGTCTCCACTGAGATTACGTAGAGCACAAGCAATCAACGTAGTACAACAAATGTACAAAACAAGTGAATGCACACTTTTCTCGAAGAATTGTTAGTGAATTGAAGTGGTCTGCACAACAACGTAAGAACACAACAAACAAGCAGCAACATTTATTAACAATCGCCGTTACGGCTGCCAAGCAGAGGCAACAAGCCCACCCCTTCACACTGGCCAATGACAACGAGCTTCCTGCGGCGTCAATATTCCGATCAGTTACCGCAATCATGTCAAAGTGCCCCCGGCCCGCGTGGTGAGAACAGACCTTGACTGCCGAAATGGTGTTTGCAGAACTAGACAAAAACAGGGTGCGCTATTGTCACGCAAAAGTAATATTGGAGTGGCAACCAGCCGGACAGAGTGCCTGATGTCATGCAATATCTTCTCCCGTCCATGTTATACGCAGCGCTTCGTTTGGTTTCCCTTTCCGCAGATCGGTTCGGACAGACATTCTTTTGATGAATGACATGCACGTTTGCTGCAATACCTACATATAAGACTCAGTTCACGTAGAAACGGCACAGTTAGTTTGGCGCAAAGGAGGTCAGATGCTCCGTCAATGCAATTAAGTTAATTGCCTACAAACGGTGCGGGATCTCACCGGCACCCAACGATTGGAAACCTGCATGACAACCATATGGTGACGATGGAATGGACGCATAACTTGCTGCTTTTAGTTAAAGATGTTGCGGACGGTTATCATAGGACAATAGTTCGATGAAGTCGCCGTATAGTGATGGGTCAAAAAGGCTCCGAAGCTTTTATTGTACATCGAAGTTTGAGTGCATTGTTACAATATACAGAAAGAGGTCCCAAAGGTACAGACTGGAAGGGGACCTCCTAATACATATACATACATGATTTTACAAAGTGCAGCAAAGAGGAGATTCGAGAAGAAGGGTATTAGTAGCTCAAATACTTAGAAAATTAGGTTTTTCAGCAAGGTAGCACTTTTTAGGTTCAGTATAATTGGAGTGAACAAAAATATCAATTTAATAAAACACGCAAGTACAAATATCTACAAAAGAGTTCGACGAAACGATTATCACTTACTACTATATGTAAAACAAAGGAACAGTACAAACTCTTTAGAACTGAGTATGAACAGAAAGCGTAATGGATAATTTGAATAATTTTTTTTTACTCTTCCTGCTGTATGTGCCCCTGCCAATAAAATAAAACATAGAACAGTTATGAAATCTGTGTGATAAGATGGTATATCAAAGCAATTTTGAAAAAATACGGTCTTTTCAGTTCCTTGTTTGTTCCGGAAGGGAATTCTAATTGTAAATGAAAACAAATCGGCCGTTTGCTTACCGTAAATACGTACAACACTTTTTGCGATACAGACATGAGTGAGGGAAGCTCCAAATATGGGGGAAACCGCTTGGAATTTGAGCATCTGCAGTGACGCGGAGGGCGTTTTATCCACTGCGTAGGCATCAGGTAGTGATTGCTACGATTCCAAGCCGCCCTAGGAGGCTCATTGTAGGCATTTTACACCCGACAACATGGCAGAAGCGTGGTACGACGATTACTGAGATATTGAGAATGCCATCCAACGATGCCGTCGGATGTCAAGCATGTTGTTTTACAGAATCGAAACCGAAACGTCTTTGAATGCTAACCTTGGACTTGGTCAAATAAAGTTGCTTCTCCTCCCGTCATCACAGCCTTTAGTTGGTGCGGTCGCCACAGACCGCGGATGGTAGTTCTCATTCTTTCGTACTTTATAAAATAATAACCCACTTATCAACCGGATAAATGTTTGTTCATTCGATCCAGTCTACACAGTGCAAGCAAAAACGGGAGCTTGAGAAATTCACTTGAGTGTCCCTTTAAAAAAGCACTAAATTGACTCAAAAACTGTGTACCAGTACCACAAAAAAGTTCGAAATACGTAAGCAATGTCCTGCACTTTCTCGGCAGATTTAGTTTTGTTTTGGGGATGCCGTTGTGAGGTCTCGTGTCTTACATCATTCCGCATACTGATTTGGGGACGCCCAGTACGACGGCAAACTTGTCATTATATTTAATAAAAGCAGGCCGACTGCGGGCATGTTTATTCTATTAAGTGCTTGAACAAATGAAGTTGAAGTTGAAGTTCTTTATTTCAGTCAAGTACAATGGCTGAGGAGGCGGGAAAAAAAGCCGCTGTATTCGCGGCTTGACGGAGCTCCCACCCCCCACAATAGTAAATATTTACCCTGTAATAGGCTGGCAGTAAATGTTGAGCACAAAGCTTTTGTGAATAGGCGTACTACAACAGTGATATTTTTCAAGTGTGGAGGCCACGAAAGGTGCACAATATTTTTCCTACTCTCGAACACTACAAAAACCTCCAGGTAATTTCTAAGGAGTAAAAAAACCGACATTTGTCAGGTTGCCTAATGCACCACGAATACGGTTTCGGCGAATTCACTCCAGCGTCTCCCTAACCCATCACTGACATAGTCAAAGCAAGAAAACTGTGTTCTAGGCCTAAGGAGTTTCAGTGCGATGGCGTGGAGACTATTGTTAAATCGGTCCATTTGTCGTTATGATAGGAGGAAGAGAAGTAAAAAGGCGAATAAAAACATTAGGAGCATCCCCAGTTGGAAGATGGAGAAAGGCGTCCCGAGGATGCCAGTGTATTGCCACATGGGCAGCAGCGTCGTGCCAGACGTCCCGAGCACCTTCCAAGGCGTTAGCAGGGAGTAAAGAGGGACAACCGCATGCCACACCAACACCACATGAAAAGGCCGAAGGGAAAGGACAAACCAAGTCCAGTGACACTGATTTGGTCACAGCATCAGGGACAGAATCCTAGATCACATGACACTGCTCCAAGGAGTGACTCCCAGAGCTGCTCAGGATGGGAGAGCCAACGAAATCCAGTATCCCTTGGAGAATATCACTTGCATTAAACAAGCGCAAAGATGCAGGGCGATTTTCAATATTAGTTACACTAGATATGCTGAACTTATTTATTCTTATTCATCACTGCGTGAAAGCCCCAGATGCAGCAACACACCGAATATACTCTATGTACGCGGTTTTTTATTCGTCCGTAAGCTCAGTAAATGTGCAGAGACACAACATGCAAACCCTAGCAGACAAACCTCTATAAAAATGTCTTCGTCGGTGATTTTTCCTTCTTGTATGCTGCGTTTCTCAGGTATCTGACCCGGAATTGGTTTATATATTGCTGTACACATTATTTTGTGTCTTATGACTTTTTTCTAGTTCACCTATTGGACGAAAATGTAAAGGTTCCAAAATGAATAAAAAACTGGGACATGCACAAATAATACAGGGCCACTATTCCTTATATTGCCCTTAGCTGCATTGAAAAATTTTTGTTGCCTCGCCATACTCTTAACAGGTGGGGAAACAAAAAGCACGCATGTAAAAATCAAACAAGGATTTCAGGCCCGTTCCTGAAATTACCAGCCGCTTCAAATGTAAGAGTATTGGTCAGCCCGCTATGGTCTCAGCTTGGGTTCCGTGACAGTTTACTAAACGCCGGGAACGAGATCTCCACAAAGCCTATAGGGGCTGTTTGGGTTTTTGACCTGCAAGCATAAAGTTCGGGTTCTGCTTAACACGATAGTGTAGAAGGCGCGAACAATATCAACAATTTGAAGACCAGACACGGAAAGTAAAAAAACATTCAGAAAAAGATAACCTAGTTGGGTAACGATCATCGACGAGACTAATCACACTTCCAAAACCCTAGCACAAGTATCCAAGCTAGATTGAAGACAGCATATAAAAAATACCACATAAAAAGGGGGACATGAAAGGAAACAAGGACGGACGTCGGGTTGTGTGCGCTGTATCACAAGATGCTTCAGGTACGCTTAAGCAGGATTGCAGTTATCAACATCAGGGCAGTAACAATAACACCCACCACAATTATATTTCCCGTAAGGTTACTTTTAGCTGCGATCCAGAACTAAAAATTATTGCTCACAAATCTAAATTCGTAAAGTACTGGAAGCAATGAGTAGCGTTGGGCATAGAAGACGCTGAGCAAAAGCAGTCAAATACCTTTTGTTTTTGCGACTTGATGTGCGTGCTAGCTTATTACAGCATTGATATAAATATTTCGAAGAGGAAATAGAGCAATATTATCACAGGGAAACGTCTTGCAAGAGGATAGGCGGCTGAGTAAAAAATAGCAAGGTATATCCTATTATCTATTTAGAAAACCCTGGTCAAACCTATAAAATGTGCACTGATCTCTGCGAAGAAAACTTTGTGCGAGATTTTGCTCATGTGCGAGACTGTCGTAGTCTAAGTTACTGTGTCAATTCCCTTCAGAGAGCGACGCGGTAGCCAGTATTGAAAAATTTGGTGGAAAGCCAGAAAGTAAGCATCCTTTTCTCAAAACCGTCAAAATAAACGCCATATTGGGGAAAAGAAACCAGCAAGGCGCGCGGGTTAACAGGTATGGTGCGAAACTAAGGCGGGGATAAGTGAAAAGCCGGAAGTGTGTGTTCTAAAAAAATAGGACATCTTTTGGGAGGGAGTACACAAGACCAGAAGTGGAAGGTCTGAAAACGAACACCTTAGAGAAAACCAGACGCAATCCAGCAAATACATTCATCCGTAAATCGGTAAATTTGCTGTAAAACGTTCGATTTCAGGGTGGAGTTCTAAAAAAGGCACATATCGGCACCTGCTGAATACCAGGTTTTACAAAATATAATTGAAGGCTTCCACATTAAGCCCGGAGCGGTCGGCTACGTTAGCACATGAATCTTTTTGTTTACAACCACACTTTATCCAAAGAAAACTTCCACCGCGTATAAGCCATATGCAATAAGACCATGTCTGCAATGTTTTTAGGTGGGGAGTACCTTAGTACCGCACAGCGTCCGTCCTCGTCCATGCGCATAGCATTTACAATCGCCAAAAACACACACACAGGCACAAGCAGGAGTCGCGCCTGTGTCTGGAAAACCAGACAGAGTTAGTGATAGTCGTCTTACCCATTGGGCTATGACCGTGAGTTAGTACCCACGAGTCAAACGGCTTACTCCCTCGCCTGTAACAGTGCGGAGTGCCTTAGGACCTCCCAATGTCCGCCCGCGTCCATCCGTGGGCACACCACTATCAAGCGGAAATCAGGCGAAATTCGATATGAGCCGTGAGTTGCAGTTTATTTAGGGAACAATCAAGGTGCAATTCACGGCTCAAATCGAATGATGGTGGGGGTGCAAACCATAAGTCACTCAGGGAGCAACTTGCATGTCATTTCGAGTCCCCGTACGCCGCACCCTCGCCATGATCCGCGGGGTGAAGATGCTGCAACTTTTACTGTAAACCACGGTCAACCACGGTATTGTTTCGCTCCCCATGAGAACATTAAAGTTACGGAACGTATACTTCTGGTGTGTCCACGCGTTTCAATATGAATTATAGAGTTGCCCAATTTCGTTTCGCTCTTTAAACTTCAGCTCACTTAGCGGAAACCAAGACCATTCGATTATTGTTTATTATTACAAGTCCATTTTTTACTGAGTATTCAATGGTTCTAGCTGGCCAAATGTATTACATGCAGGTTCTGCACACCATTTATAAGCAAAAAACCAACAATCAAGTAACAATAAATCTTCGGGCTACCATCTCAGCCATACAATACGGCACACTCCAAAAGTAACAACGAACTGTGCTTACGCTTACGGCCACCATCTAAGATCACCAATTACTTAAGAACGCCTTAGCTAATATTGTATCAGCTAGAAATTTTTTTTTATCTTATAATGCACTATTCCTGTTCTGCTTCTGTTTGTTACCTAACATTGTATAAGCAAGAAAATTTTTGTATCGTATAATGCACTATTTCCGTTCTGTTTCTTTTTACAACGACTCCCCTCTGTTAGGGCTTATGTTCTTGAGGGTACCAATAAATAAATAAATAAATAAATATTTCCTGTACCAGCAAACTGCAATATTAAATAAATTGGGAGAAAAATTAAACTTCGACGCCTGTGAACCCAGGTTTAAAAAACAGGTAAAAAAGTTTACTTAAGCAAAATGCTTTCAATAATGAATTATAATTGTTTGAAGTATATGTCGATATGTTACCCTAAAGGTGGAAATTAAAAATAATTACAAACTCAAATACATTATTCCGGTAATGCGACGTAGCAGTGTAATTGATAACAGTTAATGTGTACGCATTACTTCGTTTGTGTGTACACAGTGATCCTTCTGGTAATTTTAGGCCTATCCTTTGTATAATACAGAAGAAATGTAGTGATGACTTTGTGCTATTTTTCTATTATGATTGTGCTAATGTGCTTAAACTTGAGAATAGCCGTGTTATAACATACACTGTAATGCGGGTGGCTAAGGCCTCTGTCAGGCCACATCCGCCTTTTTTCTCAGCCTCTCTTTGGTTTTGCCGACAAATAAAAATCAAATCAAATAAAAAATTGGATAATATAGATAACGACTAAAGTTTTGAAAACCGATTCTCTGAATCGGCACTCATTGTTCCATTCTGGTTTCCTTTTGCCTTGCCACCTTATGCAGAATGCTTTGCGGCCAATTTAAGACTTGAATTATGCAAGGCTCCAAAGAACTTGGAATACAATCTACCTAGTACACGTATGCGCTAGAGTAACCGTCAAAATCTTACAACCGACTTCAGGTTCCCGTCAGTGTTAAAAACGGAATAAAACAAGACACGGCCATATTATCTACGTGGCCCGTAAAGTAGGATTTCAATCGCGCGAACGCCACGATTCCCAATAAATTTACATCGCCACGTTATCTTCCCGCTAGCTAGAAGGCACATCGCTGCTACATGTTTTCCCCCGTGATAAGGCGAGCATGACACCGGTATGAGAGGACGAGAAAAAACTTTTATTCCAGAGCATTGCAGTGCTAAACGCGCTGGATGAGAGTGGATCCCTCTTCAAACGATTCCATAGGCTGCATTCGCCACGTGTCCCCTGGTAATCAGCCGTAGCTGATCCTCCGAGGCGGGGCTTTGCAGCAAGATCTCCCATCGCTCGCGAGGGTTAAGGGTGGCGTTCTTAGTAGAGGAAATGCGATTGCGGGGTGGGTGTTTTGGGCTGAAATCGCACACCCCTATCTGGTGGCGAAGAGTACCGAGCTGCTTGCATAACGGGCACGTCTTGTCGTACTGATTTGAAAGCTTGCTCTCAGTGAGGGAAAGATCCTGACCGAATGTCTGGATACAATACTAGCGGCTCCCGCGTGATTTCCCGGTTCGGGGCAAGATATTTCTATCTATCCTCACAATAGTACCGTACTATCTCTCTCTAGGGAACATTAGATTGACTTCTGGCCTCCTCCTCAGCCATTTCCCGGTATGTTAACGCGCGGGCCTGTCGGTGGGCAAACACATTGCCCTCCGCCAAAGACTGGGCTGGAACCCCTACTAATTCAACATGGCCCTCTGGAGGCGTTTTCCCTCTCAGCACGGGAAGTACCAGCCGGGACACCCAGCCTGACTGAAGTTCCTGTACTTTACTGAAGTTCCGGGACACTAAGCCTGAATGAAGTTCCTGACTGAAGTTCCTGAAGTTCCTCTACGGCGACAACCTTGTACATTCCGAGAAGAGTGATGGCTAGGGCAATTGCCAACTTTTCCGCTTCTTACACTTCTCTGATTTGAAACGATACGCTCGTCAGCAGCTCGCCCCTTGTTGTCACCCCCGCCACTGCTCTGGTAGTCCTCTCGTTTTTTGAGTCCACCACCCGCCATTCATAGTTCACAATAAAAACTATTGAACTACTGAGAAAAAGATTCGCGATGTACCAGGTTGCCAAAGATTCTTAGTTAAAATAAAAACATCAGTGTTCGTGGTATTGTTCAGACATCATTTGGGAGGACTCCTTCGGGATAACACATGCATTAAAGAGGGACAGCACGGCTCCCTGCGGACATCCAAGGCAGGAAATAACGGCCGTCAGTTATATTCTACCAGATATAATACCTTTTAATTCGGCACTGTTCTTTGAAACAATCCATATCAGCCTCTCCACAAGCGCTCCAGTTGGCTTCTTATGCGGCGAAGCGTTATTGCTCCCAGGTATTCATTAAATGCTTCAATATAGATGACAGCATCCGAAGAACACAGCCACTGTTTTAATATTGAGAATGTTTGCGCTTCCTATTCAGCCGGTGTACTCGAGCACGGCGGAGCGCCGCTTTCTAACCAGGGAACTCCTACCCGGATCACACTGCAACAATAAAGCAGCCTGCCGACTGGCAACGGCTGATAAAAGACACCGCACTGCAGGCGAGAGCCCATACACAACTGAGCTCGCCACACAAAGCGTTGGTTCACAGGGGGAAGCTGGCGGTGAGCGGGACGCCTTTGTCGATCGCAAACAAATGGTGGGGCGAAGACACAACACCGGTACGGTTGTTGGCGAATAAATGAAGCCACGAAACACCGCTCAATTGCTGCACCCTTCCGCTCTTCCTCAAACAAAGGCCGACGCAATCAGCGAGATAATTAAAACCTCAGCCGGCCTTATCCACACTGCGGCATGCCTTATCCCCACATTTCTAACGCCGTCCTTTTTTTTCTAACGGCTTGCAGGGCAACCCCAGGTGTGGCGTGCCGATGGAGATAGCTTCTGCGGCTGCCACTCCAAACGGAAACGGTTACGGCGCCTTCCGTCCCGCCAGTTTCACTCAATGAAGTTGCACCGAAATCAATATATCTTCATCTCACCGGCTGTTCGCAGTGTGGAAATCGGCCAAACATCAGCGACCTCATATGGTTCCCGCAGATTTTTGTTGTATACACCTAGTTTCGGCATGTCGTCGATTCCCATCCATGTCAGACGTAGAAATCAAATGTGTACTTTTGGCCCAATTACGAAATAGCCGCAAAATAACTGCTATCAGCTTGGAGGGCCTAATAAAATTTTTCCAATTACCCATTCAACGATACACCTTAAAAATTCTATGTGTCTACGAAGTGTACATCCGTTCCGCTGCTTACTATAAACCAATTTCAATCAATTCGTGTTCTATATACACTATTGAGATGAAAGCATACGCTAAACGTAACTGACCTATGTACATACAAACATTTGTTCATTTGGGGCTTGCGCAGGCGACACTGTATCTGTCAACAACAACCGAGGGCATGATATACCTTATTTACCTGTATAACTCGAAACTTGTTGGGATTTCATGAATGCCTAGATATTTTGAACGGATGTCCTCCTCACAACAACTGAGACACTTCCCGCTTTACGGGGACCTCCGTAAGGGGGTAACGCGTCGTGCCTTACTTTTCTTGTTTATTGTAACTGTATATTTGTATTTACCATGCCTCGTGTTATTATTCACCCGTTTCGAATGAATGCATCATACTCCATTGTATCTCCCGCCGTGGTGGCTGAGTGGCTAAGGCGTTGTTCTGCTCAGCACGAGAACGCGGGTTCGGTTCCCGGCCGTGGCGGCCGCTTTTTTTTATGGTGGCGAAAAGCAAAAACGCCCGTCTGTACGAGATTTCAGCGCACGTAAAGATCCCCATGTGGTAAAAATTAATACGGAACCGTACACTACGGCTCGCTTCGTCGCCTGCGTTGCATCGGCGCGTTACACCCTACAATAAATCAACTTCATTCCATCACATTTTTTTTGGATGACCAAATTGCCGTTGAATGTGGTCGACTTTGATTTTCCGTAGAAGACGTGTCGACTGGAACGCAACATCTCTTAGTCCCTCAGCGCTGTGAGTGGCAATGTCCGCGTTGTCCCTGCGCAGATTCTGCATTTTACACTAGTTGCTTGCTGGGCCATAATATTCACAAATTTTATCCTGTTGATCTGTCACTCTGAAACGTTGCGGTGAAGCCGGCTCTCACGGGTTTGTTAGAGTGCAGCAGCCAATGTTGCAGTACTCTCCGCTGCCTGTCGCTGTCTTGCAACATCTACCGCAGCACACGTAACTTTCATGTGGAACGTCATTCAAAGGCAGAACATGTGATAATAGCCCGAACTTGACTAGCAGCCGCCATCCTCCCTAACACTGGTAAACGCTGGGAATGTATTCCATACAGAGACAACAGCTCCTATCTCTTGCATGATTATTTAAACAGCGTCAGCTAAACCTTGTGAGAGCTCACAAGCAAGCTAAACCTTCTGAGAGTTCACAAGCAAGCACTTGCCGTGGCACCACTATTGTCCTCTAACTGGCCAGAAAACTGAAACTCGCCTTTTTGAAAATATACGTCTCTCTAACTTACCCGCCGCGGTGGCTCAGTGGCTAAGGCGTTGCGCTTCTAAGGTCGCGGGTTCGATTCCCGGCCGCCGAGGCCGCTTTTCTGATGGAGGCGACAAGCAAAAAGGTCCGGGTGTACGAGGTTTCGGCGCACGTTAAAGATGCCCAGCTGGTCAAAATTAACCCGGAGCCCTCCACTACGGCGCGCCTCATCGCCTGCGTTGCGTCGGCGCGTTAAACCCTACAATCAGTCAATCTTTCTAACTTCTTATGTACCATGTAAAAACCTATCTTTTCCAGCTTTTTTCTCACTCGAAATTTAAAAGTCAAAACGCATTCCCATTATATATTCGGTTAACGTAAGGAGCGAACAACCAATATAATTAGGGAAATGTACAAATTAAGTGAATCCAAATTTTGTCCGACGAGTTGTCAGTGAATTGAAGTGATCCACCCAATGTCGTAAGAAACACTACAAACAATCTTGAAAATAGTAGGACGTTGACTAAGAAAATATATACACAAAAGCACGCGACACTAGCAACTGCTAGTAGCTAGTAGCTACTAGCTACGCTACTAGCAGTTGCTAGTAGCTCGTCGTCCTGTGTATATCGTTTCTCAGTCAACGTCCTTCCCCACCTGTTTTTAAGATAAATCAACACCAACTCGCCCAACTTTTCATCCTGTTACACTACCAACAAGCAGCGACATATATTAACGAAGGCCGTTTCGGCTGCCGAGTCTTCTGCAGAGCCAGCATGCCCACCCCGTCATATCGGTAAAAGACAGCGAGCTGCCCGCTACTTCAATATTCTGATCGCGTTACCACAATCATGTCTAAGTTCTTTCGGCACGCTTGGTGTGGATAACCGAACTCGACTACAGAAATGGCCATCGCTTGAACAAGATAAAAAACAGGACTGCTAATGCTGCCACGCCAAAGGGGTATTGCAGTGGCCACCAGGAGGACAGATTGCTAGATGTCACGCATTATCTTGTCCCGTGCATGTTATAAGCACCCTCTGACACGTAACGCTTCCTCTGTTTCTTTTTCCGCAGATCGGTTCGGAGACACGTTTTTTTTTTATGAATGGCGTCTACTTTGCAGCAAGTCTATATGTGACTCAGTTGACGCAGAAACCGCGCAGTTAGGTGAAGGAGCCCAGAGGCTCCATCAATATAATTTGGTTAATTACGTTCAAACGGCGCGGGATCCAATTTGGACACCATTGACTGGAAAAGGGTATGACAGCCATTCACTGACAATGGAATGAACGCATGAATTGGTACTTTTAGTTGACAATGTCGGGGGTGGTTGCCACAGGAGAATAGTTCGCTGAAGTCTCCGTATAGGGAAGAGTTAAAAAGGGTCAAAATATATTATTTTAAATAGAAGGTTGGTTTCATTGATAGGCTATGCAGAAGGAGGTCCCAAAGTAACAGACTGCAAGGGGACCTGCTTCAAGAATAGATGTACATGAGTTCTGAAGTGCAGCAAACAGAAGATTAGAGTAAAAGGGAGTTTTTAGGGAAAATGCCGAAGCAATTAGTTTTAGCAAGTTTTCGTATTTTATGTTCAATAAAATGCGAGGGAACGTAAATATAAATTAAAAAAATATACTCAAGTACAAATATCTACAAAGCTGAACAACGAAACGAGCATCAATAACTGCTATATGTAAAACAGACAAACTGCATGAACGCTTTCTTTCAAAGTGCAAGTAAGCAGAAAGCGGGTTGTATATATCGAACAACCTTTTTTACTCTCGCTGCCGTTCCTATCCCTCTCAGTACAAAAAAATCACAAGTTATGAATTCTGTTCGAAGAGATGCTACTTCAAAGCAATTTTGAATGAATACAGTATTTTCAGTTCCGTAATTTTTTTTTTGAAAATGCATTCCAAATGATAAATACAAAGAAATGGGCCGGTTTCTTACCGTAATTAGTTCGCAATTTAGGCAGCGTTAAATTACCACTGGTGGAAAATCTCGTGACGTTGCGGCTCAAAAAGGATGAGGCAGGAAAAACAACCAGGCGATGTAGGTTACTAATTGCTCGATAGAGGAAGGTACAAAAACTATACCTGACGAAATTTGCAAGTCAAAATGCAGTATATTTCCAGCAGAGGCTTGGCCTGAGAAAAATACAAACCCGATGTGATGACCCTAAGCGCTTGATTCTGGATTCTTTGGACTGGCGTGACATGTCTTTTGCATGTGTCGCCCAAGCAACGGATGCAATAAGTAATATGAGATTCAAGAAAGGAATAATAAAGCGTGGTGAGTGTGTGACGAGGTCGGGCTTAAATGATTACGCCTATGCCACAAGCCATTTTGTTTTTATTGTTAGCAGCATGAAGATGATACTTCAAGTTAGAGTCTAAGTGAACACTTAGAAATGTTGAGCTGTTCCGTGTTGTTACAGGGTGTAGTGCATTTTAAATTGACGCAACTAAGCTGGGTTTTGTTGAATACGGGTAAATAGAATAAATTCAGGGTTCAATGGAATATTTTGTAGCACATTTTTCTGACACCAACTACAATATTAAATACAGTGTTAAAGTTTGTCAGTAAAATAATCACAAAGTTGTCCGAAGTCAAAGTTGTGGTGTCGCGGACGTACAAAATCGCGAGGAGAATCAATGAAAAAGTCAAAACGGTGCTTCATAGGTCTTTGCCTAGTCCTGCGTTGCGGTAATAAAACAGGCTCAGTATCCGCGGTCCAAAGCTAGGCCATACTCTTGTGGAGAAGGGGAGGCCACAAGAAATGAATGCGCCAATTCTTAACCGAGAGGACTTGGATGTACAATTGGAATCTATAAAGCACAACTCCAACGAGCCCATGCAGGACAAAGCTACAAAGCATTTCTCTAGCGGATCAGTGGCCAAATTTAAATGAAGCGAAGCGCTAAGAATGCCGTTGCGCTGTGCTGGCTTCCTTCCCTGGTGGCGTGCCTCACAGAACAGGGAGGAGCAGGTGTGTACCTCGCCTCCTGCGCCAAGCGGCATGTTAAAGCAAGGTTGGAGAAAAAAAATTAAACCATCTTCTCGTGGGTAACCCTGATGAGGATGTGAAGCATCGTGGCGGTTCCGTGTGGTTCCATTGTGTTGCCGTTATGTTGAGTGATCTGGTTTTTACTAGCGCCAGATGGAATTCCGCGTCTGGGTCCACACCGGTGGCAAAGGCACGCAAGTGCTGTTGTGTTACGGTGAGTAGGCGGTGGTTCTCGAGGCGCCGAAACTCGTCCATCATGTTCTTGTCGATGTTGTCTCTGTGGTAGAATTGGTAGTCTCCGTCAGCGTTGGTGAGGTAAAGGTTGTTGACATTGGTGCACCCGCTGAGAGCAATGTGCACGCCTGTGATGTAACATACCCGGGTAGGGGACTGACGCCGTATTCTACGCGAGAAAAACGAAGTGCAAGACCAAGCGGCTGCTGCTGAGTTAGAAGAAGAAGAGAAAAAACGGAGGCACGGACACAGATGAGCGAGACGCAGCAAGGGAACAAGGCGGACTGAACGGGGCAGGGCTCTGTGCGACCTCACGGCAAGACGTCCGGTCTACGTGCCACATTGAGGCAAGGCCGTCGCCAGTCTCCGCTACGGATCCGGGCGTCGCCGGAAAGGCCCGGGACATCGTCGCCAGCACGGGCCACCGTCGACCGGGCTCCGGCGTTCCGAACCGGGCGTGACCGGGCGCGAGGCGGGAGCAAGCCCGTCAGCGGACTCGGCTGAGAGTCTTCTGGCTTCGGAACCTGTGGTGCCAACGTCGACGACGCGAACACCGCTACGAGGGCGACGTCGGCACCCGCGTCCCATACAACCGGCTGTGAGCGTCTTCTGCCATCGGGACGTTTACGCGGGGACGGTCGCGGACTTTGTAGTTGCGGGTGCTGGAGCGGGCCGCTTGGGCTGTTTTTCATAAGCCGAGTGTCTCTGTAACGTTTCGTGAATTCTTTTCGTCGTTGCTTAAACACTCTGTGCTGTTAAATTTTTAATTATAATGTATTTTCCTCATCCGCATCAATAGCGTTAACTTCGTTCCGTGCGATCCAGCCATTTCATTACAACGCCCTCCTCTTCGCAGCTTTGTCTTCTCCTTCTTCTTCTTCGGTGGTTCCCCTACGGGAAGATGACGACGGTGGTTGAACGCGAACCTATCTCGTGATGGATTCTTTGGTTGGCCAATCCCTAGGGGCATCCTGCCCCAATCAGCATCAGAGGCGCTGCGGACGGGGCTGGATGAGCTGCAATGCGCGTGGCGCTTCCCGCCACAGCTTTCCAACGGGAAATTCAACATCCTCCTCTAAAGTTTTCAGTTCGTCGTTTCCGTTGACGTTCAAGTTCGCGTGTCTTCGTTGTATCAGTAGCTTCTTGACGTAGTGTGAATGAGTCAAGGACATAAGGTGAATTCGTAGCACTTGCTCCTGTCCCGGATTTGTAGAGTAGTGGGAAGAGCACCGCGTACCTCCCGTTGCGGCCAGAAAGTCGTGGGATCGACACCGGGCACCGGTAACCATTTTTTTTATTATAGTGTATTATCGCGCAGCTGTGGGTGTAAGGAGGACCGCTGCGCTTGCGCAGTGTAAGTGCAGACGCCGTTGCGGGACATGCCGAGACCTTAAGATGCTTTCGCATCTAAAATACAAACAGAACAATCTGCGCAACCACAGACGGCGACCCATGAGGAAGGACAGAAGGACCGGATCAGACAAACCGCAAGAACAGCACTTGTTTCATGTTTCTCGAATCATGTCAGCACTTGTGCTAATATACGTGCATTTCTCTGAAACCCTGTGAGTCTTGCAGTGGTGTAAACACCTGTAGGAATGCTTAGAATCCTGCGCAGGCGTATTGGCTCAGTGACTAAGGCATTTCGCCACTGCGCAAAAGCTAACGGGCGGTACTCCCGCGAAAAGTGGTATTTCCCTGAAGCAGTAGAAAGTCTAAATCGTCGATTTTGTCATAATCCAGCGCACGTAGCATATGTGCACTAGGACAAAATTGAACCACATCATTCCCACAAAGTTCTATTCACACCCAAGACAACGCCCGTGAGGTGAAAATTGCAAAAGTTGATCAAACAGGAAAGCCTCAGCGATAACAAATTTTGTTACTTTCTTTGAGGATCATATATACAACTGGACTCGGAGTTGTGGACACAGTTACTTTCCCTTACATTGGAAAAATTACTCCCACCTCCCCTCGCGGGAACCCCTGTGTAGATGCGACGCATAGGGGGTTCCGTTGTTGTTTCCGTTAGGTTGATTCTCCCATCGCGTGAAACGTGCCGTGAACCCCCTGCCGCAGCTATGACGCAACGTGGCGCGGCTATGACGCCACACAATCCAACACAATACACTTTAATCCAATGCAATCCAAATCCAATCCAATCCAAGCCAATCCAAGCCAAGCCAAGCAAATGCAATCGAATCCAATACAATGCCCCTCGCCATAGAGTGTTCGCTATCAGAGAGGAGAGGGGGTGAGCGGCGGAGAGCGCAGCTCGCGCAGCGAGGAGACTGGGGGAGGGGTGTGTACGGACAACGACGCCGTATGGAGGGACAAGGCGAGTGAATGAGATGCAGTCGCATCTAAACCTTCTGTTCAGGTAGCTCTTTGCGAGCTGTATCGCGCGTGGTCGGCAAGAAAAACGGTGGTGAGGCTTTTACGTGTCCCCTCTGCACTGTCATTGGGCCCATTCCGGTAAGCTTAGCATTCAACAGGAAGACAACCGCCATCCATCCCTTTTATTTCTGATGACTTCGTTCCCTGGGAAGGTGCGACGACGATTTCCCCTGAATGCAAAAAAAAACACAGCGAACAACGCAGAATCGACGTGTGCGAGTCTGCGATCGCAGTCATCCATCGCTAAGCCCCCGCTCGTCTTTCCAGCCCGCAACATTACTCAGAGCACATGTCACTTTCCGAACGCAGGAAGAGCACCGGCTTACGGCGACGAGCCAATATCCCAGCTCCACGGTGCTGACGAATGACGTCGCAGTCGCCAGCCTCATTGAGCTGGTCGAGATGGAGTCTCCGCACACGCTAGGTAACGGCGTACCTTGCAAGGAGATTGTTGTCATAACTTTCGACAAGTCCTTTCTGTGGAGAACCGTCGAAAAAGGGGAAGGAGCTTGCCTTCTGGCTGCTTCGCTTTCTTCCTTTCGCATCATCACTCTATCCTTTCCTCTATCCTTTCGCAACCACACCCCTATGCCTCCTTTGGCGTTGTATACTGCTGACCTATCTTTCTGTATTTCCTCAACGAGCCCCTCATTGCCTTACTATATATATATATATATATATATATATATATATATATATATATATATATATATATATATATATATATATATATATATATATATATCAAGGTTGCAGTCGTCATTGCCAGTGCTATTCGGCTTTTTCCGAAATAATAAATAGGGCCGAATGACGTGTGTTTGTCCCGCTTCTTTTAATACATTGAAAAATAAGCGAAAATATAAGTGGAGAAAAAATCCTCCGTTTTTTTCCAGAAGCTGGACTCGAACACACATCTCCGCATAACCGGTGCGGTGCGTTCACCACTACGCTATCCCGTAGCGGCTTCTCTCTTGACTTCACCGCGGGGGTTTATATTTACAAGTGCTCTGAGGCCGGTCAACTAGAGCCGCCCCTCGATCACCGCGGGAGACGTAGAACGTCTTCTTTCCCAGCGGCCGCCACGTAGACCGTGGTCGGAAGTCAGGGTTAGCTATTGGCATATCCGAACTGCTGGAGCCAGTGCCTCGTAATGCATGTGGCAGTACAGAAAGATACGGGACGAGGGGCTCGGTAAAGATACATATCAAGTATGCAGTCATCATTGCCACTGCTATTCGGCTATTCTCGAAATATATAATGGGGCCGAAGGACGTGTGTTTGTCACGTTTCTTTGATACATTGATAAATAAGCGAAAATATAGGTCGAGAAAAAATCCGCAGTTTTTTCCGGGAGCGGGACTCGAGCCCACATCTCCGCATAACCGGGGCGGTGCGTTCACCATTACGCTATCCCGTAGGGGTTTCTCTCTCGACTTTACCGCGGGGGTTTATATTTACAAGTGCTGTGAGGCCGGTCAGCTAGCGCCGCCTCTCGACCACCGCGGGAGACGTAGAACGTCTTTCCCAGCGGCCGCCACGTAGAGCGTTGTCGGATGTCGGGGTTAGCAATTGGCATATTGGCATTGGCTGGGAAAGAACACGTTCTACGTCTATATATATATATATATATATATATATATATATATATATATATATATATATATCTAGCGCTGAAACAATGGGGTAGTCGAGCTTTTTCGGCACAATGCGCCTGAATTGCTATATCGCATACACACTGAAGGCTCTGCCGGAAAGCTTCGTTTGATTAAGAAAGAACACCGAATGACTCTTCTCACACTACCCCTCATCTGTCGGGGCTATAGATTGCCGCTTTACAAGCGCAAGCTTCGGGAGGAAGACAATGATAGGCTGCGAGACGAAACATAGTGACGGTGGAGTGGAATCCACCGACGGACGCAAGAAAACATGTATGTACAAAGCCTTAAAGCCTATGGTAGGTGCGCATATTCCGCATCTGTCTCTTCTAAAGCGGCAATGTTCGCCGGTGCTTTAGGTGACACTGCGCACAAGCGCCTCTTCCTCGTCCTCAACACCACTCTGGATCCACTCCGCACCGCCGTGCTGTCACAACTTCACCAGAAATCCGTTCTTGGCCGAACCAGGCGCCTTCGCCTGGCAACAACCACATCATCGACGTCATCGATCACGGGACCACAGAAATCACGTCTCTACATCAAATGGGCCCTTGTCTTGAAGTCGGCACTCAATGACTCAGGTTGATGATCATTGTGTACCACCGATAAAGAGAGGTGTTTATTGTTAACGCGCAGCTTTCTATGCGTCAGAACAGTCAATGGCTTACCAAAGCATACACCCATTGGTAAACTGGAGCAAGCTGTACATCTTCCTCCTATTGAAGCCATCACTCAGGAGACCAAAGCCCAGGCGGACTTCAAAATACCCCTTACACACCAGGGACACACCTTATCAGCGTGGGACGCCAGAACACCACCCGTACTTCCCCATTACCCAGTCCCCATAGCACTCTGGCCGCGACCAGCACTTGATACTTCTACGCATAGCAAAGCTATATAGCGTACTTACGCTTTTGCGACAGCGGCGAATCGGTCGTATCCAAAGGGATCGCATTCAGAACGAACTGGACATTTTCACAGACGCAAGCGTAAACCATCACGGCGCGGGCCTTGTTTGGACGTGCCCTGAGGCACGGGTTTTCTCAAGATACAATACTATACTTTGCAAAGACCTTTCCAGCCTCGATGCGGAGCTGTACGCTATTAACAACGCAGTGTCAGCTATCGCCTTTGACTGTTACCCACCTCTACCGCACTCCTTACGCATACTCACAGATTCGTACGAGGCCCTCATAGCTTTGAGATCGTAAGATTCCACCCAACCTGTCGTCCACGAAATTCTGTATCAAATTCAACTCCTCTAACGGAACAACACCAACATCCGCGTCGACTGGGTGCCTGGCCACGAACCATTTTCTTCAGGCAACCAGGCGGCTCATATGGCCGCTCCGGAGAGTTCCCCCTATTATCCTCCACTGGTGCCTGGGGTAAGCAAATCGCGGTCCCCCACTCACTCCCCAGCGATGCGGACTCACCAGCTCAAGAAGGGTGGGCGCACCTTTCTAAAAGCCCTAACTGCAGCTTGCTACCTCAGCCGCCTACCTCCTATTCCCCGCTAAGGCGAAATTTTTATTTACAAATTTATTGCGAATTCAGCGTACACACCCGAAACACTTCGCAAGTGGTATATTCCTCACCTGCCCTCTCGACGTTCTTACTGCCCTACCACCACTCGATCAGACCGCACACAACTAGTTTGGTCGTGCCCAGCTTTCACCAGGCACCGTACATTCAAATCTCCCCAACCCCATCCCGATCCACAACAAACTGATGCACAACTATTATATGAAATAGCAGTTTATTCAATTAAAAGCGGCCTGGCACAGGGTGTTCGAGCGGGTCCTGCCCAGAACGAACTGGTGATGAACGTGCACAAACCCTATTGCGTTCACCATGCACTGGGCCATGAATTGCAGGTTCCAAGAACTACCCAGTTATTTAGTCTACTGTGAATGACCAGCCACTGTTTATTTTCTCTTACCCTCCCTCCCCATTATTTCCCCCATTGGGACCAGTGGTCATCCTTTTCTATTAAAGGTTGTATCTCTCTTTCTCTTCTATGCCTAACTTATGGAGATTTGCACAAAAACGCACTGCTTGAAAGCCAACTTTCTCTCTGGCAATGATGATGATCATGGGTGAAATCGCATACAAAACAGCCGACAACATTGGCTGCTTGGGTTTTGAGACCGCCACAAGCACAATGTACAAGCTTCGGCTTGCATTGCAGGTTGGTTATGTCGACTAGGCCCACGAATATCGTAGCAATAACCGTTTCTTTTTTGCGGTGTCTGGCCCAGTGCTCTGCATTGTATTTCTGTTGTGTGGCTGATCTCCGATGCCGGTGCTTGTCTTGTGCTGTCGAACTTGCGCTTATTGCTCTCTGGCGACGTGGAATTTAATCCAGGTCCACGGTAGCCTAGCCCTGACCCTATCCTGACCACTATTCAAAAGCTAGAAGCTTGACAAGCCCCCCTACGCACGGAAAAAGAGAAGCTCAAGCTAATCCATGAAATTTATTCTAACCAGTTGTCCACTCTAACCAATCGACTACCAGCGCTCGAATCTCAACAAATAAACCGTAACACGAATGCCCAAATGGCCAATAAAGACTAGTTCACTCAAGAAATAGAAACGCTAAAAACCGAAAGCACCGAGTTAAAGGGCTTTGAAGTGAATTTGTCAAGCTACCGTTTTTGCTGGGACCGAGTAGGCTGCCTCAAATTAGCCTACTTTTCATCGTTTATCTGGTTGATAAGTCGGTAATTATATTATAAAGCCCGAAAGAAAAAAAACTATTATGCGCGGTCTGCGGCGGCAGTCCCAACTAAAGGCTGTATCGTCGGGAAGAGGTACACCGTGATTGGACGATGCTCAAGATTAGCATTCAAACAAGTTTCGGTTTCGGTTCTGTAGTACAACATGCTTGACATCCAGTGTTATCATTGGATGGGCATTCTCGACGTCTAAATAATCGCCATACCGCGCTTCTGCTATGTTGTTGGTTGTAAAATGCCTAAGATAAGCCACCCAGGACAGCTTAGAATAGTAGCAATCACTAGCCGAGGCCTACACAATGAATAAACGCCCTCAGCGTTACCGCAGACGCTGAAATGCCAGGCGCTTTCCACCCATATTTCGAGTCTGCCTCACTGATGCTTGTATCGTAAAAAGTGTGTTCGCACCAGGCGAAGGGTCTGCTGGTTCTGGCCTTTGCCTACTGCCCGCAAGCAGCCGGTGCTTATGGCAACAGCACGCCAACGAGAACTCGCTAGCGCGTCAGTGTCAGTCAGCGCTTTCTGCGAACTCGCTCAGTGAGCAGTGAACGTTAGGGAAAAAAAAAACTGGTGAACTCGGTGTAGAAAACATCGGCAGAAAACGAAAAAATACGCGTACAAAAAAAAGAGAGAAAAGAATGTACCGTTGGCGAATCGAACTAGCTACTCCCAAAATAGCAGATTCAGTGCTCCAGACCACTCAGCCACGAGCCAGCGCTTCCAGCGGTGAAAATATAATGTATAAATTGTATTACAAGTTTAAATTTCAAGCAGCTTAGGTGACTATTTATTGGATAGCGCTCTTGCAGTAGGCCTCCCCCAAATTTCCACATTATCTCACGTATAGCCATTGCATTTCATAGACGGAAAAGTGTTCGCAGATGTTTGGTCGTGCTGCTGACCGCTGTGCTTGTTCCCCCAGCGCAAGAAGTGCTCTCTGCTCCTTAGTTTTACTCTGTACAGTAAAAGTTTCAGTTGATTTATTTCCTCAGTACCTATTATGACTTCGCTGTCTCTTCTCCAGCCTTCAAGTGACATTATATTTTCCTACTACCATACCAGTCAGAGAAGTGTCGCATGTGCGCTTGTGCAGCGCTGGTATAGAGCAACCTGGACTTGGAGCTTGATACAGCGTACAAACTAACAAAGTAAAGAAGGGCACATGCTTCCATTTACAAACGTGTCGTGGCTTAGTTTTAACTGACAGAAGAAATTGCGACGACCCGTCGGGTGCCGGCGGACTAAACGCTGGGCCGACTGACTCTGTCAGATTGTCGGCGAGCCGTGCAGTAGCACAGTCAAGCCAAGTCATTTCCTCATGACGTCACACGAAAACGGCACAAAAAATGGGCGAGGTTGCAGAGTGGGGGACACCCTTTTCGAATTGATTTTTCTAACAAATAAATTCGCGTAAACGCAATCTGAGTAATCGAAGTATGGCCTATGGACTCCGGACTACAACTTGTGCTATTGATCCTGCAATGTTTACAAAGCTCTTTAGTGCCCCTTAAGCAACCGCCTCCGAAGAAATAACCTGCTGGTCCCATGGCTAGACGACACAGGTAAAGAATCATGTTAGGAATCGGAAGAAAAAGTTGTGGCCCTCTGCCAAAGACAGCTAAACTTCCAACTTGACGCAAGCAGCATTGAAAGGGCTCGTCATAGCGTAACTGCGTCTTTCAACAAAAAAACGAACTATCGCCAAATTTACTAATTTCAGAACGAAAGCCAGCTAATTATCATGAGGGCCAAAACCAAAGAATAATGTCTACGCGATTAGAAAAGACTTCGCATCGGCCACACTCCTTGCCCAACCCAAGCTACTAAAATTCATAAAACCCAAAAAATGCGCGTTCAAAGTTAGATTGGACAAGCTACCCGCCACGGTGGCTCAGTGGCTAAAACGTGGCTCTGCTTTCCACGAGGTCGCGGGTTCGATTACCGGCAGCGGCGGCGCTTTTCTGAAGGAGGCGAAACGCAAAAACGCCCGTGTGTGCCAGATTTGGGCACACGTTAATGATCATCAGGTGATCAAAATTGATACAGAGCCCTCCACTACGGCGCGCCTCATCGCCGGCGTTGCGTAGACGCGTTTATCCCTGCAATCAATTAAGATTGGACAAGCTGCTCGTTCGTAATAAACGCTACATCTACAATGCGCAAAGTTTTCGATTAGCTCTGCTGGTCATGATGAACCACCTCTTGACACTAACAATGGCGCCAAATGACGTAGACCTGATCGTTCCAGCAGCTTTCCATCTCAACAGATACCTTTATCATTCCTTCAGCTTAACGCCATGTTCACCAACATCAGAAGTGCAATCCTGAAACGCATCGATCTTCACAGTTTTATTGACGACACTGAAGCCGATCTCGTGGTCCTAACCGAAACTTGGCCATACAGGGTCCTTTACAGTTCTCAAGGGTACCGGGGGTCCGTTACAGTTTTACGTTTGGACCACCCTGCACACATTACTATAACTGTAATATTTTTTTCAAATGCCCAATAAACTGAAACTGAAACAGACACAGCGATATCACTGACAGCGAGGTCCTCCCTTCTAAATAAATCTTTCGCGAGCGTCGCCTTGATCGTATCGGTCGCAGAGGGGTGGCGTCGTCATCGTTATCGAAACTACACTGTTATCATCGCTCGTTCCTCAGGGCGATAACCTTGAATTAATGTGCATCATTTTACGAAATGAAGCGGTAAACGTGATTTTCAGCGTCTGCTACCGGCCACCTGAGAGCCACCGATAATTTCGTGCTTTACTCACACGTGCCCTAAATGACATAAAAACAAAACATCCCGACACTTCCGTTTTCCTATCTCGCGATTTCAACTTTCATGAGTTAAGGTGGACCCTGCTCTCGACCCCGAACAGAACCTCTAATAATGAACCCATCCAATTTAATATTCTTGCTTTAGACTTTACCCTTCACCAAGTTATATCATGCCTAAAACGGGGCAACAACACACCAGACCTGTTACTATCCACCTATCCATCCATACTATCCATCCTTCCATTGTCATTACAAGTGTAATCGTTTTTCCCGGAAATAGTGACAACAGTCTAGTCGACATTTTTATAGCCGTTCCGTTCGCAAGAAGATCCCCTAGAACCAAATTACGACGCCATTACAAATTAACTTATGCGATTTTACTTCCCCATCGGTAAAACCTACAAAACACCCACTTGTAATGCCAACTGGTAATTGTAAAAATTGAAATAATAAACTTAAAAATTAAATTTATTCCTAGCCTACTTGTTAATTCTGATTCTAAAACCCATGGTTTAATAATTTCCTAAAATGTATTCGCAATAAAAAACGCCTCTACAGATCAGTCAATTAAAAATGAACCACTAGCCTTAGACCGTTAGCAATTATGTGCAATTCAATACGTAAAATGAATAGCCGATGCCAAAGAAACAATTCCTTTCAACAGACCTTCTATCCATACCGAAAACTAACCCCAACAAGTTCTGGCGTTTTCTGTCCCCTAAGTCGAAGACTAATTAACTTGAACTCACAAACACTGACGGTCAACCTATAGACCGTAAAAAATGGGTTACATTTCACATCGACTACTTTACCTCTGTGTTCAATCCCTTTCACAACGCATCCATCCCAGCTCAATCATGCACTCCACACAGTGAACAGCCCAACAATCAATTTAGTCCCAAAGGTATAGCCAAATTAATTTGTACTCTGAAGTTAACATCACCTACCGATTGCGACGCGATTAACAGTAAGTTAATAAAGAATACTATCCTCGTCTCCAGTGAACTGTTATGTCTAATATTTGATCATTCCTTACGCAGAGGCCAGGTCCCAGATGACTGAAAAAAAGCAAAAATAGCCCCCTTCTTTAAATCAGGCAATCACTCTTCGCAAGCTAATCACCGCAATACTTCTCTTATGTATATATCGTCCAAGCTTCTGGAACCCATATTTTCTCCTCATGTCATAAATCATCTAGGAAGCATAAGTTTTTTTCCATACCAGCATGGATTTCGGAAATTATACTCTGGCGAAAAACAGCTAGCTTAGCTACCGCACGAAATTCTAGTTAACATGGATAACAACCTTTAAATAGACGCCATTTTCTTGGACTTTGTTAAGGCCTTTGATCGCGTTCCACATAACCCACTACCATCAAACGTAAATCACGTCAGTTTACATACAAACATAACAAATTACATTCACGACTTCATTGCAGGCCGCATGCAATTCACGTTCGCCAATAACAACAAAACACCGCACACAGCTGGTACATCGGTGGTACCAAAGGGTGCCAGTCTATCACCACTTTTATTTCTAATCTGCATAACCACTCTGCCTACCAACATAAAAAGTAAACTAGCACTTTCGGTCGACGATTGTGTCCTCTACTCTGCAATTAAAAGCTACGACAATAAAAAAACCCTACAAGAGGACCTTAAAACTATCGCATTATAGTACATAAAGGGCTTATGCCCCTTAACGAGTCGAAATGCAGACTAATCTCATTCTCTCGTAAACGCACCATCACCCACCACACTTACAATAATATTGCTGTTCCTATGTGTTCTGTTACATCGTATAACTACTTAGGCGTTCACATGACACCATCATTATCATGGGAATTACACATCGACACAATATCTTCCGAAGCATCGAAGACACTTGGTGACCACCGGCGAAATATGAAATCAGCGGCCATAGAAATAAAGAATCTCGCTTATTTAACATTCGTGAGGAAAAAACTTGAATACGCATGATCAATTTGCATTCATCCCAAGCATATTTGACCACTAACCTAGAATCCATACAAAATTGTGCAGCTCGCTTTATCCCCTCCCATTATCTTCTCCGGTACCAGCGTTACATCTTTCAAACAGTTAATTTCCCTACCTTAACTTCTGTCGCGCCGTAACATTCCCCGTTTGCGCATCTTTCATGGGGCGTACTATCATCCGCAATGAAGGCACGAACTATTAAAACCATCTCACCGCAAGTCAGCGCGTCTAAATCACACCCAACCAATAGCAAACATACTCGGTCTAACATCAGCATTCTCAAGTTCATTCTTTCCCGCTGCAATAACACTTCATAAGTCGCTACTCGACAATATAATATCGTGCACTGACCGTCGATTTTTTTCCAAAAAATAGAAGACCATTATCACAACTCGGGACTTCTATGCTGATTCATACGTCTTACTAGTTTGAACCTCTGCAATCGTTCTCGCTTGTCTTTCCTTTTTGTGTGTTTTTTCACCACTTTAGTTTTGTATCGCAACCTGTGTATTCGGTATCAGTTTTCTCTTATCTCCCTTTTTTGTTGCTGTGAGTTGTGCTGACTGATGCATATCAGTCACCGGAATTTTTTGATCCCCAGTTATCTTTATCTTATACTTATTTATTGTCTTCCCTATACGTATTTGCCCCTCCGCCCCCTTACATAATGACTTTCGGTTCTTAAGGAACTAATCAATGAAATGAAATAAAAAGGTTGTGGCTAGATGCTAGACAAAATTGCGTAATCCTGGAGAGCAAGGATGGTTCGCCCCAGGATCTTTTCTTTTGGTCTCACTTTGTCCTGTACATTGCCCGTGAGTGGAGCTATAATCCTAATGCCTGTTTAATAAGTGCAGAGCACTTTAGGAGCTTGCCTTGTCGTAGCCTGATCGCTGGACTCAAGTGGAGCAACAGGGCGTCCCGTGGTAACGCTGTCGTTGGCGGCGTACCATGGAGGCTTCAAAAGCCAGGCAGTTTATATAGTCGTAAGCGTTCTGAACTCGTGAAACGCTGGCGCTTCTCCTACATCTCCCCGTTGGTTAGCCCAAAATTATACCGCAGGTAAATTTGAGGCCAAATATACGTAATTATTCGGCAGCGCTTGTGTTCATTTACTTAGCCATGCTCGTTTTGTTGGTTTTTATGATAGTAAGCAAAAAACCCTCCGTGCAAGAAAAGAATGGCACATTCAAAATGACGCTGAAAGACTTAACGCGCAAGATGAAAATGGCGTGTTTGAAATGCCGCAGAAAAGCTCCAGAAGCTCAAAGCAAAAATGGCGCATTGGGAATGACGCAACACAGCTCCACCATACAAAAATAAAGCAAGCACAAAAAGAACAGAACTCTCGCTAGCGCTGTTTCTGGAAGGGGGCCCGAGAGCACTGCGAAGGCGGAAAGTTTGAATTGCATGGGGTGGTAGCACTGAGCGGATATCGGCGTTGCAACCCATAATGGCGAATCACTACTCTGCATTTCGGACAGCTTTCACATCGCGTAAAACGGCTTTAATTTTGTTCCTTCCATCTCCACGGAAACAGAAGCTTTGGGAACTAAAAATTATGTTCTGTCTCCCTCTCTTGCTCTATTTCTCTCTCCTAAGACAGCGTTCACGGTTTGGTTGTGTGCTCAATCACCCCGTGCCCTCCTGTTGCAAATCTAGAAATCTTTCGGTGGAACGCGTCTACAGCGTCCATTCTAAGCACAGGTGTGAAACTTCAAGTTTCGCATCAATGGGCCAGTAGGAAGGTGCGAATTTGAGATGCGAAAGCGGGCTTCGGGGAGTATCGCACCTCTCCGCGCCATAAGAAACCTCTGGTGGAACAAAGAACGCACGCGTGCTAGCAAAGAAAATAATTTCTCCCTCCGCAACCACTTTTTGAAACCTGGGGTGAGTGAGAAAATGAAAGCTTTTTTTTCTACTGTAAACCACTGCTTCGAGGTCACGGAAGATCTCGAAAGTAAGGGGAGGCGTCAATCCGCCACCTCGCAGATTATCTATTGGCTTGCATATAAACATGCAACATGAAAGCGCCGCCATCGTGCGTACACAGCTACAGTACACTCTTAACAAAAAAGAAATTACACCACCTTCCCGTAGGGGAACCCTTAATAGTATGCAAAGCAGCCATGGGGTCGATTTAGGTGCCCATTAGATTTCAGTTCATCGTTTCCATTAGGTTGAGGTAAGTAGCTACCGTTACATTTACAATTTGGTTCCCATGGTAACTACCAAACTTTTCACTTACCGGAACTACGGAATGGGAATTGCGTAGAGCCCATGGCTGTTTCTCATACTACTCAGGGTTCCCCTTCGAGTAGATGGTGTAATTTTATTAGATGCGACGGGGCTATGTCCCTCCCTTGCCGTTGTTGCGCCATCCACACCCCCACTGAGCAATGCTCGGCTTGCTGAACGCACGGAGGTGTCTTACCCTTTAATGGCTCCTGGAGCGACAGTGTTACCGCTGTCTTGCTGGGCCGGCCCGATATGAGCCGAGCATGCGCAGTGGCGGTGTGGACGGCGCCACAACAAGTCAGGGACATAGCCCCGACCATGAGATGCTGGAGAGACAGTGTTGCTGGTGTCTTGATGATGATGTTTAGAGTTTAATGGCGCAAGGCCGACTAAGGGCAAAGAGCGCCAAACAAAAGTGATTACATGAAAGTGACATGGAAGTAAAAGAACACTTTAGTAAAAATAAACAAAGTAAAACACAACGTAATGAAGATGACTGGTGTAAAGGGCCAGGTTGTCAACATGCATGATAAGAAATGAGATGTAAAAATTTTACGTCGGTGAGAAACTCGAAAACGCGTTTGATTGAAAACAGGGCTTCGTCTCCTAAGAAGAGTGACGGGTGTGGTGGAATATGTCGTGTGTGTAGTTGAGGGAAGTGTTTGCGTCGTGTAGTGTCGAGTGCCTTATATTGTATGAGGATGTGCATCACGGATAGGGCCTCTCCGCACCTACTGCACAGAGGTCTTGGAGACCCAGTGAGAAGGTGCGAGTGTGTTGCATGCGTATGCCCTATCCGTAATCTGGCCAAGGCGACTTCAGTGTATCTATTGCGTGTGTCGGTGGTGTATGGTCCCAAGTGTGGTTTTATTACGTGTAACTTGTTGTCTGTCTGTTCACTCCAGTGTGTTTGCCATGTTTTGCGAAGTTGTTGTCTAATGTGTGGTTTCACGTCAGTGTAGGGTAATGTGGTTATGTCTACTGCATTCGAGAGTGTAGCAGCAGCAGCCATTCGATCCGCTGCTTCGTTCCCGGCTATACCACAGTGGCCAGGGACCCAGCAAAGGACTAGTTCAAATTTGTGGACATACACAGACATAATACCCTTGACTATTAAATTTATAACGTGATTTTTGGAATACTTTGTGGAAGACTACGCCCGCACAACACTGAGAGAATCTGTATATATAATGGATTGTGGGATGTGGCTTTGAAGGATATGATTAACAACCAGAAGTACACTATAAGCCTCTGCCGTAAAGATACTTGTATTACTGTTAAGAGTTCTAGTGACACTAAGGCCGGTCCCATGCGCCGCGCAGGCCACCGAGGTGGAAGTTTTAGAGGCGTCCGTATAAAATTCAGAACATTGGTACTTCTGCTGCAAACACAAGAAGTGCTGCATAATTGCACATGTGGGAGCTCGGTTTTTATCTACATGTGTGAATGATGTGTCGCATGAGACAGGGCGGAGATGCCATGGTGCTATGAAATCTGTTACAGAACTTTGGATGGTATTTAAAAAGGAGACAGCAAGCTCTGACGCTTCCTCTCTAACTCTGTAAGAGAAGGCCGCAGAGAACGATGGTCGATTTAAAAGGAGTTCAGTCATGGAGGTATCATGAAAAACTGATTTAAAAGGATGGTGAGGCATGGATGAAATTTTAAAAGCATAAAGGAGGTCTGTGTATTCTCGCTGACGTTGTAGGTTCCATTTGTTGCACTCTACATACAGGCTTTCGACTGGACTAGTCCGAAAGGCGCCACACGACAAGCGGAGCCCTAGATGAAGCACAGGGTCCAGCATTCTGGGGGATGTTTTAGTCGCTGACCCATAGACAATGCTTCCATAGTCCAATCGTGAACCTATCAAGCTGGTAAAAACACGCGACAGAAGTTGTTTGTCAGCACCAAAAGAGATGTGCGAGAGAACCTTCAGGATATTCATTGTTTTTAAGCATTTATGTTTTAGTTGTTTTATGTGTGGGATGAATGTGAGCTTTTTGTCAAAGATTATACCTAAGAACTTGTGTTCCTTTTTTACAGGAATAGAGACACCGTGGAGTTTAATGTCTGGATCCGGCCGAATGCCACGCCTCTTGGAAAACAAAACACAAGCGCACTTTCCTGGATTAAATTTAAAACCGTTGCTATCTGCCCAGCCGACAAGCTTGTTCACACCAAGCTGGAGTTGCCGCTCGCAGATAGACAAGTTACACGATTTGAAGGACAGTTGAATATCGTCTACATAGATTGAACAGGAGATCGATGGTGGCAGTGCCTTCTGAAGAGAATTCATTTTTACAATAAACAAAGTGCAACTCAAAACACCACACTGCGGCACGCCGTTTTCCTGCACATGAACCCTAGAGAGTGCAGCTCCAACTCGCACGCGAAACGTTCTTTCAGACAGGTAACTAACAAGCGTATTCATCATGTTACCCGACATGCCAAAGGACTTCAAATCGCTGAGGATGCCGTACCGCCAAGCAGTGTCATACGCCTTTTCAAGATCAAAGAAGACCGTCATGCAGTACTGCTTGTGGAGGAAAGCATCTTTGATATAAGACTCTAACGCAACGAGTTGATCGTTGGTAGATCGCCCCGCCCTGAAGCCCGCCTGGCAACTCTCGAGAAGACCATTTTACTCTAAGAAGTACACAAGTATCCTGTTTATCATCTTCTCGAAGAGCTTACACAGGCAGCTTGTCAGGGCAATGGGGCGGTAACTGGCAGGAGAGGAAGGGTCCTTCCCTTCCTTTAGGACAGCCACTACTATGGCCTCCCTCCAAGAGCGAGGAATGTGCCCCGAAAGCCATATTTTATTGTATAGGTGTAAGAGTGTTTCAAGAGTGTCTGGGTGTAGGTGTTGTATCATGGTGTATGTGATTTTGTCTGCACCTGGAGCTGACGTCTTACATGTGCTCAGAGCAACCTTCAGCTCATGAATTGAAAAACAAGAATTGTAAGAAGTGTGCGACTTGTTGTTATCACGCAGGGACTTCTTTTCTACAGATGTTTTGTGTTTCATGAAAGTGTTTGTGTACTGTGCTGAACTGGACACGTGTTCGAAGTGTTGTGCAAGTGTGTTAGCCTGGTCTTCCAGTGTGTCCCCTGTTGTACTAACCAGGGGCAGGCTGTGTGTCTGTTGTCCTTTTAGTTTTCGTATTCGTGTCCAGACTTTGTGTGTATCAGTGTATGAATTGATGGAAGTGAGGAAGGTGCGCCAACTCTCCCTTTTCGCCTCACGACGCACTCGCTTCCCAAAAGCCTTTGCCCGTTTAAAAGAAATGAGGTTGTCTGACGTGGGGTACCGGCGAAGGACACCCCACGCCTTGTTCTGGGCCTCTCGCGCCCGCCTGCAGTCATCGTTCCACCAGGGCCTCCTTGGGCAGCTGGACCCACTGGAGGCCTGGGGAATGGACTTTTCGGCGGCGTCGAGGATGTGCGCCGTGACGAGTTGGGTGGCTTCCTCCACGTGTAGGTGTTTTATGGATGTGTGGTGTAGTTGAGATGTTTGTGTGAATGTGCTCCAGTTTGCTTGTGATTCATTAAACCTTTTATGGGAAGATGGACTGCTCGGGCCTATACCTATATACGTTAATGAAGTGGGGAAATGGTCACTACCATATGGGTCTGTGCCCACACCCCAATCAAGACATGGAAAGAGAACTGCGGAACCAATAGCCAAGTCAAGATGCGAGTATGTATTGTGTCCTAAGTTATGGTATGTAGGCTGTTTTTTGTTGAAAAGGCATGCTCCGGAGGATGTAAGGAACTTCTCTATCAGGCGACCTCGGGCATCCGTTCTGGTGGAGCCCCAAAGTGAGTTGTGTGCATTAAGGTCGCCTGTTAGTATGTATGGTTCGGGCAGCTGGTCAACCAGTGCCTCGAAATCAGAGCTCAGAAGTGCAAAATCAGGAGAGATGTAAATAGAGCATACGGTTATCAACCTATTATATATTATGGTACGGATCGCTACAGCCTCGAGGACAGTGTTTAAAGTGACAGGGTGGCATGCTAATGATTTCCGGGCGATAATGGCCACACCTCCTGAAGAGTGGGTGCAGCCAACCCTGTCCTTTCTGAATACCATGTACCTATTTAGGAAATTTGTTTGTTTAGAGTTGAGGTGGGTTTCCTGGAGACACATAATACTTGGCTGACTGGCATGCAGAATCTCATACACATCGTCAAGATTTTTAAGGAGGCCTCTGCAGTTCCAGTGGATAATATTTTCTGTTCCCATTATTTAAATTTAAGAATGACTGGAATGTGTGTGTTCGTGTGTGTTCATGTGTCGTCTTTCGGGGCTGTTACTCTTGGATTGGGCTTTTTGGCCTTTCTGTAGGCTTGGAAGTCGGTGGCCGCTCCTTGCGCTGCGTTGCAGGCAGGAACGGCCCGACGTCCATATCGTCGTCAGATGGCCGAGGGGTGCCCGACGGACCGGGCCCCCCGGACTTGGCCCCCCTTCGGGAGCCCTTCGCTTGAGCCGCCACCGCCGCGGGCGTCGGGAACGCCAAAAGTGGCACGGGCGGTGCGGTGGCGGTGGGAGCCGGTGCGGGGCCCGTGGTGTCCATCACCTCGGTACCCTCCAACGCACTCGAGGACGGGGAGACAGAGGCGGGAGCGGCACCGGTCCCGACGGAAGACGTTGCCACCACAACCGCTGCTGCCTCAGCAAGCGGCGTGGTGGCGGGTTGGGCTGCCAGAGGCAACCCAGGGGGGGGGGGGTGGGGAAGGGACCAGGTCAGACTCGCTGAACTGGGTCCCTGTGGAAACCAGACGCCTCTCCGCCACCCGGCGAGCTGCGTCGGCGTACCTCCCCAGAGGGAAAGAGGCGAACCTCTTTCTCGCCTCTGGAAAGGTGATGTTCTCAGTGACCTTAATGTTTATGATCTTTTTTTCTAGTTGGAATTTTTCGCACTTGCGGGAGTATGCTGCATGCGGCCCCCCGCAGTTTACACAAGTGAGGGTTTCGGATGCGCAGTTCTCGCTCGGATGATCGTGGGCCGCGCATTTTGCACACGTCGTTCGGCCACGGCAAGAGTTTGTACCGTGCCCGAACCGCTGGCACTTAAAACAGCGCCGCGGGTTCGGGATGTACGGACGGATGGAGCAACGGATAAAACCTGCATTTATGTGTTGTGGGAGTACTGCGCGGTCAAAGGTCAAGATGATGTGCTTGGTGGGAATCTCCTTGTCGTCTCTGCGGATATTGATGCGTCTCACGGCAGTGACGCCCTGATCCCTCAAGCCGGCAAGGAGATCCGCATTCGTTTCATTCAGGAGATCTGTTTCGGATATCACACCCTGCGAGCTGTTGAGGCTCCGATGGGGTGTGACCCTGATGTCGAGATCAGCCAGTCTAGTCTGAGCTAGGAGCTTTGCAGACTGCTGCTTGTCATTTATTTCGATTAGGAGTTCACCAGACCTTTGTTTTTTGCATTTATACGATTTTCCTATTATTGCTTCAAGATACTTGGCGATCAAGAAGACTGACTGAGATGCAAGAGGGTGGGTTGGATTCAGGGACTCCATGACAAGAAATCGAGAGTAATGTTCTGGTTCAGGAAATGTCAAAGATGGCAATGGAGGAAACGATACTTCGGTGCGGCCCCTTTTAGGGGGCCGATCACAGTTGGGGGGGTTTTAGACAATACCATAAAGCATAGTATAAAAGCAGGGAGACTGGGGTACTTTCTCCTTTGACCTTACCCTGGTAGTCAAAGAGGTCCCGGAGCTCCCTGCCTGGTAGACAGGCAGGGAGCCCATCGGCCGGAGCTTGACCAAGGCTCCGACGGCCACCGTTTACGGCTTCTTCCCTTCACCTTTAAACACCTCGCCACGGTTGGACACGACTTATGTTGGGAGCTCGGGGTCCGCGGTGTCGCTGCTCACCGTCACCAAGATTACTCAAGGTGCCCCGTGCGGGGGTTGCCGGTGTCTTCTTGGGCCGGCAGGAGACGAGCACGCTTCCCCTTAAAGGGCTCCTGGAGTGGCAGTGTTGCCGGTGTCTTCCTGGGCAGGCGTGTGGATGGACGACAGACGATGGACGACGGAGCCGAGACCAAGAGATGCTTTGCATCTAAAATGTCGTAAAAGGGTAGTAACGGCCGTATTTACTACCTACTTATGAATCGCACCATCCCGCGGTACGGTAAGTTGGTTCTGCCACTAGCAATCACATGGTTAGGAAATTAACTTAGTGTAGGAAGTGTTATGTACTAGATTAAGGTCGTGCTTATATCTGGGTTATGCATGGCCGGTTAGTAAACGCATGTAGCTCCGAACAGTGTTATCGCTATGACTTTACTAGTGGAGGTAGTGGTGCTTACTGCTTGCTTCAGTTAGTAACCAATACTAGGGCGACATTTACTACCTCCAGTTAGTAAGTATCTAGTGTATACTGGGACAAATACCTTGTTAGTATTCCATTATTGAATGCCCCGACGTTTTTTTAAGAGTGTAGTCACAGCGGTATGGTCACTGATCACACGTTGACTTAGAGGAAGCCACGGTTAAAACTGAAGTCCCGGCCACTCATTTGTTTGCTTTACCAACATCCGTTAAAAACCAGCTCCGCACGTAGAAACGTAAGTTTTAAAGGGTACTGGTGCCACGACAATTATTTCGAACAACTTGCCAGCACAATAATAAGCTGCCGTGTCTTATCGGAGTCAAGGTCGACAGAGTACTGTGCGACAGAGAAAACAAACTTACTCAGCTGCTCATTAAACCACTTCCATTCAAACGTTTCATCCGTCTGTCGATAAAACCAGACACACGCCGATAACAGCTTTAGCACGTGCGTGACAATGTGACGGTTTACGCAAGAACAGCTGATGTGTCAGCGAGCGCTCACTAACGATGTTATGCTCCAATCACTGCCAAAGTTGTCCTTTTCTGATTAGTTTAGTAAACGCGTTTGGGCAGTGGGTGGCAGACCGTGTCCGCGACAGCGTTTCAAAATCTGACATCAACGAACCAGCCACGCCAAGACGACGGACCTCAATTTGAAGGCCGACCATCAACAAAAAATTTCATTTAGTATATGTTTCAGTTAGTGCACCTCTGCAAGGTTTTTTTTCGTTCGAAGTAGCGTGACTAAATGTTTGCCATTCGTGAAAACATTTGTGGCTCAGATCATGACGCGTAGATGCTGCAGAGGAACAGAATAAAGTAAGGACACATCAGGCAGAAGTTCAAGCGTCAGCCCTGAACTCCGAACATATATCCAAAGTTCGCTGAAGTCCCCATACGGTATCGCCGAATCCATATAAAACCCACTTCTGCGCTGTAGCGGCAAACCCGGGCCTTATTGTTGGAGAGCCTATAGAAATTTCATTGCCAGTTGTTAACGGAGAATGTTTCGCGAAAAACGTCATTTACTACAAAAACCAACCTTTTCCTTAGCGCTTCATTGATGTGTATATACCATATGAAGTCCCAGCACCCCACTACATTTGCTGGGAACCAGAGACACTCAGCGGCTATATTATATCGTAGGTTTTTATACTACTGAAGCTTCACTGAACAGCTTGTTTAAAGTGTGCGAGGAGAAGTATGCTTCAGGCTGAGCTCGACAGTGGTGTGTAACCTTGTATGTGTGTTTATTAGAAATTAGTGACGCTAGCAAATTATTGTGCTCTGTGTTTGCATTATTATATATACAAACATCCCTCTACAACCGCGCATGCATTAAGCTATAGACAAAAGCTGGAATTGATCGACATCTGTAACTATCCGACTTCCTGTTGCAAGTTCTACGCCATCAATGATCCAACTGCATTCTGCAGCCCACAATACTGGCATACGCAAGCACTTTTTCCCCCATGCTACAATCGTTACGCGCCGAAGGGGCGAGCAAGTATGCGCCAAGGCGGTTAAAAAGCAAACAGCCCCGGCGAAGCTTGCAATGTTCAAACCCCCTACCATCACGCCTCGACAGCAACCGAGGCCTTCATATGTGCGCCGGCGCGAAGTTCAACCCAAAATTTTTTTTAAAATTTCCCCGAACTTTGTGCGAAGAATCCAAGAAAAAAGGGAGAATTGGAGAGGTGAAGCCACCTTAGTACAATGGATAGAATAGATGGCGCAATCCCAAAACAGGGAAAGCGCGTCCCGTAAATTCATTTCCCCCACAGCGGCCCTTTCCTTTCTTCCGTCCGTCTCCAGAATGCCGCTTAGAACAAAGCATGCGTCGCACCCGAATTATGCCCCTCTGTGTGCGCCCGAAGGAAATGGACGGAGGACGCCCATGTGTAAAGCTGTGGCGCGCATAATCGCCTTTCTTTGCATCTGTACTGCGTACGAAAGGGCGCTTGCAAAGAGTTCAAAAAGTTGACTACACAACGCGACTTCAGAATCGGAGAGATCTGGGGTCTTTTTTTTTTTTATACGTGGCATTTTGTCTTCTGCCAACCAAATCCAGCGTACATGTCTATCTTCTCTCCCAACGTACTTTACGAAGCAGGATGGGTGAAGCTTTTACAGGTTCGAAAAAAAAAATAATTGAACACCCATTGGTAGATTTTTCAAGAATGAGCGAGCACCGTGTCGCACTCTCTCGCGAACTGGACGCTCACCTAACGCGCACGCCTTGTTCCTGCTTTGGCAGTCTTTCTCAAAGCATGTCCCTGGTACGCGGTGCCACGGTGCTTGGCGCAGTGCCGTTTTGCGGTCAGTTTTGCTCGCTTTTAAAGCGGAATTGATTTCCTCTCGTTCCTTCTTGTGTCCACCAGCATCGCCACTTTAGCGTCATCATTCCCGTTTCTCTCTCTTTTTTCTGTTCTGCCCTCGTTACCCACACTGTCCCGTGACTCCCACTTTCTGGGAGTCACAATAAATTGGCATGTCTTGTGACTTCCACTCTGTGGGAGCCACGAGACCCACCGAATTCGATTCGAAGACTACCTGGAAACGTCAACAGAATTCTCAAGACATCTATCTCCCCTATAAGAGGCAACTCTCTTCACTAGCTCTCCGCACACTCTCGTTCTCCGCACTTCTGTCACTCGGCCTTTTGACGGATCTGGGCGAATATTTTGTCGACCTGCCTTATCTACTGCATGCATGATAATTACACTACAAGAAGGGACAATAGCCCATGTCGCTTTTTGTGGCACCCGTGAAGTCTATAGCTCTTTCGTAAAGGAAACTGTCCACATGAGTCGACAGGTATGCGCTATTAGTTACACCTGCCCTGGACGCCTTTGCTGCCATAGTCGTTAGGCTTAGTAGTGCACCCCGAACCAGCAACAGGCGACTTTGGCGGATAAACCAGAGTGTTGCATCGTAGGATACACTTCGTTTCTTGGTTTTGACGCACCTGCGCGGCGTTTCTTTTCTTCTAAATTTTGAACTGAGTTGTATTTCAAAAGAGTGTACATGATACATCAAGTGGCACAAAAACTCTCTCACATGCCAAGGAAAAACCACATGCGGGACATCCTGCACTTTCTGCCTCCCTGACTTCATCAAGTTCTATTTCTATAAAAGATGCGACAAACTACATTCCCTACGCCTTCACCGCATCCTTGACATCGGGCTTCCCTTCGGGATGCGTATGTGCTGGCACGAACGCGTCATCATCATTATCAGCAGCAGTAGGCTCACTCCACTCATCTTGGTTATTTGCTAACAGCGAATAATGTATCCCCAAAGACTTCTTTAACTAATCTGCCCAACGAACTTTCTGCCGGCCCGGCCACGCTTGCATTCTCTAGGGATCCACTCTGTTAGCCTTAATGACCAACGGTTACCTTGGCTTCACATTACATGCCCTGCCCACGGACATTTGTTCTTAAAATTTACTAATATATCCTTAACATGCGTTAGGTGCCTAACCGCATCAGCTCTCTTGTTGTGACTAAATGTTACACCTATCATCTTCTGTTCTCTTACTCGATGAGTAGTCATCAATTTAAGTTGAACCCTCTTAGTGAGCCTCCGAGTTTCTACCCCTTAGGTGAGTACCGGTAACATGCAGCTGTCATACACTAGCTTCTTAAGAGACAATGCTAGTCTGCAATTCTTTATCTGAGAATGCCTGCCGTATGCACTCCACCCCATATAACGTATATGCCGAGATAAGCATATGTATAACATTAGTAGAGAAGAGTTGGCCGTTCTTAAAACCGTGGTAATGTAGACGACTGACGTTTCCGTTACTGTACGAAAATATGGAAAACTAAACGGAGACAACGCTAGCAGGGTATCGCACCTAAGAATGGAACCATATAACGCACATGGCGCTCTTCTAACCGTATTCCGTGAACTTCCAGGCTCGTCTCAGTGCACAAAAGCGGCGCTCTCGGACGCACCATGGGTTCCCTCCTTGCTTCTCCACATTTCTACCACTCGCCCAAACGTTTCATGCAGCTCGCGCTGGAACCAAACGCACGAAATAAAACGGAATAAATACCTGCTTCCACCTTAAAACAGAAACGTGTCAGTCAATGAACGTGTATACAGTACCACAAATTGTCATCACTAGGTGCATATATACCATAGGGAAACCAGCCGTCACGGGGCTTTCTGAAATCTTGATCATGTTTCTTCCCATCACGGAATTTCCACAAGATAGTTACTGCCGTTGCGGAGAGGAGAGCCTCACGATCGCCCCTTTGAAAAAAGCCGTCGCCAGTACCATCGGCTTCCCCTCAAGACCTTCGACATCCTTCGATCGCATGCTCTTCCGACTTCGCCATTCTTACGAGTCATAACCCAGCATGTTCTAACGTATGGCTGATTCTCGTGGCTACACAATAATTAAAGAAGAAAAAAAAAACGAGATTATTTTCCGTTTGGCGTATGCGTACACAAGGTTGCGCTGCTGACGAAAGGAATTACGAATATTGCGCTGTGATTTTCGGGAATTTTGTTCTCGGTGTTCCAAACAATGTTCCAACCCGCTAGACTCAGGACGGGCGACAAAGGCCATGCATCACTCAAATTTCTTAGCGGCGCGCTACCGTCCGTTCGCTGTCGGGCCAACACCGGGAATGAAGCGGCCGTGTACGAGCGAGCGGAATGCCATTGCAGTTTAGCCGCCACCGAGCGCACGAATTGGAGCGTCCGTGTGCGGGAATAGTTGGGTAAATGTGCGTACACCAATAAGTCGGTTGGCTGAAGTTGGTTTCGCATCTTAAGCGTAATTTGTTTTAGGCTAACCTGAAAACACATCAACGCGGCCACCTATACCGCGAAGCTATTTTCACTGAGTACAGCTTCCGTGCGAGAGTGTACTCAATGCGGAAGCCTTCAAGGGGTCTTCACCTGATCTCTGTTATACGGCTGAGCACGAACTCAAAGCTTAAACCTCTGTTTTGGCTGCCTGTCCCAATAAATTCGTCTGCCAGCTCGCACTGTCCCCGGTTGCGTGGTCCAGCGACGATTCGCTCGGCCGGTGTTGGTGCATCCAGGTTTAACGAAACGGATATGACAGCGCGTAAACATTTGTCATTGTCACTTTACCTTTTTCTTTCTAGCCTCGGACAATTTGAAAACTATAGCTACTGTCAGCACGGAGCGACAAATGCATCATTTGCTCGTTGCAGCAGACATGGCTTCCAGCTTCGGCTTTGATTTGTAACCACTTCCTTCACAGGGGATGTCGAATGTGTTTATTCCTGCAAGCAACAGTCGGCCAATGGCCGTGATTTTAGTGACACGACTTTATTCACGGGCACAAAAAATGGCAAGGAGAGGAAACAGAGAAAAAATTCCCCGCATTTCCCCGAGGGGAAGAATGTGAAAGTGCGAATGCACAAGTTGAATTTGCGCGGTTCGGTAATGTTCGCGAAAGAGAGATCACACACACGCACACCACTACAAAGAAAGAAAGATGCATTTATTCACAGACACCTATTTGTGTTGTCGTTGTACTTGATTGCTAGAGCGGATCTCAGCTTTGAAATTTCGTGTCAGTACTCCTTAAGGGAGGTGCATTAGCCCTTCTCACGCCCGATTCTTGGCCAATCCCCCACGTGGGTATGTGCCATGTCAGCGGCCAGGAAGCGCGCGCCCATCTCCCACCGTTGCCAAGGAAGACGAGGAGATTCCTGGCCAATCCCCCACGTGGGTATGTGCCATGTCAGCGGCCAGGCTGCGCGCGCCCATCTCCACGTGCGCGGACATCGCCGGTGGACGCAGGTTCAGGGTCGCTTAAGAAGTGCATTGCACTTAAAAATGCTCTGAGCAAACTTCTAAGTTATCTGATGAGCTTAGCAGTAATTTTCGGCGGAAGTACTTCGCGACCACACAATATAAGTACTGGAAGTTCTTGACAGCGTCTTTAAAGAATCTCCGACTTCTTTTAAAAAATTTGAACATAATGCTTCATTGCCCCTTCAAACTTGCCTTAAGCAGGTGATGCAAGGAGTTGTTCCCTTGTGTTGTATATGTTTCTGTGCATCAGGAGGAAATGAGGAAAATGGTATGCAATACCAGTTCGCCGTTTGTCCTAACACTTATGGCACCAGAGGCTGGTGCCAGATTTTCACCAGGGATACATACTAGAAGGAAACTCTGTGACCCACCGACATTCGTCAGCAAGCTTAGAAATTTTCCCTAAATGCAGGCTGATTACAAACATACCCCACAGGCCTCTTATTCTGGTGCATGGGTTGGTACGTATCAGTACCCTTTTCTGCGCATGTGCACAAGCGCGAGTGCGCCCTGGTGCAGATGTTCCAGGAAATTCTGTTCCGTTTATTCACCCTGCGAAAGAATAAATGCTATAACACACTCATATCTTGGCAGCCTAATTATTGCGTCGAGAAAGCTCAACCAGGGACTGTTCTTACGAACAGCGTTTTCGGAAAAGAGCCGCAGCGTTTCCGAAAACAACGCCAACAGTAGGCTGTTCGCAATCGAAAGTCCTCGCTGTTGCCGAGCCATTTTTTGTCGGTAAAAGAGGATTACAGTAAGACTACGATTTGTGCCCCACAAGAGGAGACATTGTACACGTAAAAACCGCGCGCAAGCATTTATGGAAGTTCACTACTGAGTTTACTTCTGCTCGTTAATTATAAAAATCACGTTCGCGCCTAAATTGAAAGACTCACGCTGTCCTCCAAATCAACGAACTGAACACTCGGGTCCGCTAAAAGAAGGCGGGGCCGGAGTAAGCGATGGCAATTGTGTCACTGGCTTTGACGCGACTCTAATAACAGCAGCGAGCAATGGACCGACACGTCGTGAGAAACAAAACAACAGCCCGCTGGACGAAGCAACAACCAAAACAAACTACTCCATATTCCCAGCTTGAATGTGAACTTGCTTTTAAGTACGGATCACTTTCGGCGCTCGGCTTGTCGTTGGACATCGTTCGGGGTCACGGTACGTAGCTACCATAGTCACGCGACGTCACGCACCGAAGTACAGGCTTCGAAGAGATAACCGCTTCCACTGGTCGGAATGGAACCTGGGTGCCTCGCGTTAACAAGCCGATGTCAATCCCACTGCGCCACAGTGGCACAAGTTCGTATTATGCAAATTATTCGGGGTGTCATCATTGCGCTGCGGCGTTGCCTTGGACGCTGCGGTTGCTAGGCTGCAAATAAGTCCAGTCAAACAAAAATAAGAAAAATATCATAAAATAATGCCCTAATTACCCAAAAGTAATCAAAACTCAATCCAGTGTTCGTTTATTGGCCTTTTCAGGGCCTGCGGCGCTGTGTCTTCACAACTTTCGGAAACCAACGCCAGGATGATATTGAAACTAGTCAAGACAGGCATCACAGCCCGTTTGGCAAACACTGATCCGCATCTGACATATTTCACGTAGAGTGGAACTGCATAAATTCTTATTTCACCAAAGAACCCGTGTCGTTTCTGATGCCCTAGTGTTCTCGCTTTGTTTTTTGAATAGGGAAAACAAATACACCAGCAGTTTTCTCTCCACCGCCTTCTTTATCCGTCCTACAATATCTCTTTTGTAGCGTTAGCTACACTGGCCGAAGTTGAGCAGTTTCGCGTGGACCTTGAAGAGCCGTGCTGCGCAGGCGCGAGGAGCATTGGATTGAATTAGATTTGATTGGATTAAATTAGATTGAATTGTATTGGATTGGAAATCAAATCCAATTTGAGAACGGGTGTGTAGAGAATTCGGTCTGCACATTCGCTGGTCTGCCCATTCCAGAGGAGTGATGCCATAGCCACGGCAGACACACTGGCGCCGGCGCGTGCCCAGCTGTGCGCCTCCGTTGCGCAGTAGTCAAGTCTGACGCTGCGCCGGAGACGCTTGATAGCCGTTTTGCGTGGCTTCTGGAGAAACGTGCTTCGCATGCGTGAGGCGCACTGACTGGACTGGACTAGACAGGACTTGATGGAATTCGATTGGGTTGGAAATCGTTTTAACAGCAATAAGCATGATGATCAGCTAATCCTAAGCAGCCAGAAAATATAGGAATAACCAGCTGAACATTAGCTCACGCTACGTATATTCTGGCATAGCCGAGCTAAGCCACTGCCAATTCTTTCTTACAACAGTGTGCGCCTACAACCGATCAAAGTAGTAATATAACTTATGGGCATTTTTCCGGAGACCTCGACAACATGATGATGTGCCGAATTTATACACAGAATTGACCGTGAGGCGACAACGGCAACGTGCCTTGAAATATTGCGACTTGTACGAACACTATTCCAGAGAAAATACTGTGTTCTTTCCTTCCTATTCTTCAAGCTATCCGTTGTGCCTACAATGCAACACTTTTCATTCAAATAACCAAATACTGTACGAGGTTCAAATTTGTAGTGGATGCCACCCGTATTACTTCCTTTTCTGTACGGCCAAGGCTTGAGTTATTTGGAATAAGTATGACAATTTAAAAAACTTACAAAAACAAGTCAAATTTGCTCTGTAAATTTTTTGTCAATTATGTAGAAAAGCTGTTTTAAATTTTAGGAATATATTTTGCATTTACTTTAGAAACCAAAAAACAACCTCATAACAAATAATTTCACAAATGAAAATTGATCATTTGTCTAGTCATGTTTGAGCTGGCGACCAGGCGCTGCCGACCAGGCGCTACGGCCCCCCAAAATATTTCGAGGGCGACAATTCCGATTATTTCTCTGTTGTCGGCTCCATAAATCCCATTGCGATTGTGTGAAAGCATTGTGTTCAAGCGGAATTCATTCACGCAGCCTCACCCAGAACGCCCTCTCAAGAATCCCCGGCTCTTTCCATCCTTCTCCCCTTTTTTTCCTTCTGCACGATTTTGCCTTCGCTTTAAAGAGATAACGAACACAGCTAAACACCTATACTTGAGCAGTAAAATGCGGCCCACATAACACACGCGCACGCATACAGTTCAGCGACTTCTCGAAATAAAGTGCGCGCCATTTCATTTCGAACCTCTTTTAGGAGAACCCTACGCTCATGAACAGTCTTACGGGTACATATTCCAGAAAAACAGAAATTATAATGCGATTTATATACATATTTTTATGAATTCTCTACAGTTCGCAATACAAATGCACGAACTACACATGCAGCAAACTAAATTACCTTCGCTGTTTTCTGCCGTGAAGCACAAATGGCTACAAATACTGCAAAGCGCAAACCAAACCGGGACGAACAGAACAAGCGAATAGTAACCGAGGTCCGGTTAACGCTATTTGTGCCCGAATTTTAACCGTACTTCCTAGAATTATACCGGCCATTAACTTATCATTTTTTGTTTCATTTTGTACCGATATGCCGCGTAACTGCAGAGTTCCCATTTCGTCAACGATTGCGGCAAGTTCCCTTATGGTCAAAACTCCCGGCCGAAAGTAGTTCACGGGCTCGAGCGGCTAACTCGTCGGAACGATGCCTCGACCATATTGTAGTAAGAAAGAGACCGTTACACCAAGGCTGGCCAGACCCAAAGCCTCGCAACGGCAACAAAAAAATACAAAGAATATTACGACACGTAGTACGATGCCAGTAGCATGAAGGGCAAGCGCTAAGATAAAAGCAACGGTGACGGATGGGGACAGGCCATTAGCGACCAAAACGGGCGTGACCAAACCCCAATCTCAACAACCCGATCGAACAACACGCTGACACGGAGGAAGTGTGAACGAGAAAGTGGAGAAAAAGGGAGGAGTGTAGGAACCTTGTGGATAACAGTCACCCAAAAAATGCTGCTCGAGATCACAACTCCCTGCGTCTTTTGAGCCAGCGCCTTTCCGGTTGCCCCGCCTCCTTCTTTTCAGTTACAACAAACGTTCGGCAACATTTATCACGGCACCAAAATTGGGTTCGTGAGGTCCACAAAGAGCGAGCGTAGAAAGCCATAAAGCAAAATGCAACAGCGATGTATACAACAGAATGAGGGAAAAAGTGATATGTGCAGTCGCGCGCACTCTCTAGTAGTCGGCGATTTTTCGTGCCGTTTTTTCCCTACCGTTTCCCTACACTTTCCTTCGAAATCTTATTTTTGCCCCAAAGAATCCCCCATACTCCCTAGTAGTTGATGCCGCGCCTATTTCTCCCATTCCTTTATTTCCGCTTCAGCGAAGCAGGCGCAAATAGCAGCTAATATAAAGCGGCCACATAATTGCAAGAGGAGCGGACAGGGACAATTCGACGAACTATTGATCAGAGCAAGCCAGAAAGGGAACAGGAACAAGTCGGCCGCAATCGACGCACTCGAATTCTGCCTGTCCCCGTCGGACCCACCGGTGTCAGTAAGTGTTGTGTTTCGACACGCCGGGAAACGAGGAAAGAAGGTGTGACTGGAAAAGGACGAAAAGGGGAAGTGGGGAACCCTGTGAAAGGGAGCCGGAATGTCCTGGTTCCGACGAGAGCGACGCGTGGTGAGGCGTTGAACGGCGTCGGAAATGAGGTGTATTAGGAGAAGCTTGCGACAGCGAGGCCAGTTCACAGCGGCGAAGTGGGCTGCCGCCACAAATGGCCGGGATGCATGCTGCAACCACCACACCTCCTCCTGTCATTAACAACTTTTCTCTGGATGCCTTGATACCTCGGTCAAACTTCATACGGTTGCGCCCTCTGCGTAGCGATTGCGAACTTGCGTTACGACACGCGGTGGCAGTAATCGGAGCAACCGAAAAAAAGAAGTTTGAGAAAATACAAAAGCAGGTGATAAAAGCTTTTCCCGGGTAGTTGCAACGCGCACGGTGGCGTCCATGGTCTTCATAAGGCTTTAGTAGAGAAAGTGACTTGCATGTCCCTGTAGGTGCAGCCGTTTGCAGATAACTTTTGCCGATAAAAAAAAGTCATTGAAGGGGACGGTCAAGCGTCGCCCCGAGTAAATGAAGTGAGGAAATGGGAGGTTTGAACTTGAAGCTCCCATATGTCACCCTAAAATGCAGCATTCGGTCTTTCGCCGTGAGCGTCTAGTACAAAATGTCTACCTTCAGTTGGTTTGCTTTTAGGCTTGGAAGGGCGTGTGATCATAAGCACAGTACTGCGTCCGCAAGTGTGAGTCTTGGGACTACTGCGCTTCTGTAAGGTATTCGCTCTTCGACTTGGTTCCGCTTCCACCCTATTTATATATGTAGTTACCAGTTGACAGATCGATACTACCCCAGTAATCAAAAAATGCACAAACGCTTAAGTTTACTTCCACTTACCCTCGCGTGTCGCTTCACTCGCACAATGTTGAGACACTTTCGCTTACTACTGGAGAACATATGTCACGCGCTCTACCTGCCGGTACATCACCTTCAAGCTACGCCCATGTCGACTATTCCCTCACCAGCTGCAAGCACGAATCTAAATCTTCACTATTTATTACGCAGCCCACAGAAAACCGTAGCAGCATACCGGGTTTCCCACTTAAGCTTGGGGGCCTACTAGTGCATGCTTAGTGGCGAAGCAATGGCAGGGCTTGCTCATACGTAGCAGGTTAAAGCGAGTTCCCGGCGTCTCTTTCCTTCTTCAGCGGAGCACTCGTTATCGAAATGGCGCTTGGAAGCACGGTCGTTGCGTGGGCGCTGGTCCCCACAAGTCCTAGCTGCGCAAACTGGCTTGTGGGCGTCCTTGTTTACGAGGCTGTTTGTTTGCCCCTCTCAGTTGTACGTATTTCAGTGAGTGTAGCTTATGGGAGTTCCCGGCTGCGTGTTCCCAGCCATAACGTTAGGACCTTTCGCCAAACAAGCATCGACGCTGTGTTGCGGGATGGCTGTGCGGGCTCCTGCTTCGCACGCGGAGATTGTTGAGGGTTGAGGGTTATTTATTTAAACCAAAACAGATATACATACAATGTACACAGGGACCCAACAATGTTGTCAAAGGGTCCCAAGAAGTGGTGGTTCGAAGAAGTGATCAGTTGGAAGTAAATCAGTACATCGATCGTGTCTCCTTCCCACACTACTGTTTGTTTTTCACGCATGCCTTCACGTGGAATGCCAGTTGCAGGTGTTTGCTTCATTTTGTGGGTTGGTCAATGCGGTAAAACCCAGGGTGTAGATCTATCAGACTTGTTGTAAACTGGAGAACCGCGCATAACCGTCTCTGTAGAAGCGACCAATGTTGAAAAGAGAGCAGCACCTTAACCGGCACCCACATATGCACTGGCTAACTCACGTAGCTAACTAGCCAGACTCACTGCCACATAGTCTCCCCAGCCAATGTCAATGTTACACATCTAGAGACATCAGGCCGTGGCGTAGTTGGGGATTCCTCACTTTCTCGATTCAAGATGTATTTATTTCGAATCCCATAAAGACCCCAATAGAAGAAGTTTTGCCCTCAACACAATTAGTGTACTTCACGCTTCTTGCTCTGTACGCCATGCTAGGTGCCATTTCTGGCCGACTATATGCCGTATGTCTGGCCCTCACCGTCTATAATGCTTTCTACCTAATACAGCAGCAGTGCACCCGTGCGGTCCTTGACCTTCTTCTGTAAGTGAATGTGAACCGTCAGAGAATATGAGTGTACATCTACTGCTCCCCCACCCCTGGTTGAACTCAGCACAGGGAGCTAGGTCTCCAAGTTTTTAAACAAAACTTATATGTCTCGAACGAGACAATAATTCCCGTTGTTCCGACGTATTTTATCCCACCATTTTTGTACAGGTAGCAGTGTAGCAGAAAATGTATTATACGCGGCAAAACTCTAAATAAAGTTTATGCATCACTCTGTACGGCATAACTCGTACAATCAATTCTTCAAGAACGTCAAACAATGCCTACTACCTTGCCTTCAACTTTAAACCTCAGGATGGTTCAAAATCATTTTTCCTTGTTACCTGTTACGGCAGACACACTGACCGAAACAAAACCGCTGACGGAAGTCGTCGAGAGAGCAATAATTAGGTTCGCCGGGGGTTGTGTAGTAAGCCAACTTTGTCGGCGGTAGCAATTATTATACTGAACGATCGTGGCAAAGACCTGTGCGTGACTACAGAAAGGATTTGCTTAAGCTGACTAAACTTACTTACCCAACGTGATTGCCTACGCAATTATTTGCATTTGCTTAAGCACTTGCACAGTATTCATGGGTAGCATATTGTTCTCGTTTACAACAAAATGTTTTTTTTCTTTCTGTCGGCCGTGCATACCTGATTCGAGAGGTTTTTTTTATCTTTGATTTTTTACCTGGCCTCTCCCTTCAGCGACGGCGGGTACACAAAGACAGTCTACCTGCATCCCAGCCCACTGACCCCGTCGCCCGACCGGCCTTTCAGCCTCTTTTCCGGCTCCACTCTGCAAAACTAAGCCAATTCATTCAGAGGGAACCCTAGCCACCTCTCTCTGAAGTTCGCTCTGTGAGTTGGGAAACATCTGCCGATAACTCAATTAGAATAAAAAGAAAGGCGGGACTGGAGCCCGCGATAACAGCGCGGTAAGCAAGAGCGATGTAGATTCAGGCAGGCAGCGTAAATCCTTTTTGTCGCAAAATTCGTGCCCCTCTCTGCCTTTTCTCCTCTCCATTGGCCATTTTGGGGCTAGCACGAGCATTCCAGGGGAGGAGGAGTGTTTTCGCACCCATTGCTGGTCACGGGTCCACAGGCCATGGGGTTCGGGGGGGTGGGGGGAGGGTAAGGGGGCGGGGCGAGAGTGCGGCGGTCACCGGAGGCACACCCGCCGGATCCTTGGAAGACACCCGGCCCCAGGGACTGTGTGGTCGGTGCAGCGAGGGGTTTGCGGGGAACAATAATATGTGGCCGTACGAGCGGTGCGACGCAGCGTCGGCACTTGAGAGCACTGGTGGGGCGCCCGAGCAACGGCAGCTGAGCGGAGAACTCCGGGCCCCCAGAGGTCGCTTCAGGGAAGTGAAAGCGCGCGGCGAAAGTTTACACTAATTTCGTCACTAATAAACGGCGCCAAGCTACAGAGAACCGGCCGCCGTACGCGTCGCCCTTCCGCAACCATCGGACGGACCGCAGCTAAAGCATATTCACAGAAGGGAGCTTTTCGGCAGAAGATTCCCAAGGAGGTGGGGACGTCCCAGTCGGCGGACCTCCGCAGGGTCAGCTCCTTCGCTCTCACGGCGAGCACGACCGAAGGGCGGAGATCAGTGTTTCATACCCGCGCTCTCCGCAGTCGCCGACGCACAACATGGACGCCTGCATGAAACACCGCTAATGCGCAATGGCTGCAGCTCGGACATAAAGTGATGACGACAACTTTCTACACCGGCGGAGGCAGCGCACGTACTGGATGCTTGAGTTTGAGTTTGAGTCCATAAGCCCGACCGCTCGTCTGCAACTTACTCTTCAGCTCCTGCGTCTGGTACGTACAATTCTCTAATATTTCATAGCTTATCAACGTGGTGACCGGAAGGAAAATCGACATGTATATAAATATCAGTCGAATTTTTTGTTAACACACTCGGGACATTGTTCCAGCGTAAAACGAATCGGATCTATCGCAAACGTTACACTACAAAGAAAACTAAGAAATTTCTTCGTAAATATTTTTTGTGGTTACAAATAAACGGTAGTAATGAAACAAACGGCTGATTGCCAACTGTTAGTCTGTGTTTAAATAAAGATATTCTGAATTGCGATAAATAAAGTCATAAAAAAGTTATGAAGGCTAATAAAAACAGTCCTTCCACGTGAATGTTGGCTATTTAATGAAATGGACATCTCCAACAAAACGGCATTCGATAAAATGCTCTCTTGATATCGAAAATGCCTGGGCAGTGTTGCAACCTCAATAGTGTTGGCATTATTCGTGTTGATTGTTAGCGTGCATGGTAATTTTGAAGCCGATTTGATATATTTGTGGTAAAGTGTGGGATTTTACTGTTGGGAAAGCGCGGGAAAGTATAAATGACGGGAGGGACCGACGACGAGAAGGAAAAAGACGGGGCACGCGAAGGGAGAACGAGAGAGGAAGAAAACGAGGCTGCTCGATCAGTGGTTCGGGCCTGCGTCTTGGACCTCCAGGCCGGCGAGAAGATACGGCGTACCTCTCGTCCTTGTTCCGGAGGTGCGCTCAAACAGTCCTGGTGCCCGCTTGCCTCGCGGCGTAGGCCCGAGGAACTCCGCCCCCTCAGCAGTCTCGGCCGGTCACCGACGCTGACATCCGAGCCGGGACTGGGGTTTGGTGAGGCGCCGCGAGGACAATCTCCAGAGACTTGTGTTGTGCCGAACTGCCCGGGTGGGTGTGCTAAGTCCTGAGGACGATTCGCTAGTCTTTCGTTTGTGGTCTTGTTTACGTGCCGGAAATACAAGTGCTGACAACGTGCAACGGAGCGAGTCGTACGTCTGGCGCGAGATTCTAGTTGGACCTCTGATCATTACCAAAAGTGGCGAGCCTGCCAGGATCCAGCTAGCATACTGACCGATACGACTTCCGTACCGTACAGAAAGACCACCATGGACCTCGAGAAGCTGACAGCGCTAGGCGTCCAGTACGGCCTATCTGGGCATGAGCTCCGCGAGTGGGTTGAGAAGGAACGCACCAACCAGCGCGCTGAACGAGTCGCTCAGCGGGAAGCAAACCGCGAGGAGGACGAACGACAGAAGGCCACGGACGAACGGCAGAAGGCCGCGGACGAAAGGCGCAAAGAGCTTCTGTTGCTGGAGCTCCGACTTCGGGAAACGCCGGCAACTGCAGGGACCCACGAGAACGGCGTTGGTCCGGGCGGCACGACACCCCCTGGGGCCGTGGTCAATCCTCAGAAGCTTCTCCCCATCTTTGACGAGCGCCGCGATGACCTACATGCATATCTACAGCGCTTTGAGCGGGTAGCTACTGCACAAGAATGGCCACCAGAGAAATGGGCCACGGCCATCAGCATGTGCCTCTCTGGGGAAGCTTTGACCGTCATAGGCCGTCTTACAGCAGAAGAATCGCTGGATTACCCCGCAGTCAAAAAGGCTCTATTGCAGCGCTTCCGCTTCACTGCCCAAGGCTACCAGGAGAAGTTCAGGGGAGCGCAAGCCATGGACGGCGAGACTGGACGACAGCTGGCTGCCCGGCTCTCAGGATATTTTGACCATTGGATCGAGGTGTCAGGTGTGCCGAAAACATTCGAAGGACTCAGGGACCTTATCGTCTCCGAGCAGTTTCTTCGATGTTGCCACGCCAAGCTCATTGTGTTCTTGAAGAAGCGAGACTGCAAGACGCTGAGTTCTCTCGCGGACCATGCCGACCGCTTCCTGGAGGCCCAAAACATCACTAACCTTGGGAATGACAGTGAAGGGGGGACCGCAAGAGACGGAAGGGACGGCCAAAAGAAGCTGCTGAAATGCTGCCTATGCAACCGCATCGGCCACACTGCACCTGACTGCCAGGTCACTTCAAGGAGCCCACCCAAATGCAAGAAATGCGGCAAGTCGGGGCATTGGGCTGAAGACTGCAGGTGCAAGCAACCCGACCAAGAACATGTAGCCGCTTGTGCCCTCACACGGCCCCGCAATCATGTTCGTAGTCTCAAGGTCCCTAGTAAGGACCTTGAGATCGCAGACCTGCATAGTTCAGCAGACCGGAAGGCGCCTCGATTCTTAGTGGATGGACTACCCGTCGTAGAAGGATGCTTACTCGGGAAACGAGTACGCGTCCTCAGGGACACGGGAAGCAACACAGTCATTGTTAGACGGGAACTCGTGGCAGATGAGAGACTCAATGGAGAAACGAAGGAAGTTCTGCTTCTCGACGGGTCTGCGAAACAACTGCCGGAAGCCGTCATTCACGTTGACACACCCTTCTTTGTTGGGGAAGTCACCGCATCCTGCATGGAAAACCCGCTATACGATTTAGTCCTTGGGAACCTACCTGGCGTAAGAGAACCCCACGATCCTGACCCATGCTGGGAACCCTTGTCAAGCACCAACAAAGGACGTGCCTACCCCGGTAACCAAACCGTACACCTTGACACTCCCGCGCTGATATCTGCAGTAGCCAGGGAAAACCAAAACAAGGTTACACCTTTGAAGGTTCCATCGATTAGCGGCTCCCAGGTGTCGCGAGCCGAACTAGCGCAGGAACAACAGAAAGATGGGACACTGCGTCGCTGCTACCGCAAGGTCGTCAAGCCGTTCTTTTCCGGGAAAGGACACTCCTATAGGTTCCTGGAGGAAGACGGTATACTGTACCGACGATACGAACTAGCGACAGGTCGAACGTTCCGTCAAGTGGTTGTCCCGAAACCGCTTCGCGAGCCCATACTGCGAATCGCGCATGAGACCATCATGGCTGGCCACCAGGGAATACGGCGCACAACTGAGAGAATTCTTCAGGAGTTTTACTGGCCTGATTTACACGGTGACGTACGGCGGTTGGTCAGGTCCTGCGACGCCTGCCAGCGGACCACGCCAAAGGGAAAGGTTGGCATCGCTCCTTTGGGCAACATGCCACTGATTCGGACACCATTTCGCCGTGTTGCCGTCGACCTAATAGGGCCTTTCACCCCAACGTCAGAAAAGGGGAACCGATACGTGCTCACACTTATTGACTTTGCCACCCGGTATCCGGATGCCATTGCTCTGCCAGCTATTGACGCTGTGCATGTCGCCGAGGCACTACTTGAGATATTTTCTCGGGTAGGCATCCCGGAAGAAATGCTCAGTGATCGGGGGGCAAGTTTTACGTCCGACCTAATGCAAGAGGTCGGCCGCCTTCTCTCTATTAGGCTGTTGCGTACTACCCCTTACCACGCAATGGCGAATGGCCTCATTGAGAAGTTCAACGGCACACTGAAAACAATGCTGAAGAGGATGTGCCACGAAAAGCCCCGAACATGGGACCGCTATATTGCGCCTCTTCTTTTCGCCTACCGAGAGGTCCCACAAGCCAGCCTCGGGTTTTCCCCGTTCGAGATGATATACGGCCGGCATGTTAAAGGCCCTTTGTCTGTGCTCAGGGAGCTATGGACGAACGAAAAAATTGACGATGAAGTTCGGACGACATATGGGTACCTCGTCGATCTCCGGACGCGACTGGAAGAAACTTGCCAACTTGCTCACGACAAACTGGAAAACGCCCACCTGAGGCAGAAGAAATACTACGACCGGAAATGCCGGCCGCGAAAACTTCGTGTTGGCGATAAGGTCCTAATTCTTCTACCCACCGACTCGAACAAGCTGCTTATGCAGTGGAAAGGCCTATTCAAAGTGGTTGAAGCAAAAAACGACATCGACTATATGATTGACGTAGGTGGGAAGACGAAGGTGTTTCATGTCAACATGCTCAAACTGTACGAAGAACGACAACCTTTACCTCCTAAGCAAGCGTCAGTAGCAGCTGCTCTCAACACCACAAACTTTCAGTCCAGCGCTGACGAAGGGGAGGACGAGACCAACATTCCGTTCCCCTCCCTCCACTCATCGCAGTCCATCGCTGACGTGAAAAATTCTCGCGACCTCGACCCGAACCGTGCTAAGCAAGTGCGCACCCTGCTTCAGGCCTACCAAAGCATTTTTTCTGATCTACCTGGGAAGACCGACCTTGTAGAGTGCACATTAAGATCTACGAGCACCAAGGCCGTTCACATACCTCAGTACCCCATTCCACTGGCACTAGTTGAGGCTGTCGAGGAAGAGGTACAAGAAATGTTGAGACTTGGCATTATCGAAAAGTCCAAATCTTCCTACCATGTCCCTGTCGTGGTTGTACGCAAACCAGATGGCACTATCAGGCTTTGTATTGACTTCCGCGAGCTCAATCGGCTCCTTGTCTGCGACCGGGAACCCATCCCACGGATAGACGATCTCCTGGCCCTGGTGGCGAAGAAGAAATTTTTCTCAAAGTTTGATTTTACAAAGGGGTACTGGCAGGTCCCCATGGCCCCTGAAAGCCGCGAAATGACGGCATTTTCCAGCTCATCTGGTTTATATCACTTTAAGTATATGCCCTTCGGAATCAAGACTGCGCCAGCCGTGTTCGCACGTCTCATGAGGGCTGTACTGGGGAACTTGAATCATGTATACCACTACTTTGATGATGTAATTATAGCCACGGACACGTGGGACGAGCACTTGGAAGCCCTACAGCAAGTTTTCCAACGAGTCGAAGCGGCCAAACTCACGATCAAACCATCCAAGTGTGAAGTCGGGGAGCACCGTGTTTCGTTCCTCGGCCATCAAATAGGGGAATCCAAAGTAGAGCCTCTCGAGAAAACCCTAGTTAAAATCAAGGACGCCAAGACACCAGTCACCAAGAAGGCCGTCCAATCGTTCCTCGGGTTAACCGGCTACTACCGGAACTTCATACCCAACTACGCCGAGCTAGCTAAACCCTTGACGGACCTTACGCGGAAAGGCGAGAAGAACACCGTCACTTGGGGACCAGAACAGGAGAAGGCTTTCCACGACCTGAAAAACAAGCTAGCATCAGGCCGGCTAGCATCACCTCCGGCTAGCATCATCAGGCTAGCATCAGGCCGGCTAGCATCACCTCCAGGCCGGCGAGAAGATACGGCGTACCTCTCGTCCTTGTTCCGGAGGTGCGCTCAAACAGTCCTGGTGCCCGCTTGCCTCGCGGCGTAGGCCCGAGGAACTCCGCCCCCTCAGCAGTCTCGGCCGGTCACCGACGCTGACATCCGAGCCGGGACTGGGGTTTGGTGAGGCGCCGCGAGGACAATCTCCAGAGACTTGTGTTGTGCCGAACTGCCCGGGTGGGTGTGCTAAGTCCTGAGGACGATTCGCTAGTCTTTCGTTTGTGGTCTTGTTTACGTGCCGGAAATACAAGTGCTGACAACGTGCAACGGAGCGAGTCGTACGTCTGGCGCGAGATTCTAGTTGGACCTCTGATCATTACAATATTCTTGTGCACTACGAATAGTTAGTATTTCTTGTAATGCTAACATTTCTGATATAGTGCAATTATAAGAAGTTTACTGAAACAAACCAAGCATTGCCCCTCTCAATCTTTTTTTTTTCAGCCGAAAGCCTTTACTTACTGAGTCATCAGTTCCGTGTGGGGCGCAGTTCCGTAAATGACATTACACACAAGGCATGCGAAGTCCTTTACGAGAAATTGAAGACAGAAATGGTTCGACCACCAAAATTCCAGGGAGACTGGTTTGCCCTATCCAAAGGTTTTGAAAATCATGGCAGCTTCCCAGCTGCGTAGGAGCTATCACCCTGAAGCACGTCATCGTTCTTAAATCACCAAAGTCATGGTATTCGTACTTCGACTACAAGAAAACCTTCAGTATAATGTTCTTTGCAGTATTAGATTCAGAATGAAAGTGTGCATGCATTGACGTTGGAACCCCTTGATCAAGTTGTGATGGATCAGTGTGGCAAAATATACAACGACACAAGGGCATGGCTCGCAAGGCGCAGCTGCCCGATGTCCTCATTCCTTCAACCCTCCCCCCCGCGTTAGTGGGAGGGGATGCATTTCTTCCGTTATTTCCAAACGTGATGAATCCGTATATGGGGCAAGAGCTGGTGCCTCCACAAAGGGTTTTCAACTACCGGTACGTGCTTCCCTCTTTTGTAAAGCGTTGTTTCATCATCATCGTCATCATCACCAGCCTATCTACGCCCACTGCAGGGCAAAGGCCTCTCCCATTATTCTCCAATTACCTCGGTCCTGTGCCAACTGTGACCAATTTATCCCCGCAAACTTGTTGATCTCATCTGCCCATCTAACTCTCTGCCGCCCCCTGCAACGCTTGCCTTCTCTAGGGATCCACTCTGTTACCCTTAATGACCAGCGGTTATCTTGCCTTCGCAATACATGCCCTGCCCACGTCCATTTCTTCTTAATTTCTAGTAATATGTTTTTAACACCAGTTGGCTCCCTGACCCACTCCGCTCTCTTCTTGTCCCTTAATGTTACACCTATCATTTTCCGCTCCATTGCCCACTGAGTCGTTCTCAATTTAAGTTGAACCCTCTTAGTGAGCCTCCAAGTTTCTGCCCCGTAGGTGAGTACCGGTAAGATGCAACTGTCATACACTTTCTTCTTCAGCGACAATGGTAGGCTGCTATTTATTATCCGAGAATGTCTGCCATATGCATCCCACCCCATTCTGATCCTTCTAATTATCTCTGCCTCATGGTTGGGATGTGGGGTCACAACTTGGCCTAAGTAGATATATTCATTTACCACTTCCATTGCCTCTCCACCTATCTCAAACTGCTGTGCTGTCCCGAGGTTATTGATCATTACCTTAGTTTTCTGCATATTAATTTTCAGGCCCACGGTTCTACTCTCTTCGCCCAGTGCGGAAAACATGCTTTGCAATTCGTCCCCCGAGTTACGTAGCAAGGCAACGTCATCAGCAAATCTGATGACGTTTTTTAATTCACCATTATACATATTGTTTCAGCTTCTCCAGGGCACGTCGAGTTGACAAAAATGCTTTAGGAAGCTTGTCTCTCCGCTTCCGGTTTCATTTGAGGAGGGTGCATTCCAAACCCCAAAGGGTACAGAAAACGGCGCAAGTAGCTTGTGTCTCGCACAATATACTGAAGCGAGAACCCTGTGATCTACTCGACAGGGCGTGTAACACAGGCAGCCGTACATTCTTTTCCCTCGAGAACGAAGAAACGCCGCTAGGGGGCCGGGCAGTGCGAACGTACCTTCGCAATGGACTCCGCGTTTTTCCACCTCTCCCGGCGGAAATTTCCAACGCAAGTGCCTTTCTGGTGTGGATACCCTTTCCTAAGGACCATCCGCACCCACCGTACACCACGCACTGAACCACCTCTGTCTCCCTTAGTGAGTTTTCACCACCTTTGGACAAGTGTCAGCCGAGCGCCGCGCTAAGCCTAACGCCGAACGCCGGCCGCCACTGCCGGAGTGGTCGACCATGCCCGCCGTGGAGGAGGCCGACGAGGGGCAAGCCCCGCCCGAAAACTACACCCAGACCTCAGGGTGCCTCTACCCAGGGGCCCTGGAAGTCGAAGAAAATTTTCCAAGGCATGCCGGCAACGGCCGTCTGGGCGCACCCCTGAACGGGATGACCCCTACAACGGAACCGGCAGCCATTGACACTGGTATTACAACCGTCAGCACCGATGGACGTCGGGACCCCGAACTTCAAGTCGACCGTAGCACCGGCCGAACGACTATCGCTGTCCACGGAGCCGAGCTCCCGTCAACAGACACGGAGGGCTTGCAAGTCACCGGCAAGCGAATCCGACGAATCCTCTACCACTAACGGTGAACCTGGGGCTACCCGCAAGGAGTCTGTTACCAACGGCACCGCGTACGCGAGCAGAGTGGCAGCCCATATTACCAAGGCGGCCCGCATGCCTCACACGCTCCCGCGAGAGGATAACAAGATCGTGCTGCGCCCACGAGGAGGGCTCAATATTACCCGCACAGAAGCGTCGACACTCATGTCGGCCGTCTTCGCAGCGGCAGAGATATCGCTACACGAGTCGAAGGAGGACACAATTTGTACCAACGTGGCCCAGAACATAGTAGTTGTAAGCACCCCTGACGAGGCCCGGGCCAAACGTTACGCCAGCGCACACCACCTGTGCATCGGAGGCCGGGAATACGCAGTAAGCGCCTACCGATCGGCCCCGAGCGGAAAGGCGCAAGGAACCATCCGCGGCATCGCAGTAACAGACACTTACGAAGATCTGCATGCCAATATCGTCAACGAGGCCAACCCGTTAGCTCTGGAAGCGCACCAAATCGGTACGTCAACCACCATCATTGTACTGTTTGAGGGAACACGAGTTCCCAATTACGTGAAATACGGCTCCATTCTGGTAAAGTGCAGTCTCTACCGCCAGCACTACGAGGTGTGTCGGCGGTGCGGCAAGGTAGGACGCCGCACGGACGTCTGCCCCTTCCCAGACACCAAAGTATGTTACGCGTGCAATGCACCGAACCCGGGCTCCGACCACGGGAAAGAATGTACACCACGCTGCAAGCTCTGCAGTGGTCCTCACCCCACCGGGGCGGTAGGATGTAAGAACCGCTACAAGGTTCCGTATGTCGCTACGCGTCACCGTTGGGAACCGAAACACGTGGAGCAACAACAGCCCCCATTAGGCCTAGCGGACTTCCCACAGCTGCAGCCGCCGGCGCCAGCTGCGGACAGACGTGGCCGCTAACGCCATCGCAGCAGCTGCCGCTGCCTCGCAGCGCCAGCCGTAGAGGTCGAGCGGCGCGCTCACAAGAGCGAGTGGCGTGGGCCGACGTAGTCAAACCGCCTGCTCCCAAGCCAGCGCCCGCACCGGCGAAGCCGCAGCCAAAACCGGAGATGCTCGCTCTACGCGCCGAAAACGACCGACTAAAGCATCGTGTCTCCGAGCAGGATGCCCGTATGATCGAGATGAACGAGAAGCTGGACCACCTTCTCGCCCTCCAGCAACAACCGCCGCCGCTCGCCTACAACGTACGCGTGGAAGACATTACCCACAAGGACTCGGCAACGGACGAGCCATCTCAAACCAAACGACGAGCCACTGATGCGCCCAAGGGCAGCAAGATGAAGACAGCACTCCGCCGTCTCAAAGAAGGGTTCAACCGACACGAAGAGGCATTCAACAGACACGTGGAATCTACTAACAAGCGCCTAGCAGCCCTCGAAGCGACCACGGCGAACATGAACGCGTGCCTCACGGCCCTCGAGCAGACGTGCCAAGCCATGCAGAGCAGTATACAGGCGATACAAGAAACGCTTATGCAGATCCAGACGGCCATCTCCCAACCTGGCCCCGGTCCGCACCACTCGTAACCTGACCAACGCCCGACATGGCCAAAGCACTACTAACCCCCAATAGAGACGTTCTCGTTTCGCATTGGAACTCAAACGGCTTCCATCATAAGCGAGCAGTATTACAACAACACAAACAGCAGCTCTCTCGCCCACCTGACGCTATTCTCCTCCAAGAGACGCACTGTGACGCCCCTCCGGCCCTACCGCGATAACGCTCCCATGCCCACCGACCCAGCGCCCGCACCGTCGGCAAGGGGGCCGGCCAGGGCGTCTGCATCCTGGTAGGGAAAGGCATCACCTACGTCGAACACACGCTTCTAGAGAACAGCGCCATCGAGCACTGCGCCGTAGAGCTCATCATCGGTCGGAAAGAGAGGAAGGAGAGCACCTTCTTGATCAATGTATACAGCAATCCCAAACATCACCAGCAGAAGTTCCGAGCCTTAATACACAAGACGAGCCAGCTGGCCCAAGGAAGCGCGGCGTTGCTCTGCGGGGATTTTAATGCTTTCCACAGGGACTGGGGCTACCCCACGACCAACGTCAAAGGACGCAGTCTGCTCGAAGACGCTACGGACGTCGGCTATCACCTACTCAACGATCCTGCGGCGCACAACCACCTCGGCTCGTCTAGGCAGCGAGACACAAACCCCGATCTCACCTTCTATAGGCCGGCCCGTGGCGGCGTCGCGGCTCGCTGGCGGAACACGGGGGGAATGCTCGGCAGCGACCAATGCATCATAGACGTCACCGTGCCGCTGCGGTCCGCAGAACCAGGGCCTACCCCCAGAGCGCAGCACGTGATCGACTGGGTCGCATACCGGAAGGCATTGGAAAGCATCCCGGACAAGGTGGTTGACATCGGGCAGTGGACGCAAGCCCTCAATGAAGCGGTCCGCGCGGCCATCACCGACGTCGACCTTGATGACTCTATTCCCCAGATCGACAGCCGCCTGGCACACCTGGTTGAGGCGAAGAAATCCCTACAGAACAGGTGGAAGCCACAACGCCACAACCACCAGCTCCGTGAGAGAATCGCGGTACTCAACCGCGAAATCTAAAAACACTGCGCCGTCCTCCCCCGCCAGTAGTGGCACGTGGTGTGTCAGGATGCCGACGGCCAGATGCATAAGAGCCGCACCTGTCCTCTCTTACGCCACCTGTGGGACGAAACCAAGTCTAAAGGAACGCAACGTCATGGACTTGCCCGCACCTTACACCGAGCCCAGCGAGAACTCGGAGCGTCCTAAGTGTGTCGACGCCTGAATGCCCGCTACCTGCCTTCCACCCCCCCTGAACCCCTCCCGGACTATACGGGAGCGGACAATGTTCTTCTCGACCGGGACACTGAGGAATGGGAGGTCAGGGCAGTGCTGCAAAAGATCAACTGCAGGTCCGCAGCCGGACCGGACAAGACACCGAACAAGGCGCTTCGCCACCAGAACGACGCGGCTGTCACCGTCCTTACGCGCTTCTACAACGAGTGCTAGCGAAACGGCTGTCTACCTCAGCGATGGAAGCAGGCGGAAACGGTCCTCGTACCCAAACCCGCAAAGCCCCCCCACATACACAACCTGTGGCCCATCACGCTCACGTCTTGCCTGGGCAAGGTCCTCGAGCTCGTGTTGCTCAACCGGTGGCAACTATACCTCGAGAAAGAACTATTTCCGAACACACTCCTCGGCTTCCGCGAATAGCTCGGAACCCAAGATGCAATGCTACTGCTCAAGCACGAAGTCATCGACGACCCGACGACTCCGCCATCCTGAAGCAAGTATCCCGCCTCAACATGGGACAGCGCACCTTCTCGTACATAAAAGACTTCCTGTCCAACCGAACCACGACCATCCACGCCGAGACATCCAGCTCCCCCCAAAGTCGCTGGGAAGCATTGGAACGCCGCAGCGATCGGTGATCTCCCCCATTTTATACAACCTGGTGATGATCGACGTGGCCTAACACCTCACCCACCTTCCCGACGTCCGGCACACCATCTTTGCCGAAGACATCAGTCTGTGGGTGACGGGTGGCAGCGACGGCCACATCGAAGCTACCCTACAGCAAGCGATCGATGTCATCGAAGACCGACTTCAATACACGGGTCTGGTCTGCCCCCCAACCAAGTCCGAGCTTCTAATACTACCACCCCATGAACGCCGCACCGGTGCCTCAGCAGCCGAAGACATCACCCTCCGCACAGGAGACGGAAATGCAATTCCGCACGTGAAGACCCTGCGAGTCCTGGGCCTTCATCTCGACGCGCACAGGCGCAATGGTTTCACCATCAACAAGCTGGGGACCAACGTTACGGTAACCACCCGGCTCATCTGGAGGGTATCCACACGCCACGCGGGCATGAAGGAGTCTAGTCTCCTCCGGCTGGTGGAGTCGTTTGCCATCTGCCACATCGCCTACGTAGCCGCCTTCCACAATTGGAAAGTCGCCGAGCGCCAGAAGCTGAACGCCATCATTCGCAAGGCCTACAAGGCGGCAATCGGCCTCTATCCCCACGCCAGCACGGACAAGCTCTTGGAGTTCGGCGTCCACAATACCCTGGAGGAGATCGCCGAAGCCCAGCGTACGGCTCAACTCACCCGATTGTCGCAAACTCGCACCGGGCGCTACATCCTGCATCGTCTCGGCCTCAGAAGACGAGAGGAACGGTGCGGCGAAGTCTCGCCGTCTCTGCCGCAGAGTATACTATGCAACCTCCACGTGCCCCCGGTCCCTCGACACATGCATCCCGACGACAACCAGGAGCGTCGACTCGCCAGGGCAACGGCGCTCACCGTCGCACACGCCACGGACGCCCGCGCCTTCTACGTCGACATCGCTCAATAACCAAGCCGACCGAACGCTTACTGCGCTTACGCTGCAGTAGTCATAGCAGCTGTTGCTGGCGATCTGTACACCGCGGGTAGTTTCACGGCTCGCGACGCCCACCACGCCAAAGAGATGGCTTGCCCTGGCACCCACGAACCCAAGATGTACCACCGTGCTCAGCGACTCGCGACCGGCGATCCTTAGCTACGCCACGAACAGAGTGTCCCACAGTGCTGTGAGGGTGTGCGGTGCGCTACTCCCCGAACGACACCGGTAACTCTACGCTGGTTCCCGGCGCACGAGAGCCCCCTGGGCCTCCGCGAGGGGCACGACAACAGGAATGAGGAGGCCGACCGGGCCGCGCACGCGCTCACCTGTCACGACGCGCCCGATGGTCTGGCCTCCCTGCCTGTGCCACCCCTACTCGCGCAGCCGGAGCCCCTCACCACGTACCGGGATGTCCTCGAGTGGTACCGTCTCGGTCGTCGAACCTACCCGTCGCCTCATCCGAGGCTGACAAGGGAAGAATCAGTGATATACAAACCGTTACAGACAAATTCGCTGCTAACCCCGGTGCTTGCCAAGCATATCTGTTCCTAAGTGTACTCGAGTGATGTGTGCAGACTATGTGCGAAGGAGAGGGCCACGGCGGATCACATCCTGTGGAACTGCGAACTCCACCCACGAGAAGCCAGCAAAGCCCCGGCGATCCCGCCGCAGCTTTAGGCTGCGGCAAGAAGCGGTGACCACGCCACCCAACCCTTGGCCGTCCAGCAGGAGATGGCTGCCCTCGACCGTCAGCGGTTCGAAAGTGCTCCCTCTACCGGAGGCGGTGCGAATAGGTCGCGACAGGGGGCAGGCCGTTACGATGTTTAGGCCGCGTCCTAAGGGCCTGCCAGGAGTAGTATCGTTACTGTCAGGGTAAGACTCAGCGACTACGTTTCTTGGGATGGCGAGGTGTCCCGGCAGCATGCGCGTGCTGGGGTATATCTTAGCGGCCTCAAACGAAATCAACTCGGCCCGAGTGTTAGCCTGGCCCTGAAAAGTTAGCGATAAATATCCATGCGCCACTAGAAAAAAATTTCAACCGCTTAAAAAGTGTGAACGATCAAATAAAACAAATAACGTAAAATCTGTTGTCTGAACGTTTTGTTTTATGTGTGAAAGCTGTCCAGTTTCACCTCAATTAGGGGAGGTTTCTGTTTTGTAATCAAGCAAAATAGAAACACTAACTAGGCCGCCCTCATCCGAAATTGATTTTTCTTCCCTGTGGCGGTGGCTTCTAAATTTACACTCAAAGCTCCTTGAGCCGGAATTCACTGAATATAACAAAGAAAAGAGATGGATTTCCGGATTGCTTGAACATCGTCTGCGCAGACGGAGCCAAGGCTTAGTCGACTTGATGAGGTTAAGAAAGAGTAGGCTTTGATCAAAAATAAAGCAGGCTGGAATTTTTTTGCTGGCAAACTGTTCCAACTGAAAGTCAAACAGCAAGAGGAAAAACCAGTTGGATAAATGAATGGCTAACTACGATGAAGCGAGAGATATTTCAACACTGGTGCGGAACCAGCCGATGAATTAAGAATAAGTGACTACGTAAACACGGTCGGACAACTTTTCATTGTGGGGGAGCCTTGCCGGTAGGAAAATAAATCAGGTATCCATCAAATTAATGCGGAATCTGTAAACGAGGCCTGTGCGTGAACTAAACAAATCATTCCTTCATTATTTTTTTATGTATATAGGCATGTGGAGTGTTCAAAGAGAATATGTGTTACACTAGAAAATATATTGCGAGAGTGTGAATGTATCCTCTTCGTGCTATCGGTGCACGCTGAGTTCATATACCGAAAAACTGCCAACGGTCGTATTCTTTTTCCTGGCTTTACGTGCGGCCACGGCGCCTGCAAGAACAAAATGTCATTAGCGTCGAAGTGCAGCTAAGGCCTTTTCATGTCCAAAGGTAAATGTCTTTAGTGGCACTGACTGTCTTTTCCTCTGTATTTCGTTTATTTCGATCGATAGTTGTATCCCAGATCCTGGGCAAGTTTTCGTACGATCCAGCCACAAAGAAAATGATAGAGGTCTATGAGATCGATGAGTATAGTGAATGTTCTCTCGGCGTACCCTAATAGCAACGCGCTGCTTAAGATGTAGAGTTGCCACTATATTTAACTTAGTTATAACTGACTCGCGAAACCTCTTGTGGGAACACATGGGTATGGATATGCAGTACTCCCCGCAAACTATCAATCGCTAAAAAACTTTCCGATCAAGTGAAAGTCATGCCCTTAAGTTATTTATATTTATATTTACGGAATTCTTGAGTACTCGAGCTAAGCATAAATAGAATACTAGCACTTGTTTAAAAAATATTTCTGCCCCGGCACAGTCCGAGCAAGTTTAGCAAGTTCATGAACAGGGAAGTTGTATTTATTGTTTGGATATCTTACTCTACTTTATTAAAACGGCCTCAAGAGCTGAAACCCTTCCCGTTCGCTTCTCGGCCTTTTGGCTAAGATCAAAGTGCCCAGAGTGAAAAGCATTCGCCCCTACTGGACCATTTTTGGAGGCACAGCCCTTTTCGAGAGAGTGACTGGACTGTTTGACTACTGTCATTTCCTAGTAGTTTTTTTTTGTTTGTGTCATTTCTATGCGTCTTTTTTCAATATTGATTCGCTTTTTCTACTGTTATTTTGTATTTAACTAGCTTGTGTTAGTTCCTTCTTGTATGCATACTGCCATGCCTACTGTATTAAGGATGCATGTTTACCCTTTTTTCACGTGGAAACTCTATTGACGAGATGTGCTGTTATAACCATGTATAGGCCCTGTACATAATATTGGAAATAAACTCTGTTCTTACTCTACTGGCGCGACAGCAGGTGTAATATCACACCCGCGTCTAACCTAATTAGATAGAAAAAACTTTTCTAATATTAGGGCGGCTGTGAGCAGCAAATTAAATTTATTGCCCGTAGTTTGTCATAACAGAATGGAACAAATATAAATGCCTTCAGGCCACATCAAGAATACCGGTAAACGGGAAGAGATAATCATAAACTCTAAGCTAAGAAGGACAAAAAAGGAGTAACTACAAGCGATAGTCCTCGCGAGCGACCGTTGCTGCTTAAGACGAGTAACTGTGCGTGCGTACTTGCGGTGTGCGTAATTCTGGGAGTAAATGTTCGTCCCCACTGCTCTAGAGAGCAACGGGAGGACGAAAAGCCGACCAGATACTCCCCCCCCCCCGGAAATGGCGTCGCCGCTATGCGATCTGCCGTATATGGCTGTTGAAGGTTTCATAGTTTGCAAACAAACGTATTTGCCGACACAGAGTATTTTCTACAAATCTCAGGTCTAGAAATACAAATACAGCCTTGTTTAGGTGATGAGGCGGCGCGTTGCACGGAGCAGCAATGTGCAATAACCAAACGCCTCTTGTACAGGTTAATACGACGTGTCACACATATCTCGTGAGTGATAATAGAGGCCAATGATAGGCTCCCCGGAACTGACGCAGTGTGGACGCTGTTAGTAAAAAATCGCAAACCTTACACACGTTGTGAAGTGAATACTTATATTTATACCTCACGACAAAAGTCAACAAGAACGACAGCAACGGCTAATCGTAAGCGCAAATTACTGGTAAGTGCTTGCTGGTGGCTTTCATTAGCGGGACATAAATGCATTGCGTACAAAAGCAATAAATGCTTCCTCAGTAGCCATAAGAACCGGCTGCATTTTGCAGTCCGATCTACCAACGCTAGGTGATACAGTCAGTAGCGCCGAACTTCGTTTCGTCTATGCAGGAACATAGGCTGTGTTTCTCTATTATTCCTCTCGTACAGACGGGCATGAACTCGCACATTTAAAAAGAAGAACGTTTGGGATAAGTTCCGAACACTAGGAAACTTGCTAGTTTTTGCGTAACCGAGTGCGTCGTTGGACCACTCAGCATTCCCCGTGACGTGACGCGGGGTATTAGTTTTCTTTTCTGTTAAGAGCAAAAACTAGTCTTTTGAGTGTCGACTTGCTTTCGAACATGTGACTTATTAAGAAAACATGGCGACCTATTAAGGAAACCACCAACGTACAATCAGTTTATAAACGCATCCCGTTAATCATTTTGTAGCTTGGGAAGGTACTGTAAAATAAATGAGGAACGAAATGCACCTGTTAAAGAAAGGAAGAGTGATTGATTTCTTAATGACAGCACAGGCATAAACGGCACTGTGCAAGGGGCAGTACAGCTTAACGACTACAAGTTTGATCGTTAATCGTTATGTACCACGAGTAAGGATATATTAAGAAAGCGGAAGAACCATTAGCCGAAGGTGAGGTGTGTGGTTGCACTGAGCAATTTCGAGCGCGAAGGACAAGAGGCATGCTTCGCCTAGACGAATACTGATGGCGCCAGCAACCGCATGATTGGCCACAACTGTGAGACAAGAGCTAATCATGAACGCCGCCTACTACAACCAAAGGACCCCTGTGCGCGAAACACAACCGAAACCAGAAAGTGTTGCTGGGCGTAATGTCCTAGGAAATATCTATCATATTCAGAGAAACGCTAAAAGAAAATACGCCGAGAAACACGGGTTGGGGGAGGAGAGGGGAGAGATGACTCTTGATATGGCGGCTACGCAAGACTCATTCGGGGAGATAGGAATTCTTGTGCGCCAAAAAGACATCCTCTTTGAGTGGCTGACACAGGCGGTCACAGTGCACCTATGCCGCTTTAATGACCGCAACATCATTTTCGAGGTGCAATTCTTGTGCCTGAATTGCGAGCACTTTTTCAGACTTGGTCAAATATACCTTTCTTTCGCGTATTGAACTTTTTTTTTCAAGTTTCCCTTTTTCCGAGTAGCACATTACCTTTTGTCTACTGTAAGTGTTTTCGTGTGCGCTTTTAAGAAGTGTTTTTAATCAAATGCATGCACTTGGGGTAAGCACAAAATGTACAACTGCACATACGCTGAACCAGTTTTATTCTTTATTTAATACATACTGCGAGCCCTGTTTGTGCGGCCAAAGCAGGAGTAGTGACATAGTGCTACATCAATCCCTGTGTTCCAAGGAAAATACCTGACGCGTTACAGCGAAGACCGCTACGAACAATTGCAGATAAAATGTTCTTGATTAAACAAAAGAAAAGGGGCGCAAACCACAGTAAACAAGCATTCTTTGCACGTACATCCATGCAATGCCTTTGTAAACTATCTCTGCTTTTTGAGTACATGCATGCAACGCCTTCCAACTCGTTTCTAAATTTTCCCCAGGGTTTGCCAAAACTTTTACCAAGCCCCCTTCCACTTTACCCCCCACAAAAAAAAACAACAACCGAAAATGTTCATGCCAGTTTAAAGTATCCGAAGAATAGACCCAGGCCACATCGCGTAAGAAGAATATTTAAATCTTGGCAACTGTTATTTCTGCTACGAATGATTGTTCTAGAAGTCTGAGGCTCAGGCATAGCGTCAAGGAAACGGAAGAAGAATGCCCATAATTTTAGTGCGCTAAACGATGTCACAGATCCAAAAGAAAATTACTAAAATGCCGATTTCACCGCACCAGAAAAGTGCATGCTTTTTCACACATAAGGCAGACGATTGCCAGAGAGTGGTTATAGACTGGAAATAACACTATTGTCGCCTAGACATTATTTTCGATATATTAGTGTTTACGTATTAGTTAACTAGGATGTCGAAAAATATATCAACGTTAGCAAGGAACACACGCGATCGTGAAGAAAAGGTAACGTGAAAGTCAAAGACGACACCAGTGATCTGGAGGAAATTTTCGTAACAGTGAAGGATGTTATCGGCGATATAAAATTATACTTTGTATGCTTTTTCACAGCAATTTCTGTTTGTACAAGAGCAAAAACTATATCTTCCCCGAACTTTTTACTGTGCAGCGTGGTTCGCGCGCTGAAAATGGACATGTATTGCCTATAGGGAAAAATAGTTTTACGATGGAAAGCCAGCGCAAAGATAACGGGCCTAGAAAAGAAAGGGACAGGACATGACCTGTACTGTAAAAAATGTGTTACATCGCTCTGGTACTGCACAGACAGATCGAGGCTGATTCTGGTGAAAACTGTATATTATTCCAATTTGTTTAAAAACGGTCCAGTGGAAGTAACAATGCCAGAATTTCACGTGACCCTAAGTTGACCTTTTTAGCCCTTTGCATACGCGCTGCTATTACAACCACTAAAATTTGCCTGGAACGCTGCTGCCCTTAATAAAACCTTCTTGGTGGCCAAATGAATATTTAGTTGTTCATCGTACGACTGAAAACCCATATAGCGAATTTTGGTTTAGAAGAGAGGACAACAACAAGAGACTGACAGGTGACGCGAAGAACAAAAATGCCGCCGCCAATGGCCTATTGCATACAGGCCAGGCGGAGTGAATATTTAATGCTGCGGGAGGAATGTACTCGTACCAGCGAAAATGGCATGGCAATAAAATATTCCTAAACGATAATAAATACATTATGATGTTTTGATACACAGGAAATACTAAGAGGGTTGAAAATTGTGAAGGGTTGCGGATTCAAACTGAAATGCCCAATTTCCGTGAAATTACACATTTACTTTTTCTAATATACTCCGCGTCTTTCATTTCATTAATTCACCAAAATAAGGCAACGGACTTTTGTAGTGGGAAAGTTTTAGGGATGTACACCGGAGGGAGGAAGACTACCTTTTCCGTCGTTTGGATGTTATTTCCCTGACTCTCGTGAAGATTGACTCATAAGTGACACCTGAGTGGCACCCGTCAGTGAACAATGGGGCACCTGAGTAACTACTAGTCTCTCGACACACGTGCAAGGTGCGATAGAAAGACTCGGAAACCCATGGATTGATTTCGCATTGTATAGATGGTCTGTGTATGGAGAGATAGGTCGCTACCAACTATTTTTTAGTTAGGTGGCTTGGCTGGGTGAGTGGCCTTATCCTTGCGTTCAGTTGGAAACAATGTTAGGTGGTATAAATGTGGCCTACGAAAACTGTTGGTATCAACAAGGAAGCAGATGCACTTGCTTTTCTGCATGCTCGGCAAGAGAAAAGAACTAAAATATCCGATAAAAGAGTTCTCGACGGAAAGCACGTGTGGTACATGACGCCTAAAATGGCAGTTTATTTACACAGAATGGCATCAAATAAGCACTGGAAAAAGCAGCACAACAAACGGCTTTGTGTGGTCACACTGCTTTACTCGTTTATCAACTCTGAGACCCAACTGCATTACTTTACCAACGAAACCTCCACCATTTTTATGTTGATAACTGTTTTTCGCTTTAAAACATTACTATTTCTCACGAACCGCAAATGTGGCCGTCTGCGGTGTCAAGCACGTATCACTCGTGACCAAAGTACGAGATCGTCCTCCTGCCTTTTTGAGCACGTTTCACATAAGGCACCTGTTACAGGATGGCCACAGCCATCCTGAAAAAGTCTTGCGATTCTTTGATGCAATATGCAGTGAGTAATAGGAGTAAAAAATGTTATGTGCCGACTGTAACCATTTCGCACTTGCTACAAACAGGATGAGCATTTGGCATACGCTAGTACAAAGAAAGGCCCCACGAACATAGTGAATGCGCCGGCTCCTCCATTTGGTATGTCGTAGGCTCTAGTCATATCAAACGCCACTGGAACGGATGCCGAAACCAGTAAAATTTAGTCAAAGTGTTCAGGCTAGTATACATAATTTTTATTTTGGGGGGAAATTTCTTCAAGGATTTTAAAACTTCTCGAGGAAAATGTGCGTGTACATTCAAGCCCTGCCATTCAAGGAACCTCTCTTGTGCGCAGTCGTGTGTTGCAATTAGGTCGCTGTAATCGGCAGGTTGCAATTCACTGCCAAATCATGTAAACAACAGAGCATAATCTGCGAAAGAATACGGTACTAATCTTTAATAATAGAGGAACTTTGTTTATGTGCCTAGGACATCGTACCCTTTTGAAGCGTAAACATAATTTGTTAGCTGGTACACGTTTTGCTCAGCGGTGATGATAAAGAAGCATTGCCCTGTGTTAGCACCGTCATAGCTCAAGGGCCCTTAATGACAATGGCAGTGTGGAAGTACAGTGCTCACGGATTGAAACGTGACACCACGAGCGCGCGGCCGCCCATACATGCAGCGTCGTCCGCGGACGCTCGCGGAAGCTAGGCGTTCCACTTTGGCACACCGCGAGGATGACAGCGTCATCCTCGCGGTGTGCCAAAGCGGAACGCCTAGCTTCCGACGGTTACAAATCTTGCGGTTTTGCAAAATCTTGCAAAATCAAGCCATATTTTGAGATCATCGGTGTTTCCTCTTTTGCAGTCTCGAATATTGGAAGTGATCGCTACTAATAAGCTTATTCATAATTGATCTTCACCGAACAACTCTGAAACAAAAATACTTTGTTTCTATAAAAATGGTTATAAAGTCACAAAAGTTTGATAAAGGGTTCTTTTTCATAAAGCAGTCAATTTTCATGTTAAATTTGAAACCTTTATATCTCTGACATTTTTTTAGAAAGTTTTCATTCCTGAAGTGATAGATACATCAGCCTGCCGTTTTGCTATCGGGCCGAGGATAGGGGAGATGAATGCAAGGGCGGCAATGTTTTGTCGATAACTAGCGGTTTACTTTAAACGATCTCAATAGCAGGTGTGTCAAAACTATTTCTTAAAACTTTACCACTGTTGCCACGGCGCTTGTACAATTCAATATACTACTCCGGACATTCATTAGCAATAAACACTTCGCTGCAGGCCTTTGCTGCATACATCAGCGCATTGCCAGTCTTAAATTGCGGCCTCTTCAAGCAGTTCAAGCTGAATTACTCATCTTAAACGAGGCGCGTGTAAGAGGGCAATGTGTGGTGCTACGTGAGTTTCTGTATAAGGTTCAAAAAAGTTGGGTGTCTAATTTTCACTAGTATGCCGCGCCGCCGGTTTCACCATGACAGAAAAGCTCGCTTTCAGGGCTGCGCACCAAACTGCCTCCGCGTTTATACGCAGGTGCACACGCGCGCACCGGCTTTGCCGCCGCCCCCCGCAACTGCCGGGTCGCTCCTTCTGGCGTGACTGGTGGCTTTCGTGCCCGATTTGGAAACTCATCTTGGCGGATGGACACGTGACTGTGGTCCCAAGGGTAATATATGCAGGAATTGTAGTTAGGCCGTGGTCAATCAGACCCTTGGGAGGTGAATTCGGGTATTCAAGCGTTTCGGAACCAGCTCGCCATAACTTGAAACCAAGCGGCTGTCGGACTAACTATGTTTTTTGTGGTCCAGTGTATGCTGTTTGACAGCATTCTAGATGCCAGACTTCACTGCCTCACTGACAACATCAATTTCCGCCGCGTCATCTTCGGGGGGGATTGTCTTGCGAAGAATAATTTCTTAGAAGTGATGTGATTTACACGAATACATTAAGATGGGAGAAACATACTAAATGTTAATTCCTTTCAGGTTCACTACTCAGCGTGTAAAAATACAGTGTTGAAACACAAAACAAACATCCTGGAATGTGAACTGGTAAAACAGATTGATTCATTTTGGCTGAGTAGGTTGGGAGACATCAGAGACACTGACGAGCACTTCTTGTAATATACCACTGACATTGTGCTCCCATGGCCATACAGATATTGTGCCCTGTAAAGATCCTAACGATTGCATGCCGTAATATAGACCTGGTGGTCCGTGTCTTCTATCCAAGTAAAAATAGACATTGAAGAGAGGTATTTGTTCAAAGAATGTAATCAGGTGAGAGGTCCTATTTTGTTTTGTTTATACCAAGATGGCCAGATATTAGGCCAGCCCGCATTTGTGAGGCGTCATATGATTTTAAAGTATAAAAAGTGCTCCGAATAATCATTTGGGTAAAATGCGTTTGTTCCTAGATCAATCTGCGATTTGGCTGCTCACGTCATATGCTCATTTGTCCTTACGCAAACACACCTCCTTGAGTATTTTCTTCCGCCTTAATTAGAACATGTAGAGTTACTGGTAAAGCAGCAATGTTTTCTAAAGTTTGGTCATATACGCATAAGTGCTGCAAACATGGCTGTATAGCTTATGCTGGGAGTGCTCTGAAGCAGAAATGCTCACGTTATAGCGCATGTATTTTTTGTACGCAGTGCTTGCACATTTATGCTTACGTTTTAGCCACTCGAGGCGTCCAGATAATGAAGGCTACCGTGAATGTGTCCATGTGATCTCATTTTAAAACATATTGCCATTTTACGGAAACAGTTTCGATTACTTACAGCTGAAGTTCTCATTGTCAGTCATCTCACCTAAAGGAGCGGCCACTTTGCACGCCGAACGTGTGGTCCTCTAAAATACACGTTCTTAGGCAGTTTCTCCATTCCCAATAAACTCTTTACAGGTTTATATTTATCCAGTATAGTATCTTGATCTTTTTATTTAGCCAAATGAAAGTGGTGGATCAATTGCATGGACACGCGCCGTTTATTCTTTTAGAGAGAGAAACGTCCAAAAATGAGGAGGGCGAAATGTTGGATCTCTGACCTCTGCTAAAAGGCTACATTTGTTGTTTATTCTCCAGAACCAAATCAACAAAATGTACGATGCTCATCTTGAATTGTAGCACCCCCGGTAAACGCCGTCGTGCTGTAAACACGGCATGATGTAATAGAGCTGGCTTTTGGTTTTGTTGGCGCACAAAACGATTCTGATTTACAGCACGGCTCTAGTAATCTCCGTGATAAATTGGACTCATTGTGGTGTCAAACTGTTCTACCTAAGGAAAAGGATCTGATGAAAGCTTCCGCCTGATAAAGGCGTTATTATAAGCTGCCTCCCCAAAGTGGCGCCCTCTCATTCATCGTTTGTCGCGCAACGAGACCGAAAGTAGCTGTCACTGAGGGTGCCTTGCATCAGCCGAGAAGCCGGAACCAGTAGGGACGCATTGTTTGTCGGGATAAGTGACGACGCCTGCTTGTGATCCCTTGAGCCTTTTTCGAAAGCACTTCAAAGTTGCCTTTCGTTTTGGCGTCCAATCATCTGAGAGGGCTTTACTGTCTTTTCTGTGCACTGTTAGGAGGAAATTGGCAAGTGGGAATTCATTCATTTGGCAGCACTCAAACAAAGATATCAGGAGTGCCGGTAGAGCGCTTGGTTGAAACTACATAAAGCCCTTAGGAACAACTACTAAGGGGTTACTACCTTTCAAGCCTAAACGCTAGAAATGTTCCCATGAAGTGCGTTGGGTTCGTTGGATGACAAGGACTTCTGATGGTTACGAAAGGTCGTTTTGTTTTTTTTTTCAAATTTCTTAAGACATTTACTGATGAGCACGATTATTTCATTGAAAGTGAACCTGAGTGCGGTAAGGGGAAGGCTTCCCAGTTTGCACCAGCTCTATATCTTTTACTGGGGGTACTTCAAAAGCAGTGTGCGTTCTTCAAGAATCAAACTCTGGGAGATAACTTGCAAGAGCGTTCTCAGTCCATTGGTATAGTTGAGATGCTTGCTGCGCTATATTTTCATCTGTATCTGAGGAATTGACAACAAGCTGCGCATTTGAAAAAAAAATCCTCGAATAAAGGGCCGAGAATTTCCTCGTGGCAAAGAATATCTTTGTTTTAAATACATATTTTGCGTTGTATTCGTTACTTGCCTCTTATATAGGCCTTTGAGTCATTTTAATTCCATTAGGGCGAAAGCACCATATGTGTTGGCTGGTAGATTCCTATGCAATCTATTGTTGGGTGTTCCCAAATATTATTGAAAGCAGCAAACTTTCACCCTAGAGAGAGTTTTTTTTTAATTTGTGTATGGTCACACTTTAGTTTTTTTGGTTTTATTAAAATTATCGTAACAGGTTTACCAGTTCAGGATGATTCAACTCTAATTATGCCACATTATTTCTAAGTCACTTTGTGTGTTTTTGATAAATAAGGCCTTGGCTACACTTGGGGCGGCACTTTTAAGACAATATGAGGTAGGACACAAAAAAAAACCTCCGTCACATGCCCCCGCGCGAGGGACATGAGTAAATGCAGAGCATTGGGGGTGGTCACGTGGCGTAGGTTGTGGTAGTTGGCGGTGGTAGTTGAAGTTGTTGTTGTCGTAGGGGTTGGGTAGTTGGGTTGCGAGACGAGAGAGAGAGAGAGAGACGAGAGACGTAAGTACGTAACGTGTTATTTATTGCCATCGTTTGCACCCAACCCTCTTTGCGTGGCAATCGGTTGGATCTTTATTATTATTCTTTTCTTTCTTTGCTTTAAGCAGAACAGAGCGCAGGAGTAGAATGGAGTGATCCGCGCCGATACCCGCTTTATATTTGTAGCGCGCGCAGTAGAGGGAGAGGAGGTAGCACCTGCTGCTGCAACGCCTCTTTCGGCGCCGTAGCATGCGCATGTGCGCCCGCACTTGTTGTTGAGACCGAGGAGGAGCGGGGGAGGGGCGCACTTGCTGGCTGGCTGCGGACGCCGATCGCCAACGGACGGGTGACATTGTGAGTAATAGAAATGCTCTTCATTTAAAACTAGGATTGCGAACCCCCTTCAAACAGATTGCGCTTCTAGGCTTCGGCAGATTTTATTTCCTTGAGCTCCTTTGCTTTCGCACTGCATGCTTCTCCTTCTCCTATTGCTCGCTGCTATGCTTTCGTTTTTTAGTACTGTCGATTTTCCATATCCTGCCGCTTGCTTCGCCCCTATTTCGGCTTTCTTCCCCACGTTAGGCCGCTCCTCTGTTTTACCGCCACACTGCCTTGGGCAGCCAAGCCTAAAAGAGCTGCTTTGTCTGTGGACGGTATAAAGCCCATCGATGGAATTGGAACAACAAGGATTGCATAGAAAGTGCCGACTCATTTTATGCACAATCGTAATATTGTGGCTCAAGGAGTACTACCTTTTCTATATCGGTTTCGACGGCATGTTTCCAGTGGGGTGACACGCAGATATTGACTTGATTCCTTGGCGGCATCTTTTTATTATTCTCTTCATTATTATACCAAAGAGGAGGACAACAATTTCAGGGGAAGAGGAAAACTTCATTCTACTCAAGGTCTGGTTGGTGGGCGGGGACCTTTGTCCAGGACTCCCTTGGTTCTAACCGCCATCTTTTTTTCTGAGAGACATAGCAACCTATTCGGGTCAGAGCTGACAGGTTTTGTCACCCACATCCCGTAGGTTTGAAGGGTAGTTGGATTAAAGTATGTGTTAATCAACCACTCTCAGACCATGTCGTAGTTAGTAGAGCGTTGGTCACAGTGCCTACATGGCCTACAGGCCTCTTCATTGCCCTTGTTAGCACTATTAGCAGAAACGCGGTTGACTAATTAGTACTTTTGCAATCTGCCCCGTAGATGAACTCCTTTGGGTCGCAGTACGTGTCCCGAACACTACTTTTTTACATTCAACGGTGCAACCAAGTATATCTACCTTCATATAGGTAGAATGATGAAGCTGGGTTACAGAAATCAAGCTGGGTTGCAGATCGAGAGTTACAGAAATATTTTTCTCCACTAATATTTGTTTTCAAAGAAGTACGTTTATTTTGTGAATTCATACCCAGCAATGATTTGATTCGTTTTTATTATTAGGGGAGTCGGCAATTCTCTGTGCATCCGTCAGTAATTTTGTATACCACCCATCTGCATTTTCAGTGCCCAAAAGCCAGACAACCAAGCCTATTAGTTTACAAACAGATATAAAATTAACAGAGAAAGGCTTTTAAGGGTGTTTGGAACCGTGTAACCACTAAAACGTACGGCAAAACAGTCAATGAGTAAACGCCTAAATCGAAATCCGCGTTTTCAACTTGCTAAAAAAGATTGCGGGGAATGTGAGGAAAAATTGGTAATTTTAGGAAAAAACGCATTAAACCAACTTTGTGGGCACACTGACGGAGTTGCTATGTACTTACATGAGTCCTGTTAACTCTGGTGCAACCAGCATATGGGCTTAACCTAAAGTTTAGGAGACGAATTGGACGAAGTTGCATTTCTAGCTACAACGTATCAGCCACCTTTCTTTAGGAATGCCATACTGTACTTCTTGGATACAAAAAAATGCCCCGATGAAGCATCTAAATATTGTATTCGCCCAAGATACAAAACTTCTTTGCAGATAAATTGGATTTAATAAACACAAAATATTTTAAATCTGGTGTGAAGAGTATGCTTCAAAAGCAAAAGTGCATGGTTCTGCCGGGCATCGTAAGTTTTTTATAGTGTGTATTGGTTATAATGTCTCTGTGAGTGGCGATTTTGTATTTAATTGTACGTGAAGCACATAAATAAAGAAAACAGTATTATATAATTAGAAAGCCTGTGTCAGGGGCATGTTTCAAGTTTTAATTATCTTTAGGTTGGGACACATCTAGGAGCCGTCCCAAGGTCTTCCACCACGTTGCGGGAAATAAAAATGTTAAGGAGAATCGTTCAGTTTCAGTAAACGCAACTCCTTATATTGTAAAAACGCCAACGTTCAAAGAGGTATCGCGGATCTTGCGTGCCAGGGCACTAACCCGGCCGGAGTAAGGCGGTGCTCCCGAATCCGACAGTCCTTACTTATAACAGAAGAATAATAGAAGAAATTTCCCCGCATTTCCCCGAGGGGAAGAATGTGAAAGTGCGAATGCATGAGTTGAATTTGCGCGGTTCGGTAATGTTCGCGAAAAAGAGATCACACACACACACAAAACTACAAAGAAAGAAAGATGCATTTACTCACAGACACCTATTTGTGTTGTCGTTGTACTTGATTGCTAGAGCGGATTTCAGCTTTGAAATTTCGTGTCAGTACTCCTTTAAGCGGGTGCATTAGCCCTTCTCACGCCCGATTCCTGGCCAATCCCCCCCGTGGGTATGTGCCATGTCAGCGGCCAGGCAGCGCGCGCCCATCTCCCCCCCTTGCCAAGGAAGACGAGGAGATTCCTGGCCAATCCCCCACGTGGGTATGTGCCATGTCAGCGGCCAGGCAGCGCGCGCCCATCTCCCCACGTTGCCAAGGAAGACGAGGAGCGCGCGCACCCGCAGCTGTTGCTATGTGAACGGACGGCGGTCACCGGAATTCAGGGTCGCTTATAAAGTGCATTCGCACTTAAAATAAATTCTCTTCTCTTATTTATGACTACTTATTTGAGTTGTTTTTTCTTTATACCATTTGCAGTAATTTTGAAGTTTTAAGATAAAAACTGCATATGCTACATTCTACTGCTCGTATGAGAAAATAGAATAGAGTAGATTTACACAAATTAATATACTGCTGATCACTGATTGTTTGATCGCTCAACAGGCAGGCAGACAATCATGTCACAGTTTCAGAGCAGTGGTGCATAAACAAGGGTCGTACCAGTACACATTAAACATTGTATCACAAATTTGCGATTGGCCATTGAGGAAGCAACAAAGTGAACAAAAACGTTAGAAAAAAAGGTACAAGCAGAAGTATGACGAAGTGACTTTACGTAGCTGAACTGTGCGGAACGCGGTTCGGTGGGCGTAGTTGCTGGCGTCACCAGTGGAATGGAGAAAACACGAAATCAAATGGGGGCAAAGCCACCTGTCACTATTGCACCGATGGCTTCGGTATAGGGGAAGTGCATTACTACAAGATAGCACCCATGGGTAGGCAAGTTTGAGCTCTCAGATGGCGAAAGTGAGAACTCGAACCGCAGTTTTTATCTGTGTAAAGCGCCTTTTGTGTTTCAAGCGCGATTACGGAGAATGACACCTGTCGATTGTGTTCTCCGCGTTGCACGTACTGTCTATCGTGACAAACCGGCTTTTTCTTCGTTTTTCGCGGCGCAATTTCATTTACCGAAATTTTTAATTTCGTTGCCTCTTAGAGTTGCACACGTTGAGCAGGCCATTCGATTTCACAGGACAAATTAAAGGATATAGCATAGATTCGCAGCACGCGGTGTTGTTTGTATCATGCCATAATTAATAAAGTCAAGGAGATCAGGACTTGTCGCAAGAGTATTCACGCTTGGGAGAAATTTTCAGCGAGTTGGGCTTAGAATTTCAACCACTGGTGATGCGCGCGTCTTCTGTTGCAATCTTATTTGTCGTCGTTCACTTATTGTTCTGTCTGGCCCTTTGTTTTTCTGTAACACATGATTTTAGCAATTGGAGCAAAACAGGTGTTGAATAACTATACACAAAGTATATGAGGCAAAGGCAATCAAAACAGCTATAACCGATGCCTTGCAGCATACATGACTAAATTATTCAGTGCGAAGGAAACGTCGGGAAAATGTGACGCCAAATATGCCCACCTAATTCACAGTACAAAAAACTTCATCAGACATAACTGACAAACTCAACTCTAAAACTGAGCCTTGTATAAGCCTATGACTCTTTGTATTGTATTGCGCTACATGACAAGGCGGTATGCCGTTCAACTATTGGTTTCAGGCGCCGGGCTTGGAGCAACAGCGTTCGTTTGGGATTCACAATGGATTGCATTTTGCAATCGCACGTAAGAAAGGACAAAAGGATTTCGAGAAGATGCGAGCTAAACAAAAACCCGTAACTCAAAAATGGGAATAACGCAGAGATAATAACGAATGAGAAAAAGCATACAAACTGGTGTGTTCAGAGAAGTGCCAACGCGGGTAAGTTGAGATGAAGTGAGCAAACCTTCACGTTTTTTTTTTCTGAAAAAAAGAAAGACGAGAGAAGGAGAGCGAAGGGTGGAGTTGTGATAATAAAGGGGGGGTAAATTGCATGGCTGGCGGAAGAACACTGTATTTCTCAGATATTTGCAGGGAAACACCCAGGTACGTGTCCAAAGATATTTGCTCTTTTTTGCTGTACTGGCACTGATGTCCCTTGACCACTTTTTGCCCATTTCTGTGAAGGAAATTCCAAAAGCAAACAAGCGATCAGTTCAGATTGTTCCGGCAAGTTCTTGCATTAGAATTTCTTTGAGGAAGTGAAGATTTATGTTCTGTGTTTTAAGCCTCTTTTTGTGCTTGAGCGGATTTATGTTAAGTTCATCCACAAACCACACAGGTAATCACTTACGTAGTTTTCCGCAAGTTTTCGCATTTTTTTGCATTGACGAAGTGCAGATTTGCCATGAGGAAACCCACGTTCGTTTGAAATTAGGCTGCTCAAAAATTAACGAACAGATTTTTAAAGTGAAATAAATCATTTTTCTGAAGATGATGCTTGACAAAGAACTTGCGCAGCAATTAGTTTGTCGAGGATTTAGTAGACCCGGGTGATGCAGGAAACAGTTTCTTGCGAAGCGTCCTTTAGGTAATCATTGTTTTCAAATATTGCCTAGACATTCAGTGTAGGTAGTATAAAGAAGGCTTGATCTGATACCCACGGTTCTACAAAAGCAGCACCGTGTCTAAGAACAAATGTGCACTCGTTCTCTAAAAATTTTCGCAAAGCGAAACGTTCATCAGGGCAGTTCTGTCGATCAATTTTTTAAAGCCATCAGCGAGTACAGCTTCGAATGTGTAGGTATTGTAGCACATCAAAATGTGGCAGGAAAGAGTGCTTTTCCGCCTGTTATTTCTCTTGTATCGGATTAGCGAATGACGTCGTTTCAAGATAAAACGATCGTTTATGACGGCATGGGGAATGTTGTCTTAAAGAATGAAACCCTCACTCAAACTTCCCCTTCTTTAGTATCGTTGAAACATTTCATTGCACACTGATATTTGGCATGTATAAATTTGTCGGCGTATTGAGTGTACTTCCCATTTTTTATTTTTTATTACCGGACAAGTTCTGCTCATTTGGCTCCACAGGACTGCCAGTGAAAGTAGGTGGGCAGTTTAGAGCTGTTTTCGATCCAGCCGCGTTACTTTTCTGCTGTTGGTAAGTTTATTTGGATTTGTATTGCACTCTGGTTTTTTTGAGTAGCAAAAATTATGATCACAATGAATAGAGGACGTTGTGGTGAACTCTACATACTTGAACTCTGGCAGACAAAAACAGAAAGGCGACTGGGGGCCAACAGCATCTGGGTGGTTTTGTAACGCAAAACCCTGCTGGAAATAGAAACATCAAGCTCGTTGTTAAAGAACTCGGGGCTTTGATGTTGTTGCATGGCATATCTGAAACACATTGAATACGTACAATCAGCATGGTAGTTAAACGATAACTAGGAAGTAGATAACAAGAAGCATGGTAACTATGTCATCAATACATGTCAAATATATGTTTGGAGTGTTATCTCTTGCTTTATTCTTTACTATTATTGAGACAAAACTTATAACCTCTTGTTTGGTTGTGTAGGTAATGATCTATGAATTGAAAGAAATGCGCCATGGCATAACGAAAAACTGGGCAATGTTAAGCGCGCAATTTAGGCAGATTTTGTGACCCTTCCATCGAGAGTATAAGTTTTCCTACAAGTCTCATTTGGCCAATCAAATACCTTACTTGAAACATTGCGCCGGTTTGCTTGCATGGCTAATAAAATAGCAGACGTACCTAATGCACGAAAGAAAAAAAACTGAGAACCCGAAAGGTACTCGGATGCATACCCTACCGTTCATATCTTATTCTCGGTTCCTTTTCTTAGTTCAAGTGGCTTCCAATATGCCGGCTAGCACATATAGTGGAAAAAAGAAAACAATCCGGTAGAGGGCAAACTTTTACGTTTGCAGGCCTGATGGCTTCGAAATAGGCTGCTCCAGACCTAGGAAACAATAGGAGTGAGGGGATTAATGGTTGGATGTTCCTCTTTCTCCCGTATGTTCCTCTGGCCTAGATCGTTCTTATTCACAGTCGTGTGCGAAGATTGGAGTGCGCGCCAGACGGCTCCAATATATCTTTGGACCCGCATCTCGACGTGTACGAATGCTTTCGATATGCAGATTCTCAGCACGGGGATCTGTCAAACCGTGCCTTTTCACCGCTAGATGAACAGATCATCCAGAAAAAAAAATATGTGAGTGAGGGTAAAAAAGTCGGTGTGGTAGTAAAATGAAAGAAAAGTTTAGAAAGGAGCTTGGAGGGGTCCAACGTGAATCAATAGTAAATCTTTCGGGCAGCTGCTCTGAGAGTCCCGCTATCTTTTAACTGAAACAGGGAAGACGAGCTGCCTGAATTTTCTGCAAATAGGACAAAAAAGAAAGTGTTATGTTAATAGCTTGCTGCAGTGTTTTATAACCAATAAACCGATGAAACCGATCAAGCATAAATATACACTAAAGGAAGCGGCCGTAACTATTACGTCTTCTTCAGGTGGAGGCGTGGGTAGCACATCTAACTCAAATGATGAGGGGAATAGCGCCTCTTGTAAACCAGTGTCACGGAAGCTGCGGTGTTAGTGTTACGCAGTTATTCCTGTGCTCGAATAGGAAAATTTGGTATATAGTCATGTTTATTGAATACAACTAAGGCAAAGGCCAGAGGCAGGAGCGTGTCCCTGTAACCAATGCTAGCTGGTGGCATTACGGGTGTTGGTCGGACATCACTGGGTTTTATTGCATATTCCGGCTACCTTCCTTCCGTGGTAGCGGAACCCTGGTATTTGAGTCCTCCCTCCACTCGAGCCTGCAGTGGAGGAGAGCCTTGAAATAGATTTGGTCATGCATAAGCATTGCGGAGTTCTCCCCTCAGCCGAGGGCAGGGAGAAAATGGAGTGGATGGGGGACTCAGAATAGGCCCTAATTGTCGTGTTATGTACTGTGGCCGAAGTGTCCCTTAGGGTAATCCTTAATCTCCTCAAGGTTCCTGTTGGGAAACGGCGGAACAACCGGAAAGTGTTAAAAGTAGACTAATCTGGGTCACACAAGGCCTCTGGAAACTTTGTTAAAAAAAGACGCAACTAAAATTAGAGAAACCACTCTTTCCTGTAAGTTTATTTTTTAAAAACATTCAATGTGCAGAAAACAGTGCCGTCTAGCTGGAGATGTATGGCAAGCATTAGACCCACTTCGTATAATGGGAAAAAATCGGGAAATTCAGAATAACCCTCGTGTTAAAGTTTAAATTCACTGATTTGAGATGCTACGTGAAGAAATTTGAATTATCCGCCTCTAAAATGCCGCTGGAGTATGCAGTTTACGTTTTTTTTCTGCGCATATTTGCCTCATGTTAGGGAGGAGAAGTCACAGAATTTCTTTATGATGACAGTTGGGTGTTATTGGTGCAAGGGCGACTGCGGCAAAGAGCGCCAAAACAGATATTTCATATGAAAGATGAAGAGGTAAACACTAAAATCGGTTGGAAGAACGAAAGTAAAATCAGTGAAATACATTGAGGGTGGCTGGGGTAGTGGGCCAGTTTGTGATATGCGTGGTATAAAATTAGGTCTAAAAATTTCACATCTGCTAAATTTAGAAAAATGCGCGGGAGAGAAAACACGGGATCGTCAGACAGAAAGAACGCTGGGTGTGGTGGGATGTGTTGCCTCTAGAGTTGCGTGAAGAGTTTTGTACCTTTCTTAAAGAAACAAGTGCTGAAGAATTGCTGTGTTCGGCACTCATTTTGTTGTCACCGAACAAAAGGTAAGAAGATTGGCGTCCAGACAAAGAACAACAATAAAGGAGCCATCATTACAAAATACAAATTTGTGTTGTTCGATAGATTTTGTGTTTTATAGTGCCCCCGTCACGTGTCCGAATGCAGACGATGCTTTGATGACGTACATATTATTAATTTCGGTTAAAATTATAATTTTTTTTTGCTAATTATAGCCTTTTTATCGTCTGCAGGGACACCACAGCAACCGACCGCTCTGCAGCCGATTGGGAAGCCTTGTTTATTGTTAGTGTACCTGGATGACACCACCATACCGTGGAAGCCGTTTTCTGCCCTTGGTTTGTTTTTGACCGTATTTAGCCTGGTTTGTTTTTGTTCAGAGAGAAAATAGGCGTTTCCTGAAACATACTGTTCGCTCGACAAATACGGTCACGTAAGACACCGTTGACTGCGTCAATCGGCCAGTGTCGTCTGAGATAACCGCAAATTCCGGCAGTCCTGTGGAGCTAATCCAAGCATAGTGCCCGCATTACCAACAGCAGTACGCAATGGTACTTCTGTGTTTATGTGTGCTTTCGTAACTTCCAGTGGGTCCCACCATTCTTACGGCTTTCAAAAACAGTGGTTCTGAAATTTAGGCGCAAATAGCTCGTTCGGCAAGCTTATAAGCTCTGCCTAATTTGCGTTTCCTTCTGCCGCCCTCCGCCAATCGCAGAGCTGGCTGGTGTGACAACATAGGTTCTGTTACGGTAAATGATTTAGTGGATCGCAAGGCCATTCTCTTTTTTATATTTTATGTAGCTTATTTGCGGGAACATTGCATTAAAAGTGGTGTTAGTATAATTCTAACCAGGCAATCTTTTGAATGAACCAAACTTGTGTTTTTCTTCATGGCTCTTTACGGCACAAATTCTGTCAGCGTGCCCCAAAATCGCAGGAAAGCAGCACAACCAAAAAGACGCCGAAAAAACTTCCTTTACGACTCATTGGAGCAAACTTCCATTTACTGATGGTGGTCAGCAAATGTTAAATATTCCGCCAGTAATTGGTAATGCGCGGTCGATTCCTCCTATAGTGATAAGCAACGTCTCGCACTTCCAATTGACAACGCTTATCACCGCCCACCACACAGTTTCTTTCTCAGTCCTGGTTCTCCAGAAAAAAACGCGCATGACCATTCTGAGTGTAAAATCACGGGTGCTTGTATAGACAACTTGAATTCTTCTCATGTGATTCTCATAACGCATTTTAATAGTGGAGCACTTTCACACATAATAAACCTAGTTTTCCAAAACCGTGTCATTCATAGTCGCCTAAAGATGGCCAAAATATTTCTTTTAAACAGGCTAGCAAAACATTGTTAAACTCCCTCCATTTTGCTGTTTTGTCTTTCTTAACAAAATAACTGACAAACTGTTTCTTCTATGTTTTACCTGATATTTATCAAATGTTGTACTTTGTCAATTAGTCACTCCGGCTATCGACCACGTTACTCTACTGAATTAGCCCTCGGTATTTGAAATCATCCTCTTAAAGCAGCCATTGACGTAGGTAAATGTGCCGGTGCCCCGTTTCTTTGTTTTTTCTGAATCGTTCAATTCCGTAGGTCATGACATAGGTTTTGGAAAACTAAGCGCAATCGGTGTATGTCGCCCAAACTCTTGCCAATTTCTTAGTTCTTTAGGTGACCGAAAGCATGTGGTTTTTATTTTTGATACTCATTTTCGTTCTAGACTAACATTGAACTCCTCAAGGTATAATTTTGGGACCCATTTGTTTCTTGTATACAATAATGACCTTCCAGACCAAATGAAACACTCCACTCGTAATTTATACCTGATGACACGGAAATTTATTCTCCTAACACGTGTTTGAATTCCCTAATATCTCACTTAAATGCTATTGCCACTAAAATCGTTAATTAGTTGAGACACAATATGCCCAGTAATATTGCTACTAAATCACACTTTGTGATTTTTTCATCCCAGGTTAAACCGGTTCCAATAAAGTCACACATAATTCTTTGGCCAAATTTGGTTCATGGTATTCACCATGCCAAACTTCTCGGCGTCGAACAGAACTGTTAATTGAAATTTACAAATCCCATATCTTTATTACCCGTTAGGCGCCCTACGGCCTGATAGTACTAATTACTTTATTGTACGCGTATATTAATTTAATTTCACCATTTATAGTTATTGGCCATCAGTGATATTGAATTTCATCTTGGGGCTACGCATATCAAACTCTCTTGACACCTTTATAGACCACACAAAACCAAGCTTTTAAAATATTCACTTGCAGACATTCTTTCAGGTATGAGTTGTCTTCAGTCCACACACTATAAATTTGTAAATTGGTGATTTTAAGTACCATTGTCTTTAAGTCGTATAAAATGTTTCAAGAAAACTCACCTATTTTGCTAATATCTAAAGACCAAAGACCCATTTTGCGGCCATTCGATTCTCAAATCGCTATAACTACGTTTTACCAAAACCTAGGAATAACTATAGCAAATTAACTGCCAACTTTTTGACGACATCATTCTCGAATTTATTACCCCAATAATTAAATCATCTTTTTTATTTCATTTGTTAAGGAGGCAGCTTTGAAAAATCATGTCTGCGTAATGAATGATACTACATTCTTATACATGGGTTATATAGATGAATATCCGCTTTATATACGTGCTTTGTCTAATATTTCTGTGATGTTGTAATAACGTAATATTTTGTATGTAAACATCTCCTTTCTTTGTGATTTCTAGGATTCTTACTGCTGCTAACCGCATTAGGTGCATTTTTGTTTGCACCTAATGGTAGGAGGCCCCTCTCAAGCCTGTGACCATCGGACCTCCTATAGGCATTTAAGCTTTCTAACATATAAAGAGCAGCAATAAACTGAAACAGAAACTAGAGAACAAAGTTCAGACGCCTTTAGTACTCCCTTTTACATTCTACTTTGTACACGTTGCCAAGAGAAAGTATGCTTCAAAATAACTGCAGTGGTTTAATGGCACATTTGTACGATGTATGCGAAATGCTTCTGATATATCCATGTTGTCTTCCCCCCAGAAACATAATTAAATTTTAAACAAACCAAACTTGTTCAAAAATAACTCCAGAATCTAAAAAGTTAAAGGGCAGTATGCTCACTTCCCCGGTAGAGTAGCTATCATTAACCCAGAACCTGTCATATGAGTGCAGCTCGAGTATACTCCATTACCGCGGCTGTAGCTATCCTGGTAATTGTTTATTGAACTAATTACAAAATGCTCCTTGAATGTTCCTCCAGACTCTTTCCTTTCCCGATTTCCTTTAGAGTGCTCGCTTGACGAGCTTCCAGAACCCTCCATTTAAGGTTGTGGCAATAACGCGTATAACAAATTTTGCTTCGCCAAACCCATGTGCGCGGATATTTGATTGAACATTTTCGTCTTTCTTCGTGAGCCGGTCGACTCAACAGAAAACAGCGTAATATACAACACGCACAACACATATTCACATGTAAACTAGGCATACGGAGCTGGTATTGTTTTTCTGTCCACTTATTGGGAGGACAGTGATCTCAGCATAAATAGAGGCCATTGCAATTTTATCATAAATAAAATATTTCAAGAAACTATATCACTTGCGTCAATTTTAGAAAACATCACTTCCACAATTTTCTTTGACTAACTTGGGTATTAAAATAGATGAAGAGTCAAAGAAAACGGAATGTGTCAACACCATAGCGTTCATTCATTCTATAAAACTTTAACCCCGTCTCTTTGCTTCGGACTTGAGCTCATTTAAATGAGCCTTTTAAGGCTGATGTCAAACGCATGTTGTCAGTTGTTACCACTAAACCTAAGCATCTTGCTCGCAGTTTTTAAATTTTTATTGGCCATTCTTAGTGGGCAGGACCTCATTCTTTTATGCAAGTCAGGCAATCACACATAGGCTAGTTACGCAAGCGATGCTATGACAAGCTGTGCGTCAGGAGAGTCACCAAGCAGCTACCGACTGACTAGACTGGAAGAATAAAAAATTTAAATGTCTAGGATTTCCTGTGCCGAAGGCACAGCGAAACTATAGGGCACGTATTAGTAAGGGCGCCAAATGAATTTCTAGTACCGAAGGACCTCTAACGTGCGCCTAATACTCGGTGAACGGGCAATTGTGGTGTTCGCCTTCTTCGCCTAAGCAGCCGCAATTAACGGGACACCGCTGAGCTCTCCGGCACAGCCGCACAATGCGTTAGACCATGAGCTACAGCGGGGGCTACATTATCAAAAAACAGCTTGAGACTGCAACATTTGGGAATAAAGAACTTTTAATTTTCCACGTATAGCGACACAATCGAAACCTTCGGGGCGAGGAAACTGTTATGTGGTTGCTGGAGTCTTAACTTTCATCTTAAGGGCGGCTAGTTAGTGAACGTCGATCTTCTCCTCAAGGATGACCTGTTCATTGCATCGAAATGAAGAAGTTGGAGAAAAAATGCAGCCCAAATTATAACACCTGTCCTGGTGATGGATAACTACTGGAGCAAAATTGATCTTTTTATTATAATGGTTGATATTCAACCTGGGCTACTTCGGGACAATAAATATGTGCTGTTACGGTGCTCTTCTGGGTGCAGAAGGGACCAACATTTGATAATTTGACACCTTAGATAACCACCATATTTTCTAAAGAAATGATTTCGTACAATTTCGTTAGTTGGAAACAAAAAGTGGAACAAGTTTTGATGTGAACGTTGTGCAACATCCTGCATCAGTGTTTTTTTAAAACAGCCAATCTCAATAAACAGAAACAAAACATCCACAAAGGTATGCAGCGCAAGAACTGCCCGGTGCTGGAGCCGGCTTATATTCTTTTATTTTTGTTTTTTTTTCCATTTTTAACAGGTCTCAAACCAGTCCACAATCAAATATGCCCTAGCGAAGTCAACAACTCGGGGTTCCAAACGAGAGGCAGTACGTCTGAGAAGTCCTATGCGATTTTCTTTAGTTATTTCCGATGGGGCACTCCGGCAGGTAGAGGAGGGCCAAATAAAATGAAGGGGAACGCAAAAAACAAAAACAATCTACGTCTCAAAAACTAGTGTCTGCAATAGGTTCCCAATTATCGCTTTTCGAATCCTTTAGAGCGAGAAAAATCTGTTTATCTAGCTTAGCCATAGTGCGAATGCCAGCCATATCGTCCACGGTGCTCCCGAGAAGCCAGTTGAGCTAAATATTCACATTCGTGGGGTACTTTACCGAAAAAAGGTTTTTAATGGGCAAAGTGTGTGTTGTCTAGGAGTGCCCGAAGCCTTTTGAGCCTTTCTATGTAAACAAATGCGGTATACAAATACTCAAGTTTGCTTCCAAAGTTTGGTCAGCCTGTTTTGTCTTGTGCACATGGGTGTGCATAATATACTTCAAGGCGTTTGGGCCAACATCATTATAGCATCACTACTATTCACCTTGTGCTCACATCCGAGCATAGGTTCGGACCTTAAGAACCTTGAATAGCGTCAACACAGATTTTGAAATGTAAGGTAGGCGGTGATTCCTGCAGGGTGTCTGGTTGTTTATTCTGGATAAAATACACTCGACTTCTTTCTCCATTTTATGCGTTCCAATAGAAAGTGCCGAAAAACAGGCATTGCACGTGAAAATTTCGATAATTCGAAAGACGCTCTCTCCCCGTAATATGCTTTTAAAGTCCGGTAAGGCTGCCTAGCTAGATAGCTAGCAGGCTTTTCGTCAGGTTACCACAAGTGCGCTTGCAAGAGCTGCAAAAGCCTGCCCAGTGGTCTTGCCACAGGCTAGCTTATTTTACGACGTGCTCCCTCGCCATCTCCTCTCGGCTGCTTTGCGCACGTAAAATTAGGCCTAAAATTCTTAAGCATTAGCCAAAGATTCCTTTTATGTCCACATAGTACCGGTCAAAAAATAACTCACTGCGATAATGAGAAGTGAAAGCATCGACCCCTTCTGTTCTTTATAGTCTCAGAATGGGGGCGCTTTGGCATTTAAGCTTTACTGTAGGGTTTACCTGCTCCTTAGATTGTTACTTCTGAAATCAGAAATATCTTCGAAGATCCTTTTCAGATCGCTTCGTGGACAAAAACAGCAATAATTACGGCGGCTACAGTGATGTTCATTTTTATATAGTGTTTACAATTGCACTACAAAATACGCAATATTTGATATATTTTAGTGTGTTGAAGTAAAATACTTGCTCTCGTCATGTGGCAACTGGGCCGCCAAAAGCCCGGAAATCGTGTCCTGAGAACCGTTAGGACCAATAATGTGTTAAGGATACTGCAAAATAACAAACACCTTTGCTTGCTCTAATTATGAGCAGGCTTATTTCGAAAAGATATATTTATTCTTTAGTCATTGCGTGCCCCAATTTGCCATAAATGTTACAGCAGCCGGGTTTGGGACTGCAATTAACCAATTCCTTGCTCACACAGTGCCCTTGCGCCTGCTGCGGCCAGTTTCAATCTCTATTGGCCACCCCAAAAAAGTAATTGCACAACATGGTTTTTCTTCATGGTACTATTTTACTATGTGTCGTTGGTCGTTACAACTGGATGAGTACCTAGGTTCACTGAAATAGTTGTTACGGACAATTCCGGTGTGCCCATGAATTGCGGAAATAAAAAAAAAAACTTACAGCCCTGTTTTTTTCTTTGCAAAAAAATTTACTCCCAACCCTATTCCGCTGCATTAGCTGTACAGATGTCTGACCGCTTTAACCACCCTGAAACAAAGCGCCCACAGCTGTTTTGAATTTTTTCCACCTTGCCACCCGACCTCGCCTGGATCGTGCTATGTCAGGTAAGCTATATTTTTTTCCTTTCTGGGGTGCCGATCTTACAAGATTCCTCTAAATAAAGTTCACAGCTCTGGCTGTTTTTGCAACAATTTGATCAACATTGGCATTCCAAGAACAATCATGCGACAAAAGTACGCCACTGTATTTGGTTTCGTAGTAATCACCTATGTATCGATGGTGTGCGCCGCTTCTATTTCCTTCTTTTTTGAAACGTGCATCTGAACACACTTTTTTGGGTTCAACGTCGTTTGCCACTTCTGGCACCACCTCATAATAAAATCCAAATCGGCCTGCAAGAAAGCACCGTCACCTTCGTTCCGAGCCTGCTGACCTAAAACAAAATCATCGGTAAATAAACGTTTGCATGACGGAATACCGACAGAAATGTCATTTATGGAAATAAGGTATAAAAGCGGCCCCACGAAGGTGTCCTGAGGCACCCTTGATTAAACAGTAATATGGGATAAACACTTTCCATTTAAAAGCCCCCATTTACGCCCGTCATTTAAAGGAATTCGTTATTATAGCGTTTGAGGGTCGAAATATTGAATATGTAGTTTGGCGAGAAGAATGGAGTGCTACACATTGCCGAAGGCATTTCGAAAATCGAAAACCACATAACTGTTAACCCATTCTAATCAGACTTCGAAGACAGCTCATGAAAGTGATCTACAAGTTTCTTGGTACAACAAAAACCTTTGCAAAAACCGTGCTGCCCGTTTATCAATACATTACCTATAAGGTGGGTCAATATGTGCTTTAATAAGATATGCCCCTTTTTTTAAAATAACACTGATGTTGATAAATGCGTTCGGTAATTTAGTAGATCACTTTTTGAGCCACAGTTATGAATGGGAACAGCATGAGAAAACGATAAAGTTTCTGATAAAAGGGACTTTGAATAACTTCTATAAAGGCAAAAAAAAAGGTCCCTCTCCACATCACTTCAGCATAGGTAGAGAGATACTATCGGGACCAAGTGCTTTGGAATCGTCTTTACTGTCCAGAAAACAACATATACTGCGAACACTCAGTTCTTCTGATGGCATCACTAGAAACGTGTTTGGGTGCGGCCGGGAACGAACATCATGCTTCGGCATGAACAAGGATAGGTAATAGGTGGTAAAACATGTGGCTGTATTTTCCTCATCAATCACAAACGTAATAGTAAAACATAGTTTGCTGACTCCAACATCATGACATTTACACTCCTTGATATATTGCTAGAAAGCATTGGGATTAGTTTCCATTTATTGCGGAACCCTTCGAAAAACTTCTTTTTTGCACTTTCCACAAAATTTATACTGCTCCGTTATTGGTTGCAGTGCATTCACGTTGTCACTACTTCCAGATTTCCTCAATTTGCGAAAAAAACCGGTCGCCTTTTCCTGATTACTCTCAAAACGCCTGACGTCCTCCATTGCTTCCTGCGTTTGTTAAGCTTGCCTGCTCGTTTCGCAGCTGAATACTTATCTACGAGTGCTTACAACTTGTCCTTAAACTTAAGCCATAAATCTTCCAAACTGTCGTTTTGGGCCAGGCATTCAAACACTGGCAAATGGTCTTCTATCTTTTGGTCCATGATTAAGTTGGCACTCCTGCTGAATAGCAAAACCTTTCTTCTGGCAGAACGTAACGTTCTTTTATCCTTTACCTGATTTTTTTTTATTTCTGTAGCAACATCCATATAGTCACCGATACCAGAAAAAAAAACATTCGCATTATTCACCAAGCTGGGTGAATTTAGCAACACAAAGTCTAGAACATTATCATTTCTACTTGGGAAAGTAAATAACCGATTAAGGACAAAGTTGTCAATTTTGTTGGCCTTTTCTATGTTTACTCAGCACGCTATGCCTTAACACATAATTTATTGCGCCATTATAAGTTTGACAGAATAAATTCAACACAAAGAATGAAAGTTATGCTTGAAACGTTCGAGATTATCTAATTCAACGACTGTGGTGTGTTGCAGCTTTAATTTGTGGGTCGATGAATACACCTACAGCGAATGAAGAATTGTCATATAAGGAAATAGTGCACCAACAAAGATTCAACATCACTCGGGATGGCTAGGACGCCGCTTTCAGGGCATTTCGTACAAGTAAAAATACACTGCCTCCATGGTTCGGTGTATGTTTGCGGTACGCGACAAAATCGCTCGGACACACTTCACAATCGCTGGCATCATGCTGGGCCGCCACAATTCTGTTCCAGTAACTGCGTCAGCTCTATCGGAATAAATTAGTCCTGCGAATTCTTCCGTCTTTTTCGTTACACTTCTTGTTTATTTTAACGGAGAGAAGGTTGTGTTGTGCTTGTTTTTCTTTTTTAGGCATGCGGAATTTTTTTCGTAGTGGAACGAGTACCTTCTTCTCGTCGTCACAAACGTAAGTTTTTTCATCAAGAATAAGCCTGAAAAATTTCAGTCTAAATTTTGTTTTCCCGGGTTTCTGGGCCATAACGTATTGCCACAGTCGCTTTCCCACTTCCCGAGTAGCTTGACCAAACGTTTGATCAATACTGGGCTCTTAAGCATTCAAGTTTTTTGCGTTGGACAATTTCCTTTGTTTTTTCAGAAGCGAACGTTGCGATAACCACTTGGTTTATAGTTCTTAATATAAATCTAGGCGTTGTGCCCTTGTAAAGATGCGACTTCAATTCCAAGCTTGGCAGCACTAATTTTTATAAAATCCCTTCCTCGGATTGGTCTCATGTTGCTGCTTCGTTGTCAACTACTCTGTGAAAGAAAAGATTTTGCCTTCGACCTTTCTTTCTAGGTCAATTTTGTTGGCCTCAAATCCTTCAAATGTTTCTGCACAATCGAAATTTCAAATTTATGCTCTGCAGCTCCTTTACCTATTGCCTCCACTTGTTTCTTAGTTGCTTCGACGCTGTCGTTATGCCCGGTATTGTTCTTTTATGTTTCGCGATCCTGTATTCTACAAAAGCTGTCCTAATAAATTTCAGTAGGCCTTTTTTGCAGGCTTGTTAATATCTGAATTTCAGCAGTGCCCAGGGTAAATTCAGCCTCGCCGGACAGCAACAAATGCAGTCAAAAGTAAAACACTTTCTTAGCAAACAGAAAAGACCTACTTCGGGGCGCTCACGCTGTTTTACGAAAATGAGCATCAGCTAACACCGTAGTGGGGGGAGCCGGCAATGCACCAACCTGCGTGAGCAACAAGTTAACTAGATGGATGCCCGACAGCGTGAAGCTGAAAGTATTGCTGAAGCATAATTTTGGCCTTCTAAAATTATGTGCTGCTGGCAGCCACTCCGAGCCAGAAGGTAATCATAGGACTTGCGAAAACCTGCGTTGACTACACGGAAATGCGCTGCATGTCTGCCAGTAGGACGGCTCCAAATCCCCAAGCGGAGGTTGATTGGAGAATAACCGGAGAAATTGTAAAAATCAACAACTTCTCAATGAAGCGAAATAACGCTATTAGAGATTGGAAGACTGGGGCTAGAGCTGTTCCCCGGCTTCATGCCTAATTTATGGTGGTTTTCGCCTCGATAAATTGGTTTGATTAAACGCTTTAAATGTCTCCTAAAGCAAAAGTCCGTCCTTCGGCATCAGTGAGACGTAAATGTGGCCTGAAAAGTGGCGTACAGTGCCAAAAAGATCCATGTAAAAGAAGGAAAACTAAGTATGTATGGCATTTCTACGAACATCTTAAACAGCGCAACTCCAACACTCACCCCCTTCATCTCGGAGGGTTGGCTTTATCTGAAATGAATGCTGTTAAGTTCGGGCCCCTCACTTATTAACACCGTTCGGCAACTAGATATCTTTCGCTGGGGCTACCTTGTTTACCTGTATAGTGTTTGTTTATACGCCATCTGAGCTGACTTAGGAATTAGGGTGCAAGAAGAAATCGCGCAGGCTTCTTTGTTATTCGCCGCGCTTCTGTCTCCGCCCGACGAGCGGGCCCGGAGACGACACATACAAACACGACGGTCAATCCATAATAGCTGGAAGCGATGTCAGCTTTCAAAGCGGGATTTCCTTGCGATCTTTTGAGGAGCCGGCGGACGGGACCGTTGACATTTTAGCGACCGCGATTACCGCCACGTGAATCCCCGAAGCGGATGGGAGCTGAAGGTCGGTGAAGGGGTCACACCTTGGGTCAAACATAGAAAGAGTTACACTGCTCAATGTTATTTAGGGAAGTTTCAGTTCGCCACGCGTGTAACCTGACGACTTGAGGGATGCGATGCGTCATTAGGTAGGCGACCAGGCTTTGTTAGGCGCTCCCCGTGTTGACAAAGGAAAGGAATTTCGGCGGCATTGGGCAGAATAATAGGCGGCATGGTATCAAGAATACTTTAGGACAAGCCGCCCGACAACTGATGGCCGGTGAAGGGTTTGATTTTAGTTGGTTGGTTTTTAGGTGCTATATTCCTGTTTCGTTAAACACCTCCGGGTTTCTGTGTGAGAGTGAGAGAGGTGGGCCACGTGATTATTTTGAGTCCACCCAGCTTTGTTTGTCAGGGAGGCCAATCTGGGGCCTAGTGGGGGTTAATGGGTGAGCCATCCTCACTATCAAATTGTGACGTCCCGTTTGTCTGCGGGATTTTAGTGGTAAAACCGAGGAGTTCGATGTTTTGGAGGATGGAACAGGTTTGTTGAAAGGAGAGAGGAGAAATGAGCGCGGCGACGTGGGCTTTACCCGAACTCTTTTTGCTATCGCAATGCTTAAAATTTGTAAATAAGGTAGTTTAAATAAAATGTACATATTGTACATTTTCAGTTTGCTTGGAGTAGACCGTAGTCGGCTATGTGCCGTCGGCCAACGAGCCGTGAGTCATCGTTTCAGCGATCATCTCATCGGATCATCGCTACAAGCATCGAGTTCGGCGACCGATCCACCCCGTGTTGTAACATGCATTTAGTGGCGACGTTGTAGTGGTTTTAACTTTGTGTTAGCGACACGTATTGTGACGTACAGTCGGCAAAAAGCTTGTCTATAACGCTTAAACTGCGTGCTCCGGACTGCGCGGGAGACATCTAGCGATAACGCCTGGTTTGAGATAAGTGGGTAGTTAGCGTGCGCGGCCCGTATCAGCGTGACGGCTGTGTCCCTCCTCGCTGTGTCGGGCGCCTTGGCTTCCGCACCTTCTTTAACCGCAATAAGCGCTGCATGCAGGCGCTGCCGGGCCGGAAAACAAGAGCTGATATTACCCGCCTTAGCGCACGCTGGGCGAGTCTTTCGTCTGCGTTAGCTTTGGCGCATAGCTGTTCATTGCGTTATCCTTCTGCGAATAGCTGCATAAGTACCGCGTGCACCACTATCCGGTTTCTAGGCTCAATTTTGCACGCCACTGCTGACGGGCTAACGCCACAATACTTAAAGGGAAGCTGAAGCGTTTTCCAAAACATTTGAGTTAGAATAACAGTTATATAGTTTCTTGCGCACTGATTCCGAATATCACATTGAAATTTATCGTACATGAGTCCAAGTGGCATTTATCTTGCAAATAGCGCGGCCCCGTTCGAAAGACGCGCGCTTTTCGTCTTTTGACGCCCCTGATTGATTGCGCCCGTCATGACGTACAGTCGGTAAAACGCTTGTCTATAACAGCGATTTCAACTTCAACCAGCTACATCCGGAAACTGCCGAAACATACTCGTAACAAACTTGTAGGAGGAAAAAGCGTAGGGCTAATACTTCAGAATTCCGCAGTAGTTTAATTCAAATCCCGCTCCGGCGGGGCAGGATAGGGATGAGAGTACAGTCGCCAGCAAAAGTTTGCGGGATGTGCAGCGCGTGGCGGAGCGGCGCAAAACTGCATTGCTGCGCCATCTGCAGCCAGCAAGCGCCGGGTCGAGGGTCAAGGAACTGGCGTGTTAGGCGCGCTTTGCGCATGCCTGTCCTTTATTTGTTACCGGGCATCTCTGATCGCTCGCTTGCCCGTGACATGCTTTCGATATTTGCGGCAGCCGCGGTGGCGCCGCGTGACCATCGCCGTCGTTGTGCTATCACTGGTGCTACAAAATACGCAGCCCGCGACCGCCGTTTTCGCGGCGCGCAACGCTGAATAAATCTTAGGCTATGTTCAGACTATCGACGCAAAAGCCATATCGTAATCCATGGACGTAAAAAGACGGCATGTCACGCTGTTCGGTGGATTGAGACATGAAATGACGTCTTTCTTTAAAGTTAGTTACGACAGTTGCGGACAGTCTGAACCCGGCTTTATCTTTCAAGAGGCAGCTGTGGTGGTTGAATAGGAAATACTTTTATTTTATTTTTTACCTAAGCACCGATAAACTGTCAGCTGACCCACAATTGCCGTTGTAGTCGTCTCAGGGGCTAATTATCACAAAATTTTATTTGGGGTAGTTCCAACAAAACAATTGATTGATTGATTGATTGATTGATTGATTGATTGATTGATTGATTGATTGATTGATTGATTGATTGATTGATTGATTGATTGATTGATTGATTGATTGATTGATTGATTGATTGATTGATTGTAGGGTTTAACACGCCGACGCAACGCAGGCGATGAGGCGCGCCGTAGTGAAGGGCTCCGGATTAATTTTGACCACCTGGGGATCTTAAACCTGCGCCGAAATATCGTACACACCGGAGTTTTTGCTTTTCGCCTCCATCAGAAAAGCGGCCGCCGCGGCCGGGAATCGAACCCGTGACCTCCAACAAAACAAGAGTTACAGCCGTTTTCTGTAACTGTACCTCCTCCTTAGTCTGTCATGTATTGAATGCCGCATCGTTTACGGCTTCCCTAAAAACTAATTATGGCAAGTAAATGTGTATCGGCGTAATGCTAACGGTCGTCCTCGCGGCCAATTCCAGTATGATGTTTACATGAGAACTACATTACATTAAGAGCTAGATCTTTCGCCAGAAAGTTTGCTTTGCCGCAAGATTAAATTTGGCGACGCGACTTTTTTCTAAGCACCACATCGAGGTACGCAGTTTCCAACAGGTAGCCTTTATTAGCTCCTATTTAATAAATTTAGTCGTGGACCATTACATCACTTGGAAGATAAGATTTATTGAAGGTGCGCGCCGCGCAAACGGCGGCCGCGGGCTGCGTATTTTGTAGCACCAGTTATAGCAGAACGACAGCGATGGTCACGCGGCGCCACCGCGGCTGCAGCGAATATCGAGAGCATGTCACGGGCAAGCGAGTGAACACAGATGCTCGGTAACAAATAAACGACAGGCATGCGCAAAGCGCGCCTAGCCCGCCAGTTCCTTGAGCCTCGACCCGGCGCTCGCTGGCTGCAGATGGCGCCGCAATGCAGTTTTGCGCCGCTCGGCCACGCGCCGCACATCCCGCAAACTTTTGCTGGCGACTGTACAAAAGCTGTGTTATAGACAAGCCTTTTACCGGCTGTACAAGGAGGACACCCTTCGGCCACGCGGGTTGTCGGAAGCATTGCGAACGATCGCACTGTTGCCTTTGCGGCAATTTAGCTTGCAGTTTAGTTTTCGCACATGACTGGAAGTTTGTTTTATAATTTCCCGTGCTGTTGGTTCAATTATCTTGGAGCTTAAATTTGCTTTACACGACAGAGAACCACAAAGTGGTGACTGTGACGTCGACTAGTGCGCTCCATCAAAATATTTTTGAATTAGGCAACCAGCATATGATGATTTTATACCTTATGTTAATATTAGGTACTGCCTTAACTGTTTCTTATTATACACAAAACCATTTATGCCGAAGATTAATGGGCGTTTTATAAACAATCTACCAGCGAAAAGCACGTACGTGCACTGCGCGAAAAAAATAGCGTTCATGCGCTGTAAACATATATGCGAGACACATCTTGCCGGTACACGCATAAAAAAACAAGCAGACTCTGCTTCCGCATTTCCTTTGTTCGTTGTCGCCCACCCTAGACCCGTTACTCATCCCCGTACACAGACCCACACGCGCGCGCCATTTCGGCAGCGGCGCCACGGCGCCTCCGCGATAGCTAGCTGCACTTCTATGAGTGGCGTCTTACTGCTTCACGTGCATTTATTCTGAAAACACTGCAGCATACTAGTGCCTGCTCAGCATTATTGGCGGTAGTAGGGCTTGATTTTCGCGTGTGCGTTGCGCATTCTGCTACAATATTACGGCCACCTCGTTATAATTAAGAGACCAGTCGGACAAGGCAGTTACGTTGTAGTTACGTTATTTTCGGTAACAATCACCAAACGTTTGTGATAATGAATCGTTGGCCTGTTTCAGCATTTCTAGATTTAAGTATTTACCGCGCTAGTCGGACAGAGGCCGTACATTTACTCTTCGCTCCTAATTTTTTTAGTATCATTATTATACATATCACCGACTATCACTGGAACACACTTGAGGTTCAGTGACAACAAGTGCTTGCCAGGTTATAATATGCAGCCACACGGAATCTTGGGCAAAACATTAGGCCCCTGCAGTCAACACAAATTATGGCACGGTGGTGGTTCGGAGTGGTGTTTTTTTTTTCAGACAAACATCACCTTATCGTGACATGTATACTTGCAAAATAAGTAATCTGGTTGTCTTGGTTCTTTTACTTTGTAGGAATACTGTTTACCTCTTAGCCGGGAGAGAACGTCTATCAGGATTGGCGCCTTGTTTTAGTTTCGCCAAAAAATTGTTTTTTTTTAACACTGTCCTGAGCCCATAGGGAAAGAAAACCGACGCGTTTAACAAAACAAGTATTTCCACAACAAATGTGACTTGGTTTCTGGAATGAAACGAAGCATCCCCGGCCAAAGTACAGCAGTATTTCCCATCGTTCCTAAATCTGGAATCTAATGTGAACATTCACGTCCGTCGCATAAAAACAACGGATTGGAGCGGTTTGCAAAGTATTTAACGTAGTGTAGTATATTCTCTGTAATCAAGCACAGCCACCTCGGTTGTCGCTTCAGTATGTTATCAACCATCCCGGCGCGCCATTATTCTGCTTAGGAATACGGCATGATAACGTATGCCTCGTTTGGCGTTCGTGCATACTTTTTGAACACGAAAATTGTACAAATGAGTGCTATAAAGCACAACAACAAGTATCATTCACACGGAAACACGGCGAAAAGAGCATGGCCGAGGCGGCCGATCCGGCCGGAAGTCTAGGTATGACGTTTTTCAGCCAGTTTTCGCCCGCGCTCTTCGGTCCTCCGGCATCGCGGGGCGAGAGGGGGGCGGGGCATCGGGCCACATTTGTTTGCTCATTGCGCCGCTTCTATTGCATGTATTGCGAAAATATTTCGTACACATGAACTATTGATTGTGTACTTGCTGGTAGTCAACTTTTCTTTTAATTCTAAAACCGCTTCACCTTCCCTTAAAGGCACTGTGCAAGCAATCACGGACCGTTATCTAGTCACTCTACAACACCGGCAGCGATGCGTTTTTGGCGATTCTTTCTCGTTGTCTTGCATACAGAAAAAACACTGCTGTCTAAATTGCATAGGGCGCCGCAAAAGTTAAGCGCTGCAGGTAGTTAAACGCAGCTAACGCTGTACTACCATTCGCTAATCTTCACTATTTTTTCCCCTACCGGCCGTGCAGACAGCGCTTCTCACGGCGAAAGAAGGTACAGAGGGCAAGGCGAGTGGCACAGAGACGAAGAAAACAGCCATCGCGCTGATGCGGGTTGCGCATGCTCACATTCTACCGGTGTCAAACCAGTCGTTATCACTAGATGTCTCCTGCGTAGTCCCGAGCACGCCGCTCGCGCGTTACAAACAAGCCTTTTGCGGACTGTATAAGGGTACCTTGAGCATGCCGGTCCATGTTTCCGTTGTGGCGGAACGTTATCGCCACCCCTGCCGCGCGTCTCAGGACAGCCCCCTTCTGCGCCTTCGGGCCACGACGGCGCCTCTGAAGATTGAGCGCGGGTGTATGTGAAGACAGAAACACTCTCGCCAACCGGAAAGATAATTGTGTGCGCACTCCCAAAGGAACCTAGTTGTTGAATGTTTTCTGCAGTGGAAGCCATAAATTGTTGCGTCGCCACATCTGGTGACCCGGACATCGAACGTACCGCACCACCATGGGCGACCAGTAAGCACTCGCCGCTCTTCAGCAACACGTTCAACAACTTCAGCAGCAACTGCAAGCCCAGCAACAGGTGATTCAGGACCAAGAGCAGTAGCTGCAGGAGCAGCAGCAGCGCATGCAAAATGAGCGGGCTGGGCTTAGTCCTACCGGACCGTACCGCTACTGCCTCACCGCCATTGATCGTTACACTCGATGGCCTGAATTAATTTCCCGCGAAAGGAATTACCACAGAAGACGTCGCCTCGGCTTTCTTCTCCGGCTGGATATCCCGCTTCGGCATCCCTCGTCGCGTCCCAACCGATCAAGGGCGGCAGTTCGAATCTCAACTCTTCAGGGTCCTTGGACTCTCTACCTGGTTCGAGCGTTTGCGGACCACCAGGTATCACTCTTCCGCCAAAGGGACGATCGAGCGCTTCTACCATCAGCTTACAGCAGCCATCGTGTGCCAACCTAACTCTACCTGGATCGAGGCTCTCCAGGCCGTTACTCTTGATCTGCGCGCCACCTTCAAACCAGATAATTAGGTCACGCCCGCGGAGCTCGTCTGTGGGGAACTACTTAGCCTGCCCGGGGAATTTCTCTCCAATTCGACTCCCAACATCACCAGTGTCGACCGTAGAAACTTCGTCTCCCGGCTCCGACGCACTATGGGCGACCTGCGCCCGTCGCCAGCGGCACATCACGCCAAACTGACGACCTTCGTGCTTAAAGACTTGGCAACGTGTACACCTGCCTTCCTCCGTGACGACACCGTCCGTGCGCCCTTCCAAACACCTTACTCCGGACTCTACCACGCTATTTGCCGAGATGACAAAACTTTCACCCTACAAATTACCGGGAAGGACGTTCGTGTCTCTATACATTGATTGATTGAACGCGCCGACGCAACGCAGGCGATGAGGCGCGCCGTAGTGGAGGTCTACGGATTAATTTTGACCACCTGGGCATCTTTAACGTTGTGACTCCATAGACCGAGTGAAGCAGTCGTACATTCTGTCAGAGGAGACGCCAAAACCTAGCGTGCCTACCGTCGTCCACCGGCAACAACCTCCGATGCCTCAGCATGTGCCCTACACCACCCAGTTTGGGCGGCGTGTGTGGATTACCAATTTTCATTAAGCGTCATGGCTCTCGTATTAGAGCCGTGTATAATTGTAATCTCATGAGCTCAGTAGTTTCCCATTCATTCTTTACTTGACATTTACATAAGTAAATTCTCGCATCAGGAAAACGTTCGCTTGGCTTTCTGAAACATAACCTCAAACATGCTCCTGCACACCCACGCAAACTAGCATCATCATCATCATCATAATCATCATCATCATCATCATCAGCCTCTCTACGCCCACTGCAGGGCAAAGGCCTATCCCATTATTCTCCAATTACCTCGGTCCTGTGCCAACTGTGACCAATTTATACCCGCAAACTCATCTGCCCATCTAACTTTCTGCCGCCCCCTGTAACGCTTGCCTTCTCTAGGGATCCACTCTGTTACCCTTAATGACCAGCGGTTATCTTGCTTTCGCAATACATGCCCGGCCCACGTCCATTTCTTCTTCTTAATCTCTACTAATATGTCCTTAACAGGTGTTTGTTCCCTGACCCACTCCGCTCTCTTCTTGTCCCTTAATGTTACACCTATCATTTTACGCTCCATTGCCCGCTGAGTCGTTCTCAATTTAAGTTAAACCCTCTTAATGAGCCTCCAAGTTTCTGCTCCATAGGTGAGTACCGGTAAGATGAAGCTGTCATACACTTTCTTCTTTAGCGACAATGGTAGGCTGCTATTCATTATCGGAGAATGCCTGCCATATGCACCCCACCCTATTCGGATCCTTCTACTGGCAAACTGGCATACACAACACTAATACGTCCAAAAATATGGTACCCTTCAGCCCTATGGGATCCTCATCAAGCATACCTAATAACTGATTTGGAAGCCCTGCAAAACCGTGCTGCGCGATTTACTATCATGCCCTCCTTCATAATGATTTCATGCGTGATCCTTTCGCCATTTTTCATCATCGTGATCACCCACACAAAGTCAAACGAATCACGTTTCGTTCACTCGCATTTCCTCAATCATTCATACCTCTTTTTTTTGTTGGGGTTTAACGCGCCAACGCAACGCAGGCGATGAGGTGCGCCGTAGTGGAGGGCTCCTGATTAATTTTGACCACCTGGGGATCTTTAACGTGAGCCGAAATCTCGCACACACGGGCGTTTTTGCTTTTCGCCTCCATCAGAAAGCGGCCGCTGCGGCCGGGAATCGAACCCGCGACCTCGTGCTCAGCAGCGCAACGCCTTAGCCACTGAGCCACCACGGCGGGTCAATCATCCATACCTCGAACCGCGATGTAATGATATAATTTGCCATTACACATTGTCATTGAAACAAATGTGTAGAAATTTACAGATGCTCTGAACATAATTATGCGGAGTTAAAGTCATTTCACTGCCCCATTTGTACATGTGTTTTCCTTTTTATTGTTTATCTTTCTTTCCGCAGCATAGTGAACGTGCTTGTGACGTTGTATCAATTTGGCATGGTGCTTCAAGAACTACTTTTTTATTTTTGTCTTCTGCGCGAGTGTTCTTTTTGTGACATGATTCACTCTCATTTTTTTACCCTTTTTGTTATTGTGTTTTGTTTTAAGAAAATGTTTAATTATCGTTTCACCATTTTGATGTGATGTACACACTATGTAATGCCCTCCTGCAGAGGGCCTTTAGGGTTATTATGAAATAAATAAATATATGATTTTATGAATATTATGTCCATTGAAACTTGCGCTTGGAAAACACCCGATTCACCATTAGCAGCATCCTCTCGGCAGTTGGCAGTTTTTTACAGCAGAAGTAAATTAACTCACCTTAACTCACATCCACACGTTAAAGTATATTGGTGGTTGGTGCCAGTGCCAATCGTATAAATTGTTTTCGTGAGAGCCCTGACTCCTTTGGATGAATGTTCCACGTACTTAACGCGATGCGTACAAGCAAAAGCTCGGATATAAAAATAAACACCTTCTTCCCACGAGGGGAACCATGGGGTAGATGCGACGCATCGGGGGTTTGCGTTGCGTTTCCGTTATGCTATCGTGTCCATTGTGGTTGTGTGTCCATATTTTACGCAGCATGTTCACCCCCGATGCGTCGCATCTACCCCATGGTTCCCCTCGCGGGAAGATGTAAATTTTAACGGGGTGGCCGGTGCTTGTTACGGTTGCGCCAACCATCGCGATAGCAGGCCTGTTAGTCTCCATTCATATCATCGGTGGTCATCGGAGGATGTCATCGGCGGAGCGGCGGCAGAACGACTGAGCGGAGCGTCGCAGTTACCGCGTTTATATGCAGCGGAATGAGATAGAGCAGCGCATAGCAGCGCATGCGCATGGGTTAACCGAGCGCAAGGTGCGCGCTAACCAGCACCCACGCACAGCTGGCACGGTGACGGAGCGAGCGCCGGCGAGCGCTAACACGCAGATGGCGCTGCGGTGAGAGCGTCGCTAGCACGCAGCTGGCGTGGCGAGGCGAATGGGGGAGGGACGTGGACTACGCCGGACGACGCCGGAGGGTCAAGGAGAGTGAAAGAGATGCGTCGCATTTAAAAAAACTTTCATTGCGTGAACCGATATCGGTATCTATGCATACAAATCTTTGGTATAAAAGTTGCAAACATAACAAACTTTCTCAATGTTTTAAACAAAGTGCACACGCTGTGGCTACAGCATGGACCGTTGTTGCTTCTACTCAAACTTCCGTTCTTTGTTAAAAACTGGCAGTGCACCAAATTATCTGCAGTCGTTTCCTGCATAAATTTGAAATACACTGGTTGCAATTTGCAACGAAGTAGCAACTGTGCAGTTTGGAAGGAATGGTGCGTGCGCAGGCTAAACCTTGAAAAAACAAAACCGTAAAGAACGGGAAGGACACTGGACTAAATAAAATTAGTGCAGCTTTCTTGTCGTTCCCAGTATGACTTTCCAGCTTCGTAGAGTTTATTAGAAGCTACCCGCCGAGCTTTATGACCGCAGTTTTGGGGTAATAGCATAGCAAAAATTGTTGCGCGAGGGCAAGTCTTTACTTTTAACGATTTCCTGGTATTATATTGCATTGGCTCTCGCACTCTTGACCATTACGCGCTTTATGTATGCAGTGACGTGCACAGGGCCAAATTCCTTGCGTTATACGTTTCTAGAGTGACATGCATGCAGATCTCATAAAAAGGTCATGCCCTGGTAATTGTCCACTGCACCAGAAACGAGCCACGAAATGCTCTACTAGGGCCAAGCTCGCCGTTGGGGCTATGCTAAGTAAAGAATATGTACGCCGCAAACGTTACCAAAACGACCGTGCAAAACGTTTATTTACATTTTTATCACGTTCTAAATGCTAATGTACCGAGGAAATTGAAGGAAAATTCACTTTCATGAATGCAAACCGGATTTCCCTTCTCTAGTGTTTGGTTAGAAAGGGTAATAAGCACGAAAAGAAAGGTTTCCGGTCTAAAAGTGCTAGCACAAGAACGTCGTGGAAGGTTTGCTCACCACCATACGCGGCTCTTTTGGCAGCCGTTTTAGAATGATTTATCAAGCGTTAGTCTTGTCTGTGAGGACATGACGGAAGATTAAAGGGTTTAAGTTGGATCAAAAAGAGTTACTTTACTGCACAGCATGTATACAATGGAGATTTAGGGCATAACCAATTAGAAGTCTGATAATTACGACCACAACGTTAACACAGTGACGACCGGAAAAAGGTGTGTTATAAATCTTTTAAAGCCTATTCGCGGAGCCAGACTGGCTGTTTTTGTGAGGTGTAATTTGATGGCTGGGCAGGCGCTTTTATGTTGTTTAAATATTCCTGCAGGTAAGTCCGCTGGGAAGAAACACAGCTATGAAAGTGTTTACATAAAGCAATATTGGTGGATGATTATTATCTTGGGGTTGAAGGGGCAGAAAAGAAGACCACTTGAATTTGCAAAATTTTCAGTCCCTGATATAAGAGTCAGATGGGTTCTACTGATGCGTAAGACCTCCAATATGTTTTTCACCAACAGTCCCCTGAATGGATGCCTATAACAGGGGTTGTAATTATAATGTGTGGGCAAAGCAATGCATTGACCGTTTCAACATGCAACTACCGCGCTGCGGATCTCTGAGATTTGCAATAAAACAGTAAATTTTACGCGAACGTACAGGGCACAAGAAGACGAGTGCAAGAAAACACACGACAAAACGCAGAGCTTCTAACTGCGACGTTAGGCATTGCATCTTGTATTGTTTTTGGTCTTCTTTTTGAGTGCTATACTTTTGGCACGAATCACCACTTCTCTGATAGCTACAGCCGACTAAGAAAAAATTCCACTCATACTACTTCTTTCTTGCGTAACTATAAGGTTTTTCGGCAACAAAATATTCTTCGTCGCCTTGATCTTTTTCGGGCGGCTTTTTGGGCCCACATGCTTGCGTAGAAATGACGGACTATCGTTTAATGACGGACTATTGTATTTAATACAGCGCAACTGAAAAGAGAAACATTAAGAGAACTTGGGCGTATGTAGGAATTGACGTGAAGCAGAGCTTCATATGCATGCCATCCTAGCGAGTACGTGCCAGGCTCCGGTCAATTCGGTGCCAACAGCTGTCTGAAGGTGAACGCGAACTCGTGAAGCAAGAGTGGCGAGTTAGGCGCCAGCCGCGATCAACGCAAACCTTGTGATGCCATTCCCTCTGCAAGAATGTAATCTAGGCCTCGGAATAGAGAAGCCAAACTTCAACAGAGCTGCTTCCGCGACCACCACAGACGCTCGGAACGCAATGCACTCTGATTAGCCGCGAGGTATTACCTGGAGCCACGATGCCAGATCCACGACTGTGCTATGGAAACTAAAGGCGTGATAGGACACAATCGAGTCTCAATCTTTTATTGTGTGTCTTTCATTCATTTTTTTCCTTTTTTGCAATGACTCACAAATGCTTGTCCTATTGTTTGTTTACTATCTGTGTCTGTTGTTGGAAGGGGCCATGAGAGTAGGGGGCCATGCTAGTTACATATCGTCAAATCAGAAGCACACTATTATCCGGAAATTGCAATTGACTATTTAGATCCGTTTAATAGCGAATCTGGATCATCTTCAATACGAATTACGATCTGCGTACTCCTTCGCCAGGCGTTATCTGAACGAGACTATAGCAACCTGGTTTGTTTGGGAAAGTTGCCAACTGTTTCTTCTCACTACAGTTTTCTCAGATTTAGTTCCGGTTTCTGAATTTGGGTCATTTAAGAAACTGTTCTTATATCCGCACAAAGATTACTTTAGCGACATTCACAAAACACACGCGTGCATGAGCATGCGGGTGTTCACACAACATCTACAAAACGGGCATTCCGTCGTTACCGGACGAGAGAAAAAATCTACAGGATGACAACGTGAAACAATACATATTGTTTGGCTTTCCCAAGACACAAATGTGCTTTGAAAACTAGGGGTTGACGCATCACTGAATAAAAATCTTGCGTGTCTCCAGAATGCACGCGGGATCCTTTCCCAGTAGAGTTCAGAGATAGAGACAAATAAATATAGATTTATGAAGAAAAGGAAGAACTAGAGTGGCAGACTAGATGGCACGGCACGACTACCGGTGCAGGATGCATTAGTAAAATGAAAGGGTTTCTTTTCCTCTGGGGACGTGGGTTTTTGAACGCAGCAAAAAAAACCTGTATAAGTGCACATTCCCCCGCTGTTCAAACAAAGTTTCGGTTCGGCAATGTGCCGCGCAATACACGTAGGCACACCGGCGGTAGTAGTCTAACGGGGACGGAGGAGAAGTTTGAATGTGTTCCGGCGCGTGCACAAAGTTAGATAAGTAGTAAGAAATCGTACAATTGTTTCGAGAGAGGAGAGCGAAAACCACGGGAAGCGATTTTTTCATGGAGAGATAGGGCGGAACAGGAAATGCCTAGAGTGCAGGGGGAGGAAGGGTGCCAAAGAACTTTTATCGTAGTTATAAAAGCTTCCAGCTACCTATGCTGGTATGCGTCGCTTTTCAGATGCATCGGAACATTGAAGGGATCCTCAAGAGACAATGGGACAGTGATATTCATTTGTGCTGAACTCATGTGTTGGAGTGGCGGACACCCAACTTTTCTTATTCGTGTACTGGTTTGTTACGTTCTTCATTCCACTGGCGCTATTGTACTTCGCCTTTATTCGGAATCATATTTCTTATTGTATTCAATCTTGGGGAAGAATGTACAAAACAAATTTGGATCCCATAAGGGAACTTCAGAAACGTTCGCTGAAAATTATAAATCATTCCGATTACTACGAATCCTCCAGGCCACTCTTCCCAAAAATGAAGGTTCTGCCTTTCGAACGCTTGTTGTGTTTGAAAATTTTTATCTGTGTACACAACGTTTTAAGTTACAATCGGCCCTTGATCTGTCTGTTTCATCACCCGTTGCGTAGCACCAGAAGTCTCTCGCTGGAGAACTTGAATCTTGCGCCAGTTTTCAATGTGTATGGAGAGTGGCTACTGCCGTTTAGCGGCGCTAAGACATGGAATGATGTACCATACCTTGTCAAGCAGTCTCCCCATTTTTCTCAAACCCTGAAAAAACAGTTATTAGATCAAGAATAAGGACTCTTCGAATGTCATTGCCTGTTCCTCCACTATTTGATATGTAATAACACTGGTCTGGTTTAGTCCCCTGTTTAGTCCTCGTTTTTTGTGTGCGCAAAAGTTACAGCTATGATTGATATGTAAATGTGGTAATGCCTAAGCAACATGTTGTGAATTTGTGAATGTGTTGGCATTGTTCCATAGGTATTTTCATGCATGTGTACCACGTATAATGCTGTACTATCTTAAGTTATATATTACTAATATCTCAATATTCAGCAATATTTTTGTGTTAAACATTCACGTCTATGTATTTACTACGTTTGGACTGGAGACTAACCTTTGGCTATGGGTCCGCACAGTGTTATACTTTTTTTTAACTTTTTACTAAATAAAAAAGTGAAATGAATTAAATTGAATACCGATGCCGTGACTTTGGTGCCAGCCTTAACCGTATACAGAACAGGAATCCCGCCATCAAGCCAGTATCTATTGGGTTCACCGACACTATTATAAGCTATTCCTTTGTTGGTTTGTCTGTAATACGGATAATTAGAAGAATGGCTAGAGGACTGTAACGTTATATGTGAACCAATTTATTACATTTATTCATTCACTCAGTTTTCATTGCCGCCCACTGCCTTCTTCATGAGTTTAGGAAGACGAAAACCACGATAATATTCACAATGGCGACCAGCCGGAGCTAAGATAAAGATACAAATTAATCAATCTTGCATATTCGACATTTTCGCTTGTTTCGAGATCATACGTTTACAAGAAACAACTCAATCGCTTTCATTTTGTAATAATAATGCAACAAATGGTCTCGCACGGGGATGACATGGGCTTGAAATTCCATTTGCTTAGGATCTTCATTCACTCTCTTACGAATGGAGCCCAGAAGAACCTTAAATAATTCCCATGCACGTAAAAATCTTCTTCCCAGCATCACGTCACGAACACCCGGAATGAAGGCTTTGCGACAGTGTCTGGCTGATACTAAAGACCAACTTACATCAAAATCGTCTAGTGATTTTGTCCAATTTACGATATCATGGCGGGCATTCCCTAGTGATGACAAACGTTAAGCTGCGCCGAGTGGCGTAAGGAAAGGACGTTCCCGCTGCGTTCGCTGAAAAAAAGCAAATATCTCTTAGGCTGTGCGGGAATAAGAGAAATAAAAATACCTTAATAAAGAATAGTAAGCAGTGGTAGATAAAAGATGGGGTAGTGGTGTGGTAAAAAAAAAACGGTGATAGAGCCGGAAATTGGTCGATGCAGGAAGTCCTAGGTGAGCAAATGGTAATGCGCAGAGGCCGCGAGGTGACGTGGGGGCGGTAGATATAACTATAGTGAAGAAAGTAGCAAGAAATGTATCTTTCCCCTCAAAAGTGAGCTGCTACCTTATGGTGGACGGAAAAGTTACTAGGGCAGGATGCTCCAGGTACCTATGACAGAAAAAAATTCCCCATCCTCCCGTGGGGACACCCTTGGGGATGATGTGAAGCAGCAGCGGAAGTTGATTGGTGTGTAAGTAGAGTTGAAATAAGTAGTGTGAGTAGAGTTTTTGTGTGGTGTTATAGTAACGAGACACGTGGGTATTGTGAGGAGGAGAATGGAGGAGAGACGCGCATGCGCTGTGGAGGTGGGGATGGCGCAACAACACGGGCGGGACAGGCTCTGCCATAAGCATCCTACAGAGAGATTGTGTAACTTTATTGGAGAGGGAGGTTATTAGATTGGAGAGGCATTAAAAAGAGAGAGAGGCGTTGTACGTGGTATGAGTTTGTCTTTTTTAGGCATTATCATGATCATGTTTAACGTAGGTGAGGTCGAGCTGTGGTTGGCGTTACGCTTTGATTCTGACCGCCTTATGGTCTGTGAAATGTAAATTCAAGGACTGTTGTAGTGAATGAAACCCTAAATTTGCTGAAGGTGAGGTCGATGCACGTTCCCCGGAGGGTTGTGGGCTGCTTGTAATCACGAGCCGTCGAGACTCGCGGAAGCACGCAGCCGCCGACGACGATGAAACGTCGAATGCGCGTGAAGCGTGCTTCTCTCGTGCCTTCCCAGGAAGACACCTGCAACCGTGTCGCTCCAGGAGCCCTTTAAGGGGAAGCGTGCTCGTCTCGTGCCAGCCCAGGTAGACACTGGCAACACTGTCGCTCAAGGATCCATTAAAGGATAAGACACCATCGGGCATTCAGCAAGCCGATCATGCACAGTGGGGGTGTGGGTGACGCAACAACAAGGGAGGGACATAGCCCCGACCATGAGATGCTTCGGATGTAATAAAGCTATACCCTCGGGGTCAGGTCAGCGCCGTGGGAAATAAACAAAAAGGCGACAGAAGGGCAAAGGCAGTCCGGGGTGTTGGCCTGGTGTCACCAGGTTCCTTCCAGAAGGGAACGAACTCAGCACACTTTATTCAAGTTGGGCGAGATCCGCCGAATTCCCTTAATGTGTGCCAATTCGTAACTTGATCCGTGATCTTGTTCCTATTATTTAGCGCAAGTCATCGGAGTGGCTGGGCTCACCGATACCTGGGCCTAACCATCGCCTCCTGGAGGCGATGGCCAAAAGTAAATAGGTTAACCTTAAACCTTTCTTCCACGTCTCGACTTCTTCACTACGACCATCATGCTACCGTAGCGGCAGGAACTCTGAACCCAGCTGAGATTAATCTGTTTTTTTATTCGCTAGTTTTCTATTAGATTTTATTTTTTAACCCATGGCTCCCAAATTGTCGTTTCTTCGTCGTAGTACCGTGAAACCAGACGCATGGTCCACTGTTCGGGGTTTTCTTTTCATTGCACATCGAAAAATGTCAAGAATGACCGTTAACCTAACTCCAGCCTAATACCAAAAGTGATACTCACTGAATCGTCACCCCCTTTATCGTGCACTTTTAAGTACCTCCACAATGAACATTTTCTAAGCTGAACAATCATTCCCTTAGTTGGCTCACTTTACCACAGTTACATTGTTAAGGTGCTACATACGACGTAAAAGAAGCTGTTCGGGTAAATAAATTGTCATCAGACTGCTGCCTGCTTCTGCAACGACACACACTGCAACCATACATGATGATAGTTGCTGCTGAAACTACACAACGCATTTCGCGTAACAGCCCCAAACTACTGTTAGGAGATTCTCCCTTTTCTGCATTTGGGCTGTAGGCATGCGTTTCCTGAAGACCATTCCCTGCAGCCGTTCGAGACAACACCAGAAAAAAAGCCTCGAAATCACCGCATCTACAAAAACGCCCCGTCGATTTCCCTTTCACGGCCCATTAGCGCCAAATCGCAGCCGCCTCACCTGTCCCAGAGCCCAACCGGAAACCAACTCTCGCATAACTGCACGGCGCTGCACAGTCCGCGGTCATGCGCGGCTAACACCTCTTCCCTTTCGCGGTACGGCGTCTTCTATAGTTGACTCGATTAAAGCTGTGTGTGTTCGGTTTATCTTGCCAAGACCAGCTTCCAGGTGAGATCGGAGCAGCTTGAAAATTCTTTTTCCTGCGTGGCTGACGTTCTGTGGGCCAAAACCGCTTCTTCGGGAAGGGGAATAGCACTTCGCTAAACCTGGTCTTTCCCGTTTTATAAAAACAGAGGAAGTTCCAAAGTTTTTCCCCCTCAAGCAGGTGAAGCTTCCTTAACATTAGGTGCCACATCGGTAGAAAAGAACGAGACCCGACCCAAAAGGCGTAATTGCAATTGTGAACACAAATTTATGTACACGACGGAGTGACTCGGCTCAACAAATCATAAATGCCGCTGCTGCTAAAAATGGCGAATGCAGCATTGTCACCTATATTTCTTGTTGCGCACAAACTCTAAACATACTGTAGCAAGACACCCCCACCAAATAATGAAGGGGCTGTCTTTCCCGGACAGGCGTCATTTCCCCTCAATTATGAAATTTCGCAGAGTATCCCAACGTGGGTTAAACAGAAACAGCGAACGAACAGTTCCCCGCAATCCTCGCTAAATTCACCGAAGTTCCCTTCGACATTCAACCATTTCCTCTGCGTCATTCAACAACATGGATACACACAGAGCTGACGCCCCCTAGGCCGTACGATACGCGCCACCATTTCCGCTGCACACCTTCCTGTTTTGCCACTCAAATTACAGCTGTAATGATAGCACGCCACCCGCGACTACGATTGAACACAGAGCACCTACCTGGTGCCTTCGTATAGCTCTATCAGGATATAAAACGACGAACCCACCAATTGTACTCTTGAGGCACATTTCAGTCACCAGAGATAGAGTAGCGGGGATGCAGGGAACACGACAACGCACGGTTTATTTGATTTCTTCGCAGCAGCTTTACCCGCGATCTTTTTTTTCACATAACACTGAGATAATAGAATTCCGTTATGTAGTTTGTATTTCCAGTCACATGAAAGGACGTCCACCCTATTCTCTGTTACTAGCCGCTAGGGGCAACGAATGTTGTGGAAGCACTTAACACACTGCCATTAGTGTCTGCAGCAACGGTGGAATCGCCGCCCATAACTCAATCTATGACGAAGTCGAAATTGCCTGTCAGTAAGAGAAAGAACACCTGCCACAGAAACAGGAATCCAGTGCTGCGAATCAAAGGGGACAGACGCTTTACACGAAACCTAACTTACTTGCAAAACTAGCTTAGGACACGTCTTGGTAAAAGCGCCGGTGGGAATATAGGAGCACGAGCGTATGGAGTGGCGCCACAGAGGTTGGAATGCTGGGTAAGACCCTTCTCACAAAGAAGTGAGAGATTTTTTTATCTACACGTATATATTGCACGGTATCCTGAACGTCGCAACAACCAGAAAACGCGCACAGTCCGTTACTACGAAACAAAATCCACCTGCACTTGGATCTTTTCAGTTACCGGGTTGTTTTCTGTACATTTTTTGTCCGTTTTTTTGTAATTGTCCTTCTCATTCATTTCTAGATTCGGTTGAGAACCACAGTAATGCGTTGTGCATCTTTCGACTCGTCCTACTTGCTGTAGAGGTCGTATGTGTGCTACTTACTGGGCTCTCGAACACCACACTTGTGAACCTACTGGAGCGGATGTCTGCTCAGCACGCAGGCATTGTGGATGTTCTCATGCTATGTTAGTCAGTTCTTTTCCACCGTGCTTCTCCTCTTTTTGCGCTGCAAAGTAACTACTTAATTTCATTCCTTGTACTTGAAAAAGAGACCTCAATAAAGCAAAATATTGGGATTTAAAGCTATCCCCCAAGACGTGTGAGAAAATGTGGCGTGGCCCTTTACAGCTTTTGCTTGGATAATCGGCAGTCGACAAATGAGGAAGCCTGCCCACAAAAATACAATACAAACAAAGTACCTAAACTGCAAAAATTACGCGTTTTTTATTAAAGGAATGCCACGATGACTGAACCAATTTATTGACACCTAAAGAACATCTCACAGCCGAGTGGTTCGTCTATTGACAACTTCAGTTGCCGGGCAAAACAACCGCGTGAACACAGTGCTTAAATAAAATGACCTCTTTTGATTCTACAAACTGAAGAGTTTACATAGTCGATATTCACAAAAAGGCTAACGTGGTTATAGCAGCAGTTTAGTACGTAAAAAAACATGCAAACACACTATATGCCTCCAGACGAACGTGTAGTATTCTGATATTCGAAGAGTTTAACTTAATTAAATACCCTTTGCTTCACTAAATTAAACCTGCAAGCTCCCTTTGGGATGGTTTTAGGCCTAAAGGCATTGTAATTGGGGACCTGCCATATTTCTAGAAGGAACTTGCTTCCACAAACGACACTCTTATTATAGCAACACGCCAGTATTTAATTAAATAAATCTTCATTCCCGTGCGCTCGTATTTTCCTTTAGGTCTAAGGTGTCATCCTCACCAGCCCATTTGCACGTTGGGGTCTTGCAAAAAAGGCTTAAAAGAGAGCAGCAATACGGAAAGGTAATCGACCAGATTTAGTGGAAATCCCGAAGGTGGAGGAAGTTTCTGCGAAGAAAAACTTGACATCTACCTCAATGCAACAGAAACAGGACGAAGTTCTAAGCGAAGCATCATTGTCCTTACAAATGCTGTTGCACGCCAATAGGTCCTGCAGAAAAGCCAGCTTCCTCTACTATGATCGTGAATGATCGTTGGTGAAGTGTAATAAAATAACGCTTCCCGTGGCCGCAATCGAACCTGAGTCCCTCGCGTTATGAAACCGGCGTCTCTCCGGTTGCTCTATTTCCACTTTCTTTATTACCGTTTTTCAAAACACACGCCAAGTCAAGGATAGAATAAAAACCGTCTGCCAAGCTTTGGCCGACGGAAAAACTTCAAATAAACATCAAAAGTACACATCTCTTCCAAAACTGGCAGCCATTCGTGGTCAGGGTCTTGTAGCTTGTGGATGTCGTACAGCAGGGTTATACTTTGTGCAAAGTATTTGCTCACAGAGAGCGCTTCAGGATCAGCAGGGCGTACGGCCATCCTCGACCTCCAAATGGCATGCAGGCCTAGAGCCGTGATAAGACCGTACAGCGCACTGCTATCACTTTGTACAGACAGCAACCGTATACCATCTGGTGAAATGGGATGGTCTTTCATTAACGTCCTTTGCAAGACATCCCAGAAAAAAAATGGCCTCCTAACACTCTGTGAATTATGCTCAATTGTTGCTCCATTTCCACGTGGTCGAGGGAACGCCAGGCAGCATGTTCCGATGTGCGCCGTACACCCACCTAACCCAGAGAGTAGTCCTACGGAGCGCACACACGAGAGTTGCTGTCAGTATTCTAGAAACGTGGTGCGTGCTTCCGGAGTATAACGTGCTCGCAGAATGACCTATCGAAGAATCCATCACGAGAAAACTTCGCGTTAACCATCGTGTCATTAAACGAAGGGGAGCATGAATTTTTTCCTCAACTGCGAAGCGTCTGCGAAAGATGTGCAGCTTTTCTTTGTAGCCGTGCTGGCTGCTTTGAGATGGATATCAAATTTTCTGTCCAAAGTACAGAAATTACTCACATCTTCACGACTGGCACTTCACGAAGACTAATCTGCGCAACAGGGCGCTGAAGTTTCTCCAGTCAAAAAAGCACAGAAAACGAATGATTCCACAAGGTTCAGAGTTTTGCCTTAGGTAATATGGACTGAACCAAAGCGAACGTTGCGGCAAACTGCATTAGGTAGACGCAAGAAAGCCTATTCCTTGCCTCTTCTTTTTGCAAAAAGCGTAAGTATTGCAATGGTAACCCCAACGTGATATTCCCGTGCATAACTCCGAGCACAACGAAGAAACGGTCAGCCGCTATTTGAGCTGTTTTATTACGGCCCTGTAATGAGGAGCGTCCAAATTGTTCCTTGAATTTTGGCTACTTGGAATGTTTACAGAAGCGCTCCACTTTTATTGAGCCTGTTTACCGGACAAATAGCCAGCATTTTTAGCTCCTAATTTATTCTAGCTCCTCCAACCGTTGCTTAGATTCCAATCTGGCTGACGTAATTAACTAAGAGAGTAAAATAAAAAGTTCCTTCTATACCAAAGAGCGGACAGACATCTTCAGCACCGTGCTGCCAGCCTGGGCTTGCTTTAGCGGGACTGTACGCAGCTACCTTTAGTTAATAGCGAGGTTGAGGATAGCAGTGTTCTCTAAGGTTCATATAAAACCTATTATTCATCACTAAATACTCTCAGCAGACGAACATTTATTCCGCAGTTCCCAATTCTGCGGCAATTTGTTGCCAGAACTCCTTTTTTTTTTTTAAATCTTATGAACATTTTAAACATAATTTAAACCCTCCCATGAAAACCGGACTTTCATCTTCAATTGTAAAACATATTAGGTCATTGAATGGATAAAAAATACACGTTAGGATTTGCGAAATAAAATTCTTGCAATGGATAGCTCTGATACGACCCTGCGCCCAACCCGGGTTTTGAAATGAGAATGGTCCTAAGGTGGTTTCATAGTGCATAAGACTTCCACGACTGCATGGCGCAGGGCGCAATTTTCAGGGGCTGTATAAGTTTAGGGTATTCAAAAAACTATTTCATCTCCCTTGTTACATTGTTGCACCGCAGGAAATCACGCATTTTTATCGCTAAAAACGAAACTCAGTCAACGCTCTTGTGAATCCGGCTTCCTCTATATTATTGGATTATTAGGGGGTAGAAAAGGAAAGAGAAGTCAGTAGAAATGGCTCTGTCATAAAAAAACGAACCCTAAAATTACGTCTTGCTGTCATCGATACTTATACGACTGTCGGTTCTCACGTCATTGCGACCAAAGAATAGGTAGGCCACCGTCATCTCCGTCAGCCACGATACAGCGTGGTAGTTTATTGGCGCCATGATTCCGGGCGTTGTTAGCTCAATGCGACTGGCTCTACTTTTTAGTGACATGAGCCCTTTCCAGTCAATATAAGTAAGAACGGAACATTCAGAGCTAGTACGAGGCTTACAGGAACACAGTTCCACATACTGTGAGAGACTGCTTCTAAATAATACGAAGAATTGAAAAATCTACTCGCCTAGCACGCCTTTGTTATCGGGAAGTAGTTTTACATACTCTACAGGGCTAATCTCGCATATACGATGGCGCTAATGTAATTTAAGGGTAATGCTCACATGGAAGAATGTGACGTCCAGTGCGGGCCTTGCATTCAGTGGTTTAGAACCGATGAAGACCAGAGTTACTGATTCTCACCACTGTTAGTGGTAAGGTTCGGGGTATAGCATAATATGTGGGCGTTATTTTCCCCAACAGCTTCGAGCTTCACAAACATCTAAAAATTTTTTTTGTTGGTCTGGTCACTCAGAAGTAAAAGCTGCCGTGAATGTTTCGCAAGTCAAAAAGTCTTGACTCAGGAACTCCTGCGTGGAACTATATTCGTAGGCATGTAAACCCGTACAATGAGGCTTCCAAAAACTTACAAGAACAGTACATTTTAAACAGACATAATTTACCAAACTAACGAAATTCCTCGTGCTCAAGACCCCTTTTATTAGGAAAACAAAATGAACCATCCAGTTCGCGAAAAGTCGTCTGATATAACATTATATAATATTATATATCTTCTGTTCATCCTACCAAAAGTTATATACCTGAAGAAAGAAGCACGTTCTTGTCAGTTTTTACGATGTAATATTAAAGGCAGCAGATCTGTAGAAGCGTAGGAAGTTACCACTGCTGGGACACCGAAGACCCGCTGGATAGCAGAATTGGCCGAGCACTTTAAAGAAAACTTACGGTCGCTTTCCCGCTTTCTTGAGAAAACAGGTAACAATGAAGCAAAATAAAGGGCACTTTGAAGATAAATGAAGATGCCAGGGTGAACTATCCGTTGAAATAAAAATCCGTGGAGCAGCAATGCTTTCTAATGACGCCTCTAGCACAGCTTGATATCGATGAGCGGCAGTGCAATGATAAAACAGTTCAGTTCAGTTCAGTTTGTTTATTCACCAAAATGTATCTAGATGAATATACATGGATTCCTGGGCTAAAAGTTGTATAAACAACTTGACTAGGGCCCAGGCGAATCATGGCGCGGCATACAAGACATTGCATATAGGAAAAAAAATATTAGGAACAAGTGCAATGTTTTTTTTTTTTGAAGATGTGTATGATATAAACAACAACAATAAAAATTGCAGTAGATATCACAAAACATAGCATATAACAAGAAGGATACTGAATGAAACATTAGCAAATAGCACTGTTTGTGAGCAAAATAAAAGAAAAAGAAATAAGGGGACAAGCAGATGTACGTAACTTAGTACAATGCAACAGTGACTGATAATTGTTTGAATAAGTCAACGTATAAGCGGAGAAAATACAAAGAGAGAGAGCGGGTTTTACCTCCAACATAACAAACAGCTACTAAAAATATAAGCGCAGACACTGGCAAAACAACTGAAACAGGAAAAACACCATAAATAATTCAACTCTCATCAAGTAGTAGCAAGTCTACAAAATATCGATGGGTTTCCTTAAATGAAAAATGTTGTACTGTTTTAAATCTGTTAAGAATATCAGGCGTGAGAACAGCGCAGGTGTCACGTTCCAATCGATCCTGCAGTGCCTCGCAGTTCCTCTAACCATTGATCACGTTCAAATTTTCTCAGCCGGCTTTCCGTTTTTCACGATTCGCGGGTTAACCTTTTTTTCCTCGAGATATCAGCGAAAGGTCCTCGAAACAAAGGAACGCCTGCGATTTGAAAGCCTGACATATGCCAGGTGGCGGCAAACAGGCGCCACCAGGTCAAACTGCTAATGCTGTGTGAACCCGCATTATAACTTCCATGCTCCGTGCAGTTAAAGCAACCTTTGGCGCAGGAGTAAACTTTCACAAAAGCCAAAGATAGCACTAAGCTGCGAGTCAGCAATATAGCGACGGTTTCCGTTTTTAAAGACATTCCCGCCATGAAGTAGGAATGCGTGTCTCGCAAGAATACGCATAGATTGTTGCCGTGGCACCAAGATTCCTGCGGGAACAAAACTCTTATTTCGAAAGTATAATATTCTTGTCATTATACCTAAACCCTAAAGAAACTACTAAGTACGATGCTTACAGAGGTGGAGATACCTACTGCCAAATAATAAACGCTGGCACGTGTGCCGTGCCGGCTTTTGCGACAATAGTGTGAGCTGCACACTTCCCCCTTACAATTTTGTAGTGCATGGCATTATAAAGCCCATTATAGCATAATCCAGCGCCAGCATGAGCGCCACTGAGCAGTGTTTCCACAACGGTTTTAGGTGGTGCAAAAATTACACGCATAGAAAAATTCGGCGCTGTTTAACTCTAGGAAGATGGAAATGAGGTAAGCTATATCTATTCTGGATTTTGCAGTGGAGGTGTTTAGCTAGGGGGAATTTATATGTAGTCGTTATTGGCTTACGTCGAAACTTTAGGCGGCATAGTGCTGTTAATTCGAAATGAGTTCATAACTGGGTCGAACTTGAGGCGGCCGTACCGGTGGCTGCACGTTCAGCGGCGCAGCTTAACTATTGTTTTCGCGCTAATTGCCGTTCGTGAGAACTCCGGCGTGTCATTAATTCCCGCTTTTCTTCCTCCGAGCCAACCACACGCTTTCGCTCCGCAGTGAGTCAAACATGCAACTCAGGACAACGGCACTACGCCGTCATCAGACGATTGCTCAACTTCACAAATGGGGCATCGTGGGTAGCGAGGTCTGGAGAAGCAGTGGAAGTGAATACTCGCTTCCCGAAGACAACCATAGGGTCCTCGGCATATAGAGCTTCGCAGTAAAAAGCGCAGATATGTGTCAAAGGACTCGTGAATCCCCCAGTAAACGTAGTGATATATTCGGTTTAAAAGAAAAGTTTATATAGTTTGCCATGCGTAAAAGTCTGATTGGGGCCACAGGATGTGAGATGAGGGCTTCATTCGTACGCAACCACAGCTCCAATTTTGTCTGACTAAATATGTGTATAGTGCATGCGTTTGTTGTACATGAGGCACTGCAGAAAATAGAACCGAGGTGCACATGACAAAAAGGGAAGAGAACAGGCCAACCTTAGCAATGGAAAGCTTTTGTTCTCGAAAAGTAGTGGCATGAGGTATCGCAAGTTTGCCTCTTGAAGTGATTCTTTCCCTGCATCGTGATATACAGTGCTACTACGCCATATGCGGCTCCAATTTCTCTACCAGCGAAGTCTTGGTGACCATGCCTACAAACCAAAACCACATGAGTCCAAAATGCAGTAATATGTGTGAAGTCAAAGAAATGAAAGCGACGAAAGTGACGAAAACACAATATAACAGTAAAGAAGCCGTGGATAAGTATCGCCAGGGGAAAGCCATTTTGCTCTCGCATTTAAAGCACGTAGGCAAATTTAGGTGCACCTAAGCAGACCTAAATTCTCATTAGGGAACCAGAAAGGAAAACGTTCATCGGTATCGCAAGGTTAGGGATAAACCTAAACAAAAGCACATTTCCAGCACAAAGCTTCATAGTACACAGTCCCTCGTCATACTAGCTGGTATGTTTTAAAGTGCGATATTTGGCTTGTAGCCTGATCGTAGCTTAGTAACCTGGTTGTATTACAAGATCACCAGTAATACACTTGACCCATCAATGCTACGAAACCTTCCGCTGCGTGAATTGACACGTCACGCCAGCGCATCATCAATGCGTGATAGATTTTTACGATTTTGTACTAATCGTATACATTTGAAATGTTTCATTCGTCTGTCAGCGGTGTTTTGTGTGTTAGCGGATAGGTTTCAAACCAGAAAAAAAACTATAAAAGCCCTACGCTGCTGCTTATGGCAAAATAGCACCAGCCTAGCCAAAAAAACAGCAACTGAAATTCAGCAACAATTGCATTGAACTGCTCCCCAGATTAGGTTCCTCGTTTAAACACATCAGGGAATTCGTCCCTGTTCGGCCATAAGTTTCTGACATGTTGCATAAAACGTTTAACAATGACTACCACATGCAAATAACTTGAACAATACTGGAAAAAGACAAACATTTAAAAAATGGGGAAGGATGGCTGCTGCCCGGTTTGCTGTAGGACGGAACTAGCGGACAGCAGCTGTACCGCTATGAAAAGCGAATAAGTTTGGGAATCGCTTTCATTGCGTTCTGTATTTTTTGACAACACTCAAACAGCGTTTAATTACAATTTCAAATATTCTAAAACATGTCCAGTCGAAATGACCCTTGACTCAAAGTAAAAGCGTACTGTGCAAGCAGAAACATCTTTTAGAATTCCTTTTTGAAATGACTTTTATAGATTGCAGTCGGCCGAAGCGGACGCACGGGTGCTGTGTGAGTAAAGAAATGTTTTATTCCAGTCTGTAACGTCCTTCGTTAAAGCCTTTTTGGCAAAACAGGATACTCTCTGAAAAAAAATAGAAAGAATAATAATTTTGCTATTTTTGTTTGTTTACTTCTCCGGTCATTGTTATTGGTTAGGACTCTGGGCAACCCTACCGTATAACCAAAAGAAAAAAAAAATAATTTAAACATTTACCGTAGCCGACTAAAGAATTCTTGCAGCATTTCTTCAATGGTAGAGGCAAAAGCATTCGTAATAGCCGCAAAGCCGAGCTCGTTGCCATTGTGTGTAGCCATGCTATTTTTCCATTTGTTCTGTTCCCACCTCCTTCAAGAAAACGAAGCCATCTCTAGGTGCAGCGACCAAACGATCTGTGGAACGTGAGCAAAACACGGGGATATTTCGTCACTTCTCTCTACTGAATACCAATGAGCTCCCAAAGTTCCCAGCACTCCCGACAAAAAGCCGGCAAAAGCAAACCCCGCAAATACGACAAACATTATGGTTCTGAAAAACTCGGTGCGGACAACAACGTTCCCGAGATTTATTGTCTCAGTCTCAACTTGGCATTCAATCCGCCAAGCAATATCGTCTGTTTGACCCCTTATTCAGACGACACGACAAAGAAGAAATGGGCTAAGCGAAGTAACAAAATGAAAAGGCAGCTGTATTGAGCACCATCTGCGGTGGCACTCAAAATTTCCGCTCCTGTCCCGCAGGCAAGGGCGACACTTTGTCTACAGCTAATGCCTCAGTAAAATGCTGCGCTTTTTGCAGTGAGCTCTTGCGTTGAGAAATCAATCTTGGCGGCCACATGTCAATGTAAATTCCTTCAAAAAGACACTGAACTCGCACGAAACCATTCTAAAATTGAAATGACAGGTTTGACCCAATCAAAATGGCGCCACTGTTCATTCAAACTACAAACGATTCAATGAGAAAAGCACTCAAATTGGCAACCTGGAAAAGATGCTTGCTTACCGTCCAAACAGCTTCAACACGACGAGCGAAAAAGGACGACACACGACGCCCTCTCATTTTGAATAGGAACTAAAAACCTATTAGTTGCTGTTTTGTAATAAATTTTCTGTTCCGTGAGGGAGCTTATCCTTGTGTTTAAAAACAATCTTCGTCACAACCAAACTCCCTCACAATGCATCCATTGTGTGGCGCCCTTTTTTCTACGCCCGACGTCTTCGCGTTCATTGAACAGCATCTGTTGAGCGAGCTATATTTCAGAAAACTCTGATTACGTGGCAGCGATGAAGTAGCTGCTTTGTTGCCTCCCTGTGACGTTGTAACGGGAATATGTTTCAGGGACTGGCGGCCGCCGCCAGAAGCCTTTACCGACTAACATAACTGCATGACTGGAACAGGGCCATTAATTTCGTTTAAACGTAAACACTGAGATTGCACTGCATGTACTGGTAATTTCACGGGCGGTATCGTAATGCTCATGAACGCATTATGATGCTAAACACGAAAATATTGCAGGCACTTTTTTTTTAATTTGGTGCATACTTCAACAATAAAGGCTGAGACTGGGTTAGTTGTTTACTCTTTCCGCATTGTTTTTTCCCCAATTACGGCAATGCTGGCGTTGAGTAGCGAGGAATACGACTTTCAGAACACTTTTTTTGTAATAACAAGTTCCATCAATGTAAGAAATTAATTGGTGAGTATTAAATGTAATTTCATGTTTTGTAAAATGAAGCGAGGCTGTGCTTAGTCCTCGTGGTTCTTCAAAAACCCTGCATTCGTTACAATTACAGGGTCAACAGATAAGTAAATAAAATCTACCATAATTAAATAAATTCCAGCAGTTTATATACGTTATTTAAAAATACATTTTCAATGCCTCAAATTTTTGAGCTCATTTGAACGCGCAACTTACTCTAAATCTCTACCCGGAGAAAGCACCTGGTGCTCCGCCTGGAAATCAATCTTCTCTGCGGGCTCCTGGTGATAAGCACCTGAGCAAGGTCTCAAAAGTACTGTGCACTGATTGGAAACGTACCAAAACTTCCAAAAACAGAACATGAATAACACTTAAATTGCGCAAACATATACAAAGTTGTAGTTTCGAAGACGCTAACAAAAAATCAATTAGCGTTAAAGAAAGGAGCAGGTGCCATGAAACCATGCCATGGAGCACTAGGCCGTAGGATTACATAAAATAAAGGCACATGCCTGTAACATAAAAATCACGTTGTTTGAACCCCGATCAAGGGTATGTGTTATAAAAAACAGAATAAACAAATCAATAAAAATAATGCATTAGCATTGCTGTGTACAAAGCGACTTCGCCTTTGCCATGACCTTTAACGAGGAAGAATTGGGGGCTGTGAGCCCGCGGCTACGCTTAGTTTCAATACTCCTTGGCTGTGCGGCGAAGCCTCCATTACGCGCGCCTTTCAGACAAGCCCCACCGTGTCGGTGACTCGTGTTTTCACGTATTGCAAGCCCGGGTCAGACGCTTCGCTTTCGGCGCGTTTCAAACTTCGACGGTAACTGGCGAAGCACGTTTCAACGCGCTTCAAGCACACAGAGGCCTCACGATCGCAGCGGAGTCCTCTTCTCTCCCCTCTCTCACGCTCAGCGTGCACCGCTGCTACCGACTGCTCACGAACTCTGGAAAGAATGTGGTGTGTGCCTGTGACGTTTGTGGCGTGTGCACAACCTAGAGGGAACGCTGTTTTTACCGTTGACGCTTTTGGGTATAAATACGACCCCCGCAAGCGCTATAACCCATTCCTGTTTGAGCGGTGAATCAATGCTACCACACTCCTCAAGTCCTGTACTGTTACCTCGCCCGTCTGGGCGTTCTTTAGCTTCGGCTCACCACTCGCTATGAAATACACAGTAACGTCGGCCTACGGCTTCTGGACTTCTTCACGGCTGCAAAAGTGGCTGGCCGCTCGCTTTTAACCACGCTACCACACGTATGTCGGAAGGGCGACGAAGCTGAGCTCGGGTGCGCCCTGCTGGTCGCAACAACTGGTTGGCCGCGGTGGTATGACAACGTCGCAAAAGGTGGGCCCACACGTTCGCTGTTGGAAATGACTAATTCTGCGTTGCGTAAGATGTCTATTAGCATTTCCTCACAAGAAACTAGGCCAGGGTATTCTAGAAAAACAACTGTGCAGCTAATACTGCTTACAGCATTTTTACGTTTAACACATATAAAGCAAAGTACTTCCATTGTAAAAGCTACTGCTTTTCCTGGAAGTTTGTGTGCGGTGAAGTGCTTCATTTATTTCATTGTTGAATGAAAATGTCGTGAGAATATATTTTTCTTTGTGATAATCGAAGATTCAACCTTGCCTTTGTGTTTTGTTGAATGCGAGCCATTCTTGTGTAGTGAAAGTCACCAGAAGTGTGTACGACAGCGTTTTAATGCTTTTGCTAATATTTTATGTTTGCGACCCTATGTATCAGAATATACAAAAATTAGTTGCGCCCCTGCAGAATTCTAGCTACATGATTTCTGTTACTTCAGTATACAATTGGCTGTCGCAGCTTTCGGCATCGTGCGTGCGGAAGCATAAACGGTAAACTGAAAATAGAGATATTTCAAAGGAAGCACGATATTGTGTTTTGTTCCCGCCTAGCAAATGCGAGAAGATGGTGAATGTAAGCTAGAAAATCTCTCCACACAACACTTGGAACGCGTTAATTAGCTCTGAAACTGGGCCTGAGCTACCTAATGAGGGCGTTACACACGGCACCTCCTAGGATGGTCCCTGCTTTGTATTTCTTCTCAAATTTAGTATTACCTTCAATGGCAAATTGGGGCCAATTTACCTATGCAAGCTTTCCTTCTCTCCCAATAATATCTCGGAGATTTTAATTAAAGCATCCTTTAGTTTTTAGGGTACTGATTTTTAAGAGATAATTTAGGGCAGCAACAGTCTCTTGTAAAAATAACTGGACCTTAAAGACAAAGCTAGGAAGGCCAACTATATTTCGTTCAAACTTTTATTTTCAGTAAAACTTAGGTGCCATAGGGTACGACATCTTGGTAAGTATAACTTCCGGTGGTCTTAATGCGCCTGCCTCCAGTATTGCCACCAACCTGCATACTATTTGCATACCAGTTCGGTTACGTTTCAACAACGTCAACAGTAAAAAAATCCGAAAATTCTAAACAGACAATGGAGCTTTGCAAGCACTAGATTTGACCTTATTTTAAAGGTTTATTATTACGCATGGAGATATCGTTGAACAAGGTTTTATTGAGGTAAAATCGCTGTATTCCTGCATGCTGTGGAACCCTGTTCCAAACACTGCAAAACTTTGCGCGAAACACCGAGTACTAAAAAGGCGGGGATTTCTCGCAATCACCAAGTAATTCAGTCACCTTCTAATTAAATAAAGAAATGCCATTTCTCTTCGTAAATTCCGCCGTGTAACTCATTACGCCGTTATCATTTAGGCCGTCGTATCTCAAACAACACTGTGGTTCACATTGCGTCAGGCTTCTTGGATCTCCCAACTTTCGCTGTGAAAGGGCATTTCTGTCTCAACAGAAAGTGCCATTACTAACAGCGCAACGGCGCCACACGACATATTCCTTTCGATATCGCATGCACCATAAACTGTTACCTTCGCAATACGGGGCATCATGAGTACCGGCACCACCGACTGAACACGCACTGCAACGAGCCGTAACGAACGGATGCGTGCACGAACAATAAGGATTCATTTGAGTGCACTTCCACCTAAATATTGCGCCCCATTCCTGCCGCTTTATCTCCCCACGCCTTTCTGTTTACGCATTCCGCGACCACCCTTCGAAGCGCATTTCTTCTCTTCTTACATGGCGCGTAAATGAGAGATGTGGGCTTTAACTGTAATCGTTCACCAGCTGCTCGTTCACCAGAACAACAGCGTCTTCCCTCAATGCTGACGCCGAGCATGGTCCGCACACGAGCATCTTCTCACTAATGGCGCCATCAGGAGCAGCACTGTCAGAGTCAGCGAGGCGCACCGCAATGAGCACAATAACTGAGCAAAGGCAAGCATGCTACACCCAACTCTCCGTCCGAAAGCATGCACGAGAGGAGAAGAAAAGACGCAAGTTATTCGCGAAACGCCGCCTAACGAGCTGGTAAGTGAATGCCCGTGGCAGCTCTTCCAGAGCCATTAAGTAAGCCATTTAAAGATGCTTTAATTTTCTGCACGTCTGGACAGCGTTGTTCCTTGCTTCGCAAAGATGATTTTCCTAATACGCTTCTAAAGACAAAGTTGTAAGACGTATTAAACTTCTCTATGAATCGGTGCTTGAAGGCAGCCGAATAAGTCCCTGCTAAGTAGTATTTGCAGACACTAAGTAATAACTCCAGATAGCCAATTCTCGGTTGTCAATGAAAGAAAAGGCTCCGGGTAGTCTCTCTGAGCAATGGAGAGCAAACGCCTACGTCTAGTTAACACGCAACAGCAGCTTGTTTCCGAACTTATTGAGTGCCTCGCCCGTTTTTCCCGACTCGCACACAAGTGCTGCCGTCGGTATCATTCACCCTGACCGCTAGCTATAAAAAACATAAAGCCTTTATCGTACCCACTTGCGGGCCTTTTGTTCCTACCTCTTATATTCTCTTTTTACGTGTGTGCTGGCGATTTCTAGCTTTGTCGACACACTAAGCCTAATGAATTGACTTACTGTATACTAAGTGCCGATCCGACCATAACCAATCACCATAAATTTGATAGCAGGCATTGGCGACACATCACTGTACAGCGACGATACATATTCCAAAAGTGTCACAAATCTTATGGCCACCAAAGGAATACCTAATTAATAAATTCTATTCATGAACGCGCACTTTGCCGGTCAAGCCACTACCATTTCCGTGTCATTTTGTCTTTTGAACCATTCTAAGCCTGGCTGACAAAGGTGGAGCGCAAAGATTCAAGAGGGAAATGCAGTAACTACAAAGGGAGACCAAAAAACACCTGTATTTTGTTAACAGAAACGAAGCAGTGAACACTTCTCAATTAGTTTTTAATTGTAATCATTAAAATGCACGAACAAGGTAATAGTTATGCTCACATGCCTCCCTCAAGGGTACACTTATAATTACCGTCTTTCATAAATGAACATTTGGCCGAACACTTATCAGTGGGATATAACAGCATTAAGAGCTCCATTGTAACTCTTGTAAACAAGTTATTGACATACGGCAGTTTCGCGAAAACAAAAAGTATATTAACCCAACCAACATGAATGAACAGTGCTAAGATGTTTTGACATTCATTACTTATTTTGTCCAGCAGACTTCAACGAGTGCTGAAAGCCTGTTAAGCGGCAAGAAACCAATATACTACGAAGGTTCAGTAAAGCCGGGTTTCGCAGTGTCTAACGAAAAGAGTTGAGATCGAAGAAAGTGCCCTGACGCACCGCATACTTAGTAGGCACAATGGACAACCACACTTAAGATGAACAGCGCGCGGGTACTTCGTTACACTGCGGCTGACCAGCCTTAATGGCAGAGATGGGTTTCGGAAATCTACCTTACTAACAACACCTAGAGTAGTGTTCCAAGATTATAGTAAAGCTATAAATATAAAGACAACAAAAAAAGGAGTGAAAGCACGACGCGCCTTATGAAATCCAGGTACCCTGACATTCCAGGCGCAAGCATTTTCCTGTCATCGACGGTTCCTCCTATTTAGTAGAGTAAACATTCATTCCCAAACCAACGTGTACTCCACAGACCAGCTTGCACCAAAACTATGCCCAGAACAGAAACTCCGCAATCCAAACCGCGACATTTCTTTTTCGTGGGCAGTGCCATGACGTTGCACGTAACAGCACTTAAGCTCACTAAAGATGGAAGCATGCTGTTGGGGAATTGATTTGTACTTCCGAAAAACTCCGCAGCACACAGCATAAACCGAGGAGGGAAACTATAGCTTGCGCAAGGCTGATTCTTCGAACTATGTACGACATAGCAACACGTTCGCCAGCAGGCAATGCCGACAAGAAGCAGGAACGTGCAGATCAGAAATGGAAGGTCTGCGTCGACATTTTATGTGACTGAATGCTGCTGACATAACACTCGATGATAGCGGTCTAAAATGCAACAAATGAGCAAAGCTGAGCTGCTCCTGGTAAACACCGATGTGAGCTAAAAACAGTTTCTAACTCCCAAATAGATAGCACTAAACGAAAACATAGCAATAGAGTTTGTTGCGCCCAGCATCGATCACAGCAATGTTTGACGGATTGTACAATACGCTCTGTCGACAATACAAATTCTGTGCTCACGGAAACAGTGCTTGCCTCCGCCGCGGTTATCAGAGGAATAGGACGATCCTGTTTTCTCTTTGTAAACCTGTGGCTGTCGTAGTCCTGAAGGCAGCGATAAGAGATGAGCATCCGTCACAGAGCTCTGTATTGAAATTCAAAGCAGGCGGCAGGAAATATAGAGATGTCTCGGTGGACCTGGAACGGGCAAAACCAATATTGCATACATACGAGGAACGGAACTTCTTCGTCGCTGTCGCAAGGATCATTCATCATAGGCTGCTGTCATTGTACAGAAAATGTTCTGGAAAAGGTAGCCGGTGTGCAAATATCCAAGTACGCGCACCGCAAGCTTCTGATTTATGCGTGCAACCACAACAAATAAAACTGATGGTATCCACCTGCAGATGCATAAGCAATATTAAAATACGTGGGGGTCCCTCAAGGAGTACGAGATGTCAGTGAGAAAGCCTGGAACCGGCTACTATGTGACGATTTTTCTTGTATGTTACTTGCACTTCCCACCGCCAACACGCATTTAGCATGCAGTGCGCCTGACCTAGATCTTTGAACTCCGTTACCAAATATCTACGCCTTGTCGGAAAAAACATAATATAGAAACCCCTACAATGCCTCATAAATATGGCTTTGAGTTTTATAAATGTAGCATTGATGTTCAATAGAGTTTGCAAAAAGTCAATTGCTTTCATACTTTATGGGCTGAAGTCATGAGTAAGTCATTTAAATTTTTATTGCAGCGACCCGAGCAACAATCTATTAACTTCAAGACATTAGGTTTTAATAGACTGCATAAAGCGTTTCTATAAAGTGAACCGAAACTCACATAGAAACTGCAGCCAAAAAAAGTCAGCGAACTTTTTATTGCGAAAACGCCATAAGCGTTTTATTGCCTTAAGTATATCAAGTTTACCAGACTTGGTATGGGGTTTCTATGGGGAAAATCCAACTGGTAATTGTAGACTGGTTTTAGACGCCCAGTAAACTTGTTATTACGAACCCGTCGCTTAACATTGTCTTCCATACGTTCAGATATATTGGAATCTGTGTTGCGTTTCTAGAGATTACCCACGGAGGTCTGGCAGTTTCTCGGTGCATATAAGTGGGGTGCTATAGCGCCGCGTAAACCGGCGCATGAACCGAGATTGTGCGATGCGCGGCCAAACCTTCGTCTTGGGAGCACCTGTAAGGGGTGGCGCCTGGGGAGACGGAAATAATCCCAGGCCATTTCCAGCCCCTAATAAGCTCCGCTGTTGAGCCTAGCTCAAAACTCTATTCAATTCAAACTCAAAAGCTACAGAATGTTACGACTATACTCAATAATAATTTTATAAAAAGCTTTTTGAGATAAACTTAATGAAACCTCAGTAGAAATTCTATTCAAACTTAGCTCAATCCGCAGCGTCATGTTATGACTGGATACAACAAGAAGATGACAGAAATATGTGTTTGATATATTTACCAAAAACCCATTAGAACCTCCATTCAAACAAGACACACGCTACATATTGTTACGACCATACTCAATGAGTGTTCTGTAGAGAGCTAAGCGAGATAAACTTCATAAGAACTCCACAGAAACTCCATTCAAACTGTACTTACTCGCAACAGTATATTTCGACCATACTCAATAGTAATTTAACAGAAAGCTAACCGAAATCCACGCAATAGAAGCCCTTCAGAAACACTATTCAAACATGACTCGCACAAAGCAGGCTGTTATGACTAAACGCAGTAGGAATTGCATAGGAAGCTTACTGATTTTCTTAATAAAAGCCCTTCACAAAAGTCATAAGAAACAATTTTTAAAACCTTTAGGGTCGATTGGCTTCGCCCTATGAAATTGAAATTAAAACTCTCAGACAAATTTGTAATAGAAACTCCTTAGCAATCTTCCATAAAAAGTGAACAAATTAAAGTTTAGTGCTGTGTTGAGCGATCTCTATAACAAGTTAATTGAGTATCGGTAAACATATTTATGATGGATATCGCACCATTTACAGAGTAAAATTGATAAATATATACACAAGTAATCCTAAACCGTTGCCTTTGCGAAAGTATCAGTGACAATGGCAGCACGCCGTTAAAAGGCCCACGAGAACAACATGCAATCTTGCTAACTCAGAAGATGTACTCCTGGTAATTCACTAAGCCTATTCAAAACCCAAAGACGTTTTTCCGCGGTCAAATCGCAAGAACAGCAAAAACTGTCACATTCTACGGTATACGAGGTCAGCAGGCACGCAGTAAAACCACAACTTGAAATTAATTGGCACAGATGGCACTACAGGCGCAACATAGGAGAAACAATACAGGTGGTGGTCAACCTAGTTTCTAGCCAGATTCAAATGGGATCCCAGGCAACTCCCCTCCTGCTCCACATCACGAGAGTGGTACCTCAGATTTTAAGTGCGAATGCACTTCTTAAGCGAGCCTGAATCGTCCGCCGCCGTCGTCCGCATAGCAACAGCTGCGGTTGCGCGCGCTCCTCGTCTGCCTCCGCGTCTTCCCTAACAACGGGGGGAGATGGGCGCGCGCTACTCTCCCCCTCCTCTCTCCGCTCAGTGACTGCGGGTGTTGGGCGCCTCCTCTCCACTCCAAGATCAAGATATCCACCGTAATCGCGCAATCAACAACCGTGCATTCGCACTTACACACTCTCCCCCTCGGGGAAGTGCGAGGGAATTTTTTTCGCTCTTCTCTGCTGTTTAGGCGCGGTGGTTTCGGCGTGATAGTCGGGTTACAGCGTAGGCGCCTCATTTCTTGTCGAGCAGCGACACGGCGGCATTCGTGCTGCGCGCCTTCTTCGTCGGAAGGTACATAGTTGTCCTCCGATTCATGCTATGCGCTAATCTCAAAGACTCGGTCGTCGCGAAGTCACGACGCGTGGTAGGTCACCGGCGCAGTGATGCCGCAGTCACGTGTCCCACGTATGCAGAGTGAGGGCCTCGCGCCAGAGGAGATTTTTTTTTGTTTGCTCCTCACGTGGCGTAAGCCCACGTGCAAGCTTGGACGATGCCAGCGGTCTTCACGAGGCACACGCATGTGCGCTCTGTATGTTTTTGCTAAAGCCACTGCGCGAAGGTGCTGTTTCACACCTTGCTCCTGGGGACTTTTTTGCAAACGCCAACGTGTCAAGCCTAATCTTGAACAGCTCCCCTCTCACAACACGGTTTGTTAGCATCACGTTCGCCTTGAACACGATACGACGAAACTCATACACGCGCCACTAAAACCGCTAAGTCATTTCCTGGAGGTTACTTCCATGGGCGGCCGCCGATTGGGAAAACGTTACTCTGTGACGTCATAAACAAATCGCCAGAAAATGGCTCGCAGGTCACCACTGCTTCACCTGTTCTCTTTGCCAGCTTGGGGATTTGTTTGTACTGCGTGATAAAAAATCATCATTGTTATCAGGACAAAGAAGTATTACTGATTACCCAAACATTTGTTTTGTTTACAAGGCCCGTTTAAGTTACATAATCATTTGCAACGTCGGCACATAAATCGCCATTGAGTTGCAAGGCCACGCTTAAAGAAAGACGCCGCATCGGCTTTTATGAATTTGAAAAGTCATTTTGTATGTTCTGAGATTTGAAGGTCACAAAAACAGGATATAGCTGAATTGAAAAATAGAAAGGTAATTGCAAAGTCTGCCACCATGTCACAGGCGCGACCACGGCCCGTGCTCCTTTTCCTCAAGGAAGCTGTTACAGGAAAAAAAATGAAGTTGATTGTAATGCAATAAACTTCTTTGCTGGGCTAGTCGTTGCATATTAGGTTTAGATGAAAGTAGCAGAATATTGAAACAAGGACTAAGTACCAATGAAAAAGCGACATGAACACCGCTAGTTTCCCTGTTACTTATTTGGCAAATCGTAGTCCTTGGTTTCCAAGTTCATCAAGTTTCCTATCAACTTGAAGTGGTTGACAGCGTGGTCGCCAAGAAAACATTGTTCACTAACCATTCACCACGTTTAGATTACAATGCTCAACAGCAGGTAAACTGGAAGACATAAGGCAGTAATGGTTCGTCCTTTGGGGGAGAAGCTGTGCTTTCCGCAATCATTAAAATGTTTGTGGAACAAACTTGAGTGGATGAAGGGTTAGTATGGAGCCGGTTGGTCCTTTACAATACTCCGCAACTACCACATTTCGGGAGACAGTCGTATAAAGAACCGATCATTTCCCCCGGAATCTAACCGCCGACTCCATCAACATGAACCCCATACTCTACCACTCGGTAAAACATATATATTCATATTTAAAGCAAGAAATACTTTGCAATACGCGATGTTTAATTTTCGCGTGTGTCAGCATTTGTAGCTGCAAAAGCGATTGCGATTTTCGTTGTGCTTTGTGTGGTTAATATTGCGGAGCTTGACTGCAACTAAAACGTCACGATAAAAAACAAAAAAAAAACAATTAATCTCCCTACTCAAGACGGGAGCCTAGGTGACCTAACGACTCATTTGTTTTGTCTATAAATAGCATGGACAACGTATATTCTTGATGTTCGCCACATTTATTATGTGGTCTGGCTATCGTATGCGAAAGCGATCTCCTGTGTGTGTCATAGGAAAACAGACCACTTTCCTGCATAGGCGAATCCAAGTTAAGTGCTGCTTAGCACGAATTCTTTAAGTTAGCGTTGGCACACGATGAGCACTAAGAAATGCAGACGGGGTTTGGGCAGTTGCAGCATTGTCATGGGCATTGTTAGCCAGGCAACTATAAAGCAAGAGTGAAGTATACTTTCAAGCCGCCTTTTTATTGCGAGCATTATTAATTTGTCGTCATTATCAGTAACTACTGCGTTTATATCGTCTAATAAACATATACATATTTTATAAATTTAGCGAGTAAGGTTTGCTATTTTCGCAATCAGCTGTATCATTGCGTGACACGCTCCAAACTTTTATTGACGTTTATTGGCTCGCGTGAATTCTACGTAATTAATCATACTAGCATTACCACTGAAAAGCTCTTGTTCATCGCCCATCATCGCTCTTTGCTATGTCCCACCGCTTGATTTGTCTATTAGTTCTCATCACTAAAAATAGGATTACCCCACATGGCACTATCCAAAGAATTCTGATTGCAATAAGCCTGGCCATGCCCGCTGCAGAGCAAAGGCCTCTACAAGATCTTTTCCGCCACGTCTATCTTGTGCAAACTGAGTCCGATCTTGGCCCCAAATTCTCGTACTTGCCCCCGCCGTCGAGAACATCTCTCCTTGGCCGATCCCATTTGCATGTAGAGTTGTCGGGAACGCGCCAGAGACACCAGCCGTCTGAACGCTATGCCCTGCACCCAATGCGGCCCCGGTTAATTCCACGCCCGTGGCGTTCGTGGCTGCTTGCGCACCAGCGGCGCGTGCCCGCACTCATTGCTTGTCGCTCAGCCCCAACGCCATCACTCTTGGAGCGTCCGGCTGCGACAGCAGACAACCCAAGCCTCTGGGGTGCCGGTACAGAGTCAATTGGCAGCCACACCATTAAACGGATGATCGACAAGTTGTCCCTGATGCGCATGACGTGTCTCGCCAATGCCTATTTTCTTTCCTTGATTTCATCGACACTGAGTTCCACAAGAGTCTCTTCCCACTTTCATGCAGCTATTTTTTGTCCCAAATGGTACCGCAGCCCTCTTTTGTTTCTGTAATCCATTGGGTCGCTTTACGCTTCTTTGCAGGTCGCCTAAAAAGGTCCCAAGTCTTTGCCCCTATGTCAGTACAGAACGAACGCATTGGCTGTGTACCAGAATATGGAACTAAAGAGGCAGCTTAGTATTAGGTGCATTCGAATTTCTACCGAATGCAGGCCACCTCATACTCATTCTGCGGTAAACTGCCTTTTCTGGTTACTATTACGCTTACCGCACTTTTTCGCCAACCTACACATTTGAAGTACAATCTATTGTGGTTAGCCGCCTAATCTGGCACAAAAGAAGCTGTGTAGCTTACCGCCACCTTTCGTCTTGGACTGCTAGGCTGCTTCGACTGAGCGGGCTGCTTTTTGGGTGGAGGCGAAACAATGCAACACCAGTTCGTATGAGGCTTCAGTGCCAATACACAAATATAAGAGGACTGAATTTGTAAAGAATCTATGGAGTCTGTTGGTAGTAAATTCCCAATACTTAAAGCTAAGAGCCGACGGGGAAAACTAGGCGTCGCAATTTCTTGTAGTGCCTCGTTCTTCATTTCGCCCTTGTGTAGTGCGTTTAAAAAGATCGAACTAATCTTATACATGGCCGCTGTAGTACACCTTGTATCCCGGGTGCACGTCCGGGTGTGCCAACCTGTTTGGCTTTTTCCTTTGTTATTCTTTGCCCGAAAGTCAATGGCCAAAATAACAAAAAACTAAGCTGTGAACACGACGAAAATTACCAACACCAAGAAGGAAAGGTGCGTTTATTAAAAGAGGGAGCCGATTTTTATCGTGCCTCTTGTTGAAGAGAAAACTCGGAACGTTAAACTAGACTAACTCAACAGCAGCGTAGCAGGATCGTTTCCTATTAACAATACAAAAAAAACACAAACCATTCGCACATTCATTATTAAAAATATGCGTTTTCTTGGCAGGCCTCTCCTTTCGTACTGCACTATTAATAGTGAGACGTCGTTTTATCCAGACATTGCGCGGTTTAAAATTTATTTAATATGTCTGCAGGCGCAAAGCATTTGAAAACGCCGTGGGCGAGTAAGCATCTTCCTTGTAGAGGTTTGCGAAGAGAAAGTAGTGATTAAGTTGCAACATTACCCGCCGTGCTGGCTCAGTGGTTAAGGCCGTGTGCTGCTAGCCACGAGGACACGTGTTCGATTCCCGGCTGCGGCGGCCGCTTTTCTGATGGAGGCGAAAAGCAAGAACGCCCGTGTGTTAAATATTTCGGTGCACGTTAAAGATCCCAAGGTGGTCAAAACGAATCCGCAGCTCTCCACTACGGCACGCCTGATTGCCTGCGTTGCGTCGGCGCGTTAAACATATCAATCAATCAATCAATCAATCAATCAATCAATCAATCAATCAATCAATCAATCAATCAATCAATCAATCAATCAATCAATCAATCAATCAATCAATCAATCAATCAATCAATCAATCAATCAATCAATCAATCAAGTTACAGCCTTTTACCGTGAGCTGAATGGGCGAAAAAACCCACCCCCAATATCGTCGCAATCGCCATAGGGCGTACGCATCCGCAAACAGACCGGCGATGTTACATTCCTACTTCGAAGCCAGGGGACATTTACGGCTTTAAGGCTTAAGTAAGAACGCTCGTCATGACGTAAGCAGGCCACTTCTTAAGTCTGGGCGCATATATCTCGCCAAACTTCAAGGCTGCATGGACGGGATAAGACGCTCGCAAACTGATTAAAACAACCTTGTTTCCATTTGCAGTAGCCACCACAAACCTTTCCGGCGGCAATAAACAGCGCCGGGTGCTAACCTCTCCGGCATTCACCCGTCCGCCGCCATTTCCCGGAGCCTTTACTAGCCTACGAAAGTACATCACGCTGAGAAATGGTACTTGCCCAGGCCATACCCACCGAGCACCGAGCGAACACGCGAGACGCGCCATAGACAGCTTACGGCCGCCTTACACGCCGTAACGCAATGTGAAGCACGTCCAGCCAGACAGAATCCATTTATAACACTACACGCAACGGCGACGGGAGTAGCGAATTGGCCAAAGTACACAGCCTCAGATATAACGGATGCTTGACTGGGCACGCTGCCGGATCTTGTTTGTTTCTCTTTTCCTCCAAACGTGCAGACAGGCGAGTCTTCAGCTTGTCGTTTTCGGTTCGTCTCCACGAAATCTGACAGACTGAGTAACTTCAGTCTCGTGGAGGCCGTAAAAGTGAAAGCTCACACAAACAGGAAACAATGATAGTTTTTCTGTGAGCCGCTATCGGGCGGTTAAGGCAAGTGATTCGCACTGTTGCTCAATACCCAGAAACATGGCGGTGACTATCTCTAGTAGCTTGGGAATCAGCTTTAATAGTAACCATGTTTCAGCTGGAGCCAAGTGGAAGAGCGGGGTGTGGGCGTTTTGGGTGCCTCTTTAAAAAAGAAAGCGTGAGGACCAATTGTCCCCAGCTGAACACGTGGGCTGTAAAAAATGGTGAGCGAAATATAATTAAACACAAGTAAATATACCGACGAATAAGCGTGGTAATCCCTTCAATGTTATTTTACTGTTTTGTGTTTAGTTCACCGTGAGGCAGTGTATTTTAGTAACTGAGATTTTAAAAGCGCGTTCGTGTGCTTTAATAACCTAGTGCCGAAAAAATTATGATCTTTCTGTTCACTACAAAAGAAGACAGCATGAAAGATAGCACGTTCAGATAGCACCTTCACATAGAAGATGATACATACCATTATAAAGCTGTAAAACCGCCAAGCATTCACGTAGAATTACAGTAATGGAGGTCATAAATCCGGATTTCAACAGTCTCGTCACTGCACTAACAAAAAATATCATCCAACGCGCGTCATCGGCCCTGAACCGGATCCCCCATTCGGTGAAAGAGTTTTCAACAAACAGAGTTTTCATACAATGAGAAAGCGAATTTCCGTGGTAACATTTGAAATGCAAGGGGCGCTTTGCAGCGTGCCAAGATGTACCCAACATTCTGGACGTGTGGTAGAAGCAGAAGCGACGGAAATTCGAAAAAAGAGTTGATTTTAGGGTGTGCCTGCCGATAACGGTTTCGACAGACACCCCTCTTTTTTCTGGTGCTGCAACATAGACAGAAAGAAGGCCTTGGATGCCCCTCTCAAGCGCCTCTCGCGTCCGTGGAAAGTATTCGTCAAAAAGTGTACACGAATACAGCGTGCCCCTCCTCTTGTCCTCATTGTTTATAAATGGACAGGTCCAGCAGGACCCGAATTGCACCGATGCGTCCACTGCATTTCTGAAGGCACACCAAATCATTACCACTTAATTTGACTTTCTTCATTATTCAATTGTAATCGCCACCAGCTTTTTAAGTCCAGCACCTGTGACTGAACAGGAGCTTGCTGGTTGGTTCAATGCCATCCCAGCACACGAGAAGCAATCCCCGAATACTCCCTTGAAAACGGCTTCTACAAATTTGCGCAACGACGGGGTCGGCTTCCCCGTTCTGTCTACAATGTGAACTGTCTGCAGCGTGCACTGTAGTTAGTGTGAACCGCACTGTCTTCGGTGTGAACTGTACATTTCAGTGTGAACTGCGCATTTTGGGGCCACTGACTTACTTTTCTGTGTCAATTTTGTGATTAGGGCCCAAGACTGCCACTGTGTTCGTTGCGCGAGCTATGGCCTTCCCCTTTTCCCCTCATCCTCGCTCTCCCCAGGGTCGCATGGCCTCTCAATTATAAAGTATTTCACTCACACACCAGCCTCCCCTCGTGATGATCAATGATTCTCAAACGAACTGGTATTTCAACACGGCCACCAAGGATACAGTAGTCGGGAGACGAACTTAACAAGGTGACACCAAACTGACCCCACGGTTATCACATGCTGCAAGGTGTTGTATAAGCGCACGGGATATTCAAATCATCAACGGACCGCTGAGTAATACAAGAGGGCTAAAATAGTGAATCTCGACAAGCGAACATTTAGGAGGCAAGGTGATTCCACCACGAAAGTGCTCAAGTACGAAAGTGGGGAACCTTTACAGTGGATTGATACACCTTCGGTGCCACTTTTCATATATTACCGCACTGTCAGCCTCCATAAGCGAACGCTCTCGACATATCTCAGTTATTTGGGCCTTCCAATTAGGTAGTGACTTGCTTTGCGAATAGGTTGACAGATATCACGTAAGTATTATTTCACCACCTACTTGAGGGCACGAAAAATATTCTTTTTTTTTTGTTCATATTATGACGTTCATATTATCCTTGTATTGTAGCCTGCTACCTAAAGCGTTGTCGGCCCGATATAGGGGATCAGACCTGCTCACTCGGGCCGTTAAAGGAGCTCTATGAAGTGTTTTGTCCTAGAGAAATACCGCACCGTCAAAATAAATTACCTTAACAGCTTCTACTACCTGACACCGAATTAATCAATGCTCACTGATATACGAATGATTGAAATAAACATTTATCTATCGCATACCCTCCAGGGGAACACAGTTTCTAAAGCGGAGTGGGTACGAACAAATCGGGACAAGGAAAGGCAAGAAATTCAGGTAATGTAAAACAACAAAATTTCCTAATTATTCATCCTTACCTGTGAACGGCAACACAAACACACATGATCCGAGTAGGCTGCAAACTTTCATCATTGACTAATCTGTGCAACTTGTCACCCACGCTCATAAAAGCAATACGTGACGCAATGAATCTCTCGTGTACTCAATGACGCAAATATTTGTGAACATAAAATATATTTTTTAATAGGTCCCGAGATTCAAACCACTTTTCTGTGTCGCCACGTCGAGAACCCCGACGGGGCGTACGACCACCAGGGGCGCTACGGAGCTATCACCATCCAAAATTTTCACTTCGTGGCGAGTGGCCGTTTTTCTTCTAACACGCCGAGTGCGGATTCCGATCTCTATTGGCGGCTGGTAGTGAACACTAACTCACACCGGTCATACAGACGAGTCTCATACGACATGGTACAGCAAACAACATTCATTGCCGTTTCCTCGCTTATCTGAGGCTCGACAGACATACCACTCGGTAATGGACATCACCCGACTACAAGCGGCGGAGCACGAGCCACGGGACGTCTGTGTAAACACACCCGTGCAGTCATTTTTCTTCCGTAAAATGCGTTCTCGCTACATGCAGCGAAAAACCCCGACGCAGAGCACTCACTTCTAGCCGGTCTATATTGCCTTCCAAGCGGGTGCGGGCGATACCGCATGCACAAGCTGCCAATGGCTTCTCGCGCACAAGAGATATTGCTTATAGATGCGTTCCTTGTGTCCCTGCCCTGTTTTAACATTGTACTTCGTTCTTGACGTATGAAATACCGTACTGAGTATTTGTTCTGGCGCGTCAACAACTGTCTTTGTATTTGTGTTTTTCTTTAAGCGCTTCGGATTCTGGGGTGCGTTGTCAGATTCATTTTCATGTTCACTGTCAGGAGGAAAGCACAAAAGCTAAAAGGGTAGGCAGGCTTCGGTTCAAGCAAAGAATACGAGTTGCGCATGCGGGTTTTGTTCTTGGCATATTTTGTTCGTGTGCGGAGAGAAGTCATCAAAAGCAATCAACCCGTCTGCACAGTACGGTAGAGCTTGTTGCTGCTTTTGCTGCAATGGTAATGTCGTTAGCCTCCGCTCGTGTATATGTGGGCGCTGCTGATACTTACGCGACCACGATACTCCTATCTCGTTTTTGAACACTTATGAAAGCAATGGCCGTTAGGTGGCATGTCAGCAGATTGCAGTGGCTAAGTTATAGCGTCGCTTGCATGCAGGAATCCCTGACGTGCAAGGATCAACATTACTCCAAAAAATATACCGTTAAACGAACCAGTAAAAGTTATGTACGGCCTACTGACAGTTACCGGGCACCCCAAAGATTGCAACGAAGCAGGGATAACTAATTAGGTAGTGTAGGAAGGTCCCCGGCAAGCTAACTGCTCCAGATTTTACCATAGCCGCCATTACAACCTGTTGTAAAAGACCCTGTGACACGATCGCAAGGCAGGTTTATAACTAGTGCTGCTTTATAAGGCAAAGTAGCCCAAAGTGCTACCTATCAAACAGTCAGACTCGGTAGGTGTCGCCATCCTGCCAAGTCAAGAAAGTCGTCACTTCCAACACTACCGACGTAATTAATGACACAGTATAGACCTCTAATTTTTAGATGAGGTTTGCGCGATATCGTTAATGTATTTGAGCCCTTTGTGTTTCAAAAAATAGTTCAAGGGGACAGCAACAAAAGCGGTAAAATACAAGGTACGTCCCTGTTTGAAAACGTTCCAGAAAACGCACCTATAATTAATAGCGACACACCGTTTCGCGTCTTGCAGATTTGCCGATGGTGTGGTTCGCAAATTTCTTTGCACGCGAATCTGGAAAACATGGAGGTAAGTTTGTGTCATTAGTGTGTAACACCTGTCGGGATGTTATGGAGGCGTCACTAGGCTGGCTTTATTGCATGTTTTGTGTGCCGAATTCATCTGTGACGCTCCTGACCCTTGTTGGCCTGGCGCCATTAAACTCAAATCATCATCATCATCAAATGCATCTGCGCTAATCGGCTGTTGCCGGCGTCTTTGGTCATACCAGGCACATTGAGACCACTGGTCAACCATATGTGAGATGGATTGCCCATTAATAATTTTGAAACGTGTATTAGTCTTAGACAGGTTTACAGTGACTATAGATAACCTTTCAAGACACGGAAGCAGATGTTCTTCTACCGCGGCATATCGAGCGACCGATAAAGAAACATCCCGTAAAAGCACCTCTTTTGCACGATAATTTGATTTAGTATCTGAATACAACAAACCATTACTGCCACGAAAACCTTTCCTAAATTGATTCTCGCGATGTTTTAGCGCGAACTACAGGGTTGGAATATGAATGACGTTTGCGGACGCCCGATCCAATAGCCTGCGTGTTCCGTCCGAAGCGTGTGGCACGAATGAACTGCACGCCAGAAAAGCGAGGCAGGAACGCTGTTATCAAATAAAACAGCAGACACAACATTAGCGCCACAGAGCCCGTGTATTGAAGCTAAATACCGAAATAGAAGCCATAGCGACCGCCTAAGTGCAAACATTAACCATGATGTATGCGGCGCGGTGAGACCAGAGTTGATGCAAATAGGGAAGTTACGCGAAGCCTTACCCAAAACACACGTTCGTTCGATTTCCCCCTGTTATTTGCTGTTTAGTTCTCAGTCCAACGTTCAGACCCCGCACTCTCCTAATAAAGCCCGCCCTCCCCTTTCTTTCCTGCCTACCGCAAGGGGGCCTTCCTTTACCAAGCAGGTGGAATGAATACGGGGCACCGGGGTCCGTCAAAAATTGATTGTCCCCGGGGGCGTCGGTGTCCGAGTTCACATCCATGCCAGCTTGCGTTGGCGCCCAATTGCTGTCGCTGCAAGCACACGGAAAATATTTCAACCTAATAAAAGTGATACACAACTAACAAGCAAGACCTTAGCCTCTGTCTGACTGCGTTGTTTTACGATGGAGGGCTCAAGGCTTAGGAGACACGGAGGGTGGATGAAGAGAACGTCTTTCATAAAAAAAATACACAATGTTCCCGTACGGGAACCCTGAGTAGTATGCGAAGCAGCCATGCGGTCGATTCAAGTGCGCATTAGTTTTCAGTTCGTCGTTTCCTTTACGTTGAGGTAGGTAGCTAAGGTTATATTGGCCGTTTGGTTTCCATGGTAACTACCAAACTTTGCACTTACCGAAACTACGAAATGGAAAATTGCGTTGACGCCATGGCTGCTTCGCATACTACTCAGGGTTCCCCTACGGGAAGATGGTGAAATTGTATTGGAGGGGGGTGCGGTGTTAGAGTTGAGAGGCCAAAGAGAAAGAGAGAGAGAGAGACGTTGTACGTGGTATGAGTTTGTCTTTATTAAGGCATTACCTTCATCATGTTCAACGTAGCTGGCGTCTAGCTGTGGTTGACACTCCGCTTTGATTATGACCGTTTTATGGTCCGTGAAATTCAAAATCACGGAATGTTGTTGAGAATGAACCCTAAAGTTGCTGAAGATGAAATTGATGCACGTTCCCCAGATGGTGTAATCACGGCTCGCCGAGACTCGCCGACACATGCCGCCGCCGACGACGATAAAACGTCGAAGGTGTGGGAAGCGTGCTCGTCTCCTGCTGGCACAGGAAGACACCGGCAACACTGTCGCTGTAGGAGCCATTAAAGGGTAAGACACCACCAGGCGTTCAGGAAGCCGAGCATGCGCAGTGGGGGTGTGGACGCCACACGGTGGAGGGAGGTACATAGACCCGACCATGAGATGCTTCGCATCTTAAAATGCCCGCGACTTAATGTTGTGCCCGTACAAAACGCGGACGTGTACAGCATCCCCAATACAGCCCGGGGAAAAAATACACGGGAAAAAAAAAGCGAACATTCGACAAAGGGTACGGAACTCAGGAATATTCGAAAGCTCATAAATAGTGGCGGATGGAGAAAGTGAAGGATGACTACAGCCAAGCGTACGGCCAGGGACGCCCTGTAAAGGAACACATGATAAGGCCGAGCTATGCGATTGTCTCTAGTTTGCTTTTTCTTTACTTGGAAGCGTTTAGTAAATAAAATGATTAAAATTACATTTCTATCCAATTCTAAAATAATTTCCAAACTAACATGTCAGCTATAGGGCAACCCCATTTGAAAGCTGACTGCCTTTTGTCTTCTCGTGGGGTTTTTCATGTAGTGATGACGGGTGAATAGAATAACTAAATGCTCGGTGATCTCTAAATTAGCATTAAAAAAATAAACTGGGAACGCTTGCCTTCACCATGGGAGCTGTAGTCCCTAAGTTGGACACAATTGCATTTTGTAAATGTTTGAAACAACAAAACATTCAAAAGGCGATTCCTGTGATCGCATCTCAAATAATAGGGATGTTATAGTGACTCAATCAATGAGGGACTATTCTTTCTGAGGCAGGCTCCTCCAGGAATCCTGTCTGAGGCTTCATTGTTTTTTCTACGGCGACCATTTCCGGAGGGGCAGTCACTGTTTAGCGAAAGAAGCAGCCACATGTTTATTTAGCGGGGATGTCTTTCCTCTTTCACCTGTACATACCAGAGCCACAATAACGCAAGGAGCATCAAATCAACATAAAAAATGATGCTCTCCTCACTTTATCTATATTACCAGCGAGACACATAATATAACCAGCGAGTCACACAAACCAGACTATAGGTGTCGAAGAAAAAACATCTTGAACTACGAATTTATTTTTGTAGGTACGTCTCTATGACTGTTCCGCAAGATTTGGCAGATCCGGGAGCGTGCCTACGAGTGAAAAAATCGTCTTAAGGCTCCTCGTAAAGGCATTTTTAAGGTAAGAAGGTTACTGGAACTGCATTGCTGAATAAAGAATACTGAAAAGCATCCTTCTGGCGATAACAGTGCCGCATGTTACGTTCATTACAGGCAAGCGTCAAAGAGCTTATCTGCAGTACGAAAGCAAAAGGAGCGTTGACATGCTGTTTTTACGTGTTCAAGTCAGTTCAGATGCTTTTGGCTGATTCCAGAGAAACACAGCTCCGCAGTTGATTTGCTGGGGCTTACCACTATTCAGGTTATTCAACCCATTTATTGAGGGTGTGGGCGTGTACGCCTTCTGAAAGGAAGATCAGAGCCATACAACTGGAACAGCTTCAGAGCACCATCGTACACGCATCGCGTCTCCATTGATTGATTGATTGTAGGTTTTAACTCGCCGACCCAACGAAGGCGATGAGGTGCGCCGTAGGGGTTTGGGCGGAGAAGGGTGGAGGGGTGGCTGAAGATTAATTTTGGACACACGGTGATCTCTAACGCGCGCCAAAATCTCGTACACACGGCACTATTGCTGTTCGTCTCCATCAGAAAAGCGGCCGCCACGACCGGAAATCGAACCCGCGACCTCGACGCATCGCCTCTCAGGGCGGTTCTTGGGACCACACAACCACGGCCAGGTCACCCGCCTTGAACTGCTAACGTTGAGAAATAGTTGTAGATAGCCACTTGAGATGAAGATCGCACGCGGCAGAGAACCATACGTCCTTTCGAAAACTTGAAACAGCCAGAAGAGGCACGCGGAGATGCAGATGGGACTGCACGCAATGCATGTGCGAAATCAAACTTCCCCTAGATGCCAAGTAACGCCTATTGAGAGCGTCACATTAGGAGTAATCCTCTTCTGGGGCCCACAATAAGGTTTTGTCACCGAAACACAAAATCTTCTCCAAAGACAGTTTTACACATGGGTTCAACGACTCGCACCAGCGTGAGTTTCTCTGAAGCAGTAAACCTTATGCTAAGCTTAGCGAAACTACCTGATGGCCGCTTTCAGTAGCAGCGCAGATGACAATCCCTCGCGCCTTTTTTTCGGTACACAATCATTTCCTTTATATAATGTGTAACTGCTTTTTCAATGTGAGTTAAATTCTGGCGAGGGGGCGCAATCTGCCTCTGAAACCGCTTAATATATTCATGCGCGCCCATACAGCAAATAACGTGGTTCGTACCGTCTCTTCATGTAGGTGTCAGCCCCGGGTAACTCACTAAGCCTTCGTTGCCAATCAACGTCGGGTTTAGCATGGCATTAGATATTTGACCACCGCTGTCACTTGTGCCATGGGTGACACAATATTTAGCACAGTTTTTACCGCACCATTATCCCCTTTCTCCCGCGCGTAACGCCGTCTTCGCAATAAGTTTCATTCTTCCGAGCATCGCCAAGCTCCCGGCCATGGACTGCATCGCTTCGTGCTTGCAGGTGGAACGGGTAGCCACTGAGCCCTCCACGCGGGAAGCACGGCTGACGCTGCACTCAGGGCTTGCGCGCCGAACGTTTCCTATTGCAGAAAAGGGTTCATGCTTTTCAAATGTATCCCTTGGGAGCTTAGCATTTTTGAACAACTTCAAGTTGCGTTAGCGCAGCTCTTTACTCCAACCACCTTTCTTCGCTGTACATGCAGAGTGATAAACTTGAATAAATAATTGATTGGATGGCTGATTCATTTATTTTTTTATTCAATTATATTTTATTTATTTATTTATTTATTTATTTATTTGTTTGTTTATTTATTTATTTATTTATTTTTTTACTGACCTTCGTCCCTTCTTAAGAGCCACAAAACTTTACTAACTAGGTTATGGGATTACCACATTCCGTAATATTTATTGCGGCAAGGAGCAGCAGCCGTCACTTCAGCCACATTCGCGAGAAATTTTTGCTAACCGAAAGAGCGACCCAAGGAAGTCAAGGTTATTGTGGGGCTAGCTTTGGGGAGGACCCTGTTACGGCAAATAAGCTTCCACACCCAGCACCAAGCAAAACTCTAAGGATGCATTGAGTACTGTGCGTGCAACGTACGGCGACCCCGCCGGCTGGCGGAAGCGAAGGGGTTGGGGTATTTATTTCAAAAAGGTGCCTATTGACGCGACACCTGCCCACCCTCTTGAAGGAGCGCATGGTCCTGAGGTCCCAGTAAAACAAGTTCTCCTGATACCGGACCCGCTGTTTCCACAAATGCGCAACCATTGCACTGTCTCCTCATAGTTTTTTCTATCACCAAGGCAGCGGAAGAATGTGCGTTAGCTACCAATGTAGGAAATATAAAACGCAAATGTGTGGTACCCACTGCTGCCTCGTGCTTTGTTCCTTCCCCAACTGTGAACCCGCTATGAGCTCCTTACCGGTCTACAGCATTGCTATCATTGTCACCGTTTGGAATAAAAGCACATAAATCCCATGGCATGGAGCCTCCAAAAGGCTCGAAAAATCAGTGTCAAACGCTTCATACAACGTATCTTGGAATAAAGCTAGAGCAAGAAACCGAGGAAGCAGAAAAGGCGGTACTGCTACATTAACCTTCCTTTAGTATATTACTGTATTGCGGCATCTAAAGCTTCGAACTGGGCTTGCCACTGTAGGCACATTACGTTAAATAACTGATTTGTGGTACAAACAAAGGTCAGCACCGACGAAAGACGACGCTAAACAAGAAATCGTTCACCACCTCATGTTCTGTCAATATCCTTGTGGTATCAAACCATTTGGGCAGTTCTTGTAAACACTGGTGCAGTACACGTCTGAAGCGTTTGCCCGCTCGGCATGCGAAGCGTATGCCGGAATGGCGACACAAACAACAAGTTCTGATCTTTTTCTGCGCGAATCTGAAGAGCCTAGTACAACTGTTTTATAAATGAGAAATGTAAAAAGCATGAGATTGCAGTGTTTGCAATGCTTGCAAGAAAACTTTACAGATGCATCAAGCACTTTCCTGTAATTTCTGCTGCCCTCATAATTACTTCGGACGATTTCGTTTTTCGTTTACAACGATCCTTTCAACTATTACTAAGCGCAAACTAGGGTGTTAAGCAAATGCCCAATGCACGTCAGAACATCATGCACAAATATAACATAATTTTTGGAATAGCACTTACGTTACTAACCCTTCAGCCCGACACGACAAACCTTGCTATAAAAGAAAGAAATCACCCGATGTCCCTCCTTCACTGCTGCCCAACCCCCTGCAAAGAAAAGCCAAAGACTAGGATACGAAAATGGTAAGCACCATGCTCCCAGAAAGAAGTTTTAAACCAATGCAGAGCTGATGAAATTACCCTCGCGTCGCCACCAGATATGGTGCAGGAGTCCCCAAATCGGAGCTATGGCGTTCGGGCATGGATAACGGCAGCCGACGGCATGCAAAAAATAATCCGTAAGAGGGGACGCGCGTCCGAACCCGCATTCGCATTCGTGCAATGACCGTCCTTGGCAGACGTCTCCATGCTAACCTCCATGGCGCCAGGTGGAGTGTTGCCTATGCGCGCGGAGTGCGCTTTGACCACCCAGCGATCAGTTTCCCAAGCAGCACCCAGAAATGCCTTTACGTGACGCAGCAACACACACACACACACACACACACACACACACACACACACACACACACACACACACACACACACACACACACACACACACACACACACACACACACACACACACACACACACACACACACACACACACACACACACACACATGCGTACACGCGCACACGCGGACATGCCCACACGCACACACGCACACGCACACGCACACCCACACGCGCACACACACACACGCACGCACGCACACACACACACACACAAGCACACGCAAACGCGCAAACGCGCACGCGCGCAGTCACACACGCACACACGCACACGCGCACGCTCACGCGCACACACACAACCACACACATACAACCACACACACAACCACACACATACAACCACACACACACACACACACACACGCGTACACGCGCACACGCGGACATGCACACACGCACACACGCACACGCACACGCACACCCACACGCGCACACACACACACGCACGCACGCGCGCACACACATACACAAGCACACGAAAACGCTCGCGCAAACGCGCAAACGCGCACGCGCGCACTCACACACGCACACACGCACACGCGCACACGCATACGCACACACACACACACGCACACGCGCACGCTCACGCGCACACACACAACCACACACATACAACCACACACACAACCACACACATACAACCACACACACACACACACACACACACACACACCACACACACACACACACACACACACGCGCGCGCGCACACACACACACAAGCACACGCAAACGCTCACGCGCACACACAACCACACACATACAACCACACACACAACTGCACACATACAACCACACACACACACACACACACACCACACACACACACACACACACACACGCACGCACGCGCACACACACACACACAAGCACACGCAAACGCTCGCGCAAACGCGCAAACGCGCACGCGCGCACTCACACACGCACACACGCACACGCGCACACGCATACGCACACACACACACACGCACACGCGCACGCTCACGCGCACACACACAACCACACACATACAACCACACACACAACCACACACATACAACCACACACACAACCACACACATACAACCACACACACACACACACACACCACACACACACACACACACACACACACACGCGCGTACACGCGCACACGCGGACATGCACACATGCACACACGCACACGCACACGCACACCCACACGCGCACACACACACACGCACGCACGCGCACACACACACACAAGCACACGCAAACGCTCGCGCAAAAGCGCAAACGCGCACGCGCGCACTCACACACGCACACACGCACACACGCATACGCACACACACACACGCACACGCGCACGCTCACGCGCACACACACAACCACACACATACAACCACACACACAACCACACACATACAACCACACACACACACACAAACACACACACACACACACACACACACACACACACACACACACAGACACACAAGAATAAGTCAAAGAACGTGAATACAGAACCCGAAATTGTCATCCCTACGTGCATATATACCCAACCTAAACGAACCGGAAAGGGGCTTCCTGCAACCTTTCACACTCCTCTCGGCTTCTGCGAATCTCCCCAAGATAGTTCCTCTCGTCGCGGAGAGGAGAACCCCATGCCGCATGCCTTTGAAGAATGCCGGAGGCACCGCCACCGGCTTCCCGTTGCAGCACCCGACATTCCTAACGCGCACGTTCTCCTGATTACCGTACTGTAGCGTGTACTAATAGAATCCTGATTCTTGATGCTGCACAATGACTTCCAGAGAAAGCAAAGCAGAGATTAGATTTCCTGGGAATTATGCGTACCGTATGCTCCGCAGTCGACAGAAAAGAAAAACGAGTAGTGCGCTGTGACTGCAAGGAATTTTGTCCTAGTTATACCAAACAATGTTCCCCCCGGCTAGACTTTGGAGCGGAAACTGGAGCCATACATCCCTCGCATTTGTGTGCGTTGGGTGGCCGACGCATCGCCGTCGCCGACACCGGAAATGAAGCGGCCGTGGACGAGAGATCCAAATGCCATCGCAGCTTACAGTTACCCAGCGTCTACGTGAGATCGTCTGTGTGTGTGAATAGTTGGAGAAACGCGTGCAAACCTATAGCCGCCACGCGGATCAGCTAGTTTCGTATGAGAGGCGCAATGCAGTTGAAACTGATCTAACAGCACTGTAGCGCGGCGACTTAGAGCGAGGATTTTCTCGCTGAGTACAGCTTGCGTGCTTCTGTACACTCAAAGGGGACGCCTTCGCGGGGTCTTCACCGGATCCGCGTTATACGGCTGAGCACTCACTGGAAGCTTGGAGCCCTGCATAGCAGACTCTCAATGCTTTATTCCTGGGACAGCTCGTACTCTTTTTCGTGCGTCGTTTAGCGGCGGTTCGCTATGCGCCTATTTGTGCTTAAAGGTTAAACGAATAGAATAAGAAAGAGGCTGTGAAACAGTGCCAATATACCCTTTCTCTCTTTCTTTCGCGCCCGGTATAATGAGGAGGCTGTAGTTGTGGGAAGCACGGAGAGACACTTGCGTGGTTTCTCTTCGTAGCAGACATGCCTTATAGATTTGGCTGTCATTTCATAACCATGTCCTTCGAAGGGTCTAAGAAATTAGTTTATGTCTGTCGCTAAAAGGAAGCCGGTAAATGGCCCCGACAGCACCGAAATGACTTCGCTCTAGAGCAAAAAGAACGCCTAGTATGACAAGAAGGGAAAAATATTTTTGAGCACGTTTCTGTGTTAGGTTATGGACGTACTGTAGTATTTTTTTAGCTAACGTACTTCGTAACACCTTCTTCAAAGTACTGAATCCGCTTGTTCACAACGTTCTAAAAGTATTTCAAATTTTTTTAACGTTGCAAATCATGCTTCCGGGCCTCTTGTGAGGCAGATTATTGTTACCATCTTCTCGCATGTTTTTCGGTGCATGAGGACACAATTCGGCCATTATTATACAATAGCCTCTGCTGTGTTTTTGCCAATAGAATATTGGCGCCAGAGAGTAGCGCCAAACTTCCCACTGGGATATATAATACTATGAAACTCCATGGCCTGCGGACATGCGCCTGTATGTTTACATGTTTATCCTTCCGTGCAGGCTGACTATAGTGGTACCCCACGGGCTGCTTATGCTTGTGCATGCTTTGGCTCATGTCAGTACTCATGTCTGCACATGAACCCCCTCGCGGGTGCGCCCTTGTGCACACGTTGCATAAAAATCCGTCCCGTTCAATCTGCATACAAACGTAGAACACCTGCAACACAGGCGCATATCTTCGCAGCCTATTTATTGCACTCAGAAAGCTCACTTGGTGCTGTTATTATTACAGCACTTCCCAAAAAGGGGCACAGCGTTTTCTAGAACAGCGCCCTCATCGCGCTGCTCACAACCAAAAGGCCTCGCCGGTGCTGAGCCACTTTTTTCAGTAATAACGAATGCACTAAGGCCCCTCGTCGTTTCCCAGCAGAGCACAGGTTGTACACGTATAAACCTTGCGCAAGAGTTCAGGCAAGTTCGCTAATGAGTTACCCTCAGCTAGGTAATTATTAGAATGACGTTCGGGCTGGAATCGAACGACAAACGCTTCCCGACAAAGCCCCGTACTGAGCAAACACGATGACTAAAAGAACGCGATGTCGGAGCGTGTGGTGCGAAACTCCGCTGGCTTTGACACGACCCTAATAACATCCGAGCTCTAAGGACACGGTACAACAGACAATTGGGCTAGTTGGTAGCCGTTCACCTTTAAGGTGGAAGCGCTCACAAAACCGGGACGAAAGTAGAAAAAACATACATGACACGGCGCTAACTCGCAACTATTTGTTTATCGAAAAGAAACACAAGTATATACCTTCAACATCTCACGTGGTGCGTTCATCTTTGCAATATATAAATAGTTGCGAGTTAGCGCGTGTCGTCTATGGTTTTTCTACTTTCGTCCCCGTTTTCGTGAGCGCTTCAACCTTCAAGATGATCTCTAAAGACAAGTCTTAGAAAGCTAATGAAGGCAGCAAGCTCGACATATCAGCATCCAAAACAAGGTCCTCCACGTGCCGGGCATGAATTTTCCATGAATGTTTTACGCTACCAAAGAACTAATGTCCTTTCTGTTTCTGAAGCTTTTTCCCCTTTGTTTCCTGACTAGCGCCAACACCGAAGATGACCAGTTGCGTCTCCACAGCTTTCTATATCCGTCCTGCAAAATGTTTCTTGCCTACAACAGAGGTAGAGCGACAACTACTCGAAAAAGGCATGTAAATTATGGGAATGTTTTTCTTCCTGCGCTGGGACAACCAAATATTGCGCAAAGATTAGCCGCACAGGTAATAAGGGCCAAGCCAGTGCGATGCGCAGTGAAGGGTTCTGTTCAGGTGGGTACGTTGTTCACAGAAAATTACTAAATGTGCATTTTATTCCAATTCAAATGAGCTATTCGAACAACCTGCTATGCGCATCTTCGTCCTCAAAGAACCAAATTTAACATCTGGTTCTAAATCGCAGTGACTGTGTCACGTATCAAACTACAAGTACGAGCAAAGATTCAAATGTCTAGTCTAAGTACCACCTTCAGAAAAACATACTACAAGAAGTACAGTTTAGTCCGCGATTTCTTTGTCATTGTAATACAAACGCAGTTCTCAATGCTTGACTAATTTGCATTGAGTAGAAAACCCAGGAATATTACCTTCTAAAAAACTGCACACGTAGAACAGTTTCTGGAAATCTTGATCGTGCTGAGGGCTGTGAATAGTCACCAAAGATCACAACCTTATTCGAAAACATAAGAATCCAGGCCTGTTTTGTCAAATCAACTTTGTTCTATTTGAATTGCACGCTTCAGGTTCGGGTTCATAAAGATTAAATGCCACAAGGGTTACCTTGTTTATGGTAAATTAAAAGATTAGAACAATGCGTTTCTTTACCCAGGAATTTTCCGGGAGGCAAACTACGGATTTCTTTGAACCGATTTTTAGCTCTGCTGTTAACTAATATTGTATATAAGAAACTAAATTACTATCCCAGTACTACTTCGTTTTCCCTAGGTTCGACTACAAGGCCGACTGGTTTTTCAGCAGGTACACAACTGCTGCTATCGCAGCAAAATGACTCCCAGCAAAGAAAAGAACACGCGCACGTTTTGCGCTTGAAAAAATTCTCGGAAAATAATGTTCATCCTTTTATTGTGAACTACTTTAAGAAGTATTTCGCAAAAAAAGGGCGAACAGATTTGGTTAGGTTAGTTTAAGTTAGGCTAGATGGGAGCAACAAATGTGGGTTTACTGTGCACCCCCAACAGCTGTTTCTTCCTCGCATAAAAGAGGGTGCTAGAGAATTTAGAAAGCCACCTTTCACGTCGTCCACAAGGGAGAGGGGCAAGTTCGGTCTTGTCTTGGCTGGTAATGGTAAGGGGGTATACACCACACTCAGCGTTAGTAAACAAACATCAAGTTAGGTTAGCTTAGATTAGGTTGGGTTAGGTCCTCTCAGAAAATAGGTCCCTTGGTAGGTGTTTGGCAACAACAACAATATTTCTCTCCAATATGGTTATGTGCGACCTTATGAATAGGCGCGAACAGCTTGTAGCCTATTGCCAACCACCACTTACGAATACGGAGAACCTTGAGTACCTGCACTCCGATGCCACTCTTCTCGAACGAGTAGAAATGATTTCACTTACCAGTGGTCTTTACAAAGCAGTGTAAAACGGTCTGACAGCCCTAGTAGGGGCTGCAAATAAACAAGCCATTGTGTTTAATAAGGTATGTGCAACTTTCAATCTCGCTTTTGACACCCCTTCTCCTATTTCCGGATACCCCCCCCCCCCCACCCGGGCTCCAGCCCTCTTTCCAAATAAAGTTTTCATTCATTCATTCTCTCCCTACTTATTGTGGCCGTCGTCGTCGGCGTAGCAAAGCTGCCCGGTGCTGCCATACTTATGCATGGTGATGCCGGCCGCAACATCTTCTAGGTCTCTGATGGCAGCGATGTAGCCTACCTCTTCTCAGAAGGACTCTCGCACGGAAACCTTTTGCACGACACTATCAATCAGGGTAGACACGTACTAGCGTGATATAGTCCCACACGTACCTTATTTTATAGAGTCATGGCCTACCACAGATGGCGTAGTACAGCAGCTCGTACACGAAATATTCTTTTTGTTCAGACGAGGTGTCTGAAGAGAAGAGTTGATCGTCAAGCACGGAGGGCGGGGTTCCGCTATTCGTGATATCGTAGCGTGGATCGGGCTGTCCAAGAAAAGAAGCGACTGGTGGCATCAACACACACGTAAACAACCCACAAGGGTACCGTAATGGCCGGGGTAGCAGCGGAAGCTGCAAAAGAATAATTCTTCTTCAATGACCACTACTTGCCTAATCTTCTTCTTCTTCTTTCCTTTAGAAGTCAATGAGTCTTGGTAACTCTTCAAAAGAGTTGAAATGCTTGTTTTATATATAATTCTTTTCTAAGGCATCACGTAACTCATCTCACCCCAGTTTTGCCACATCCTTCAAACGGGTGTCCTGAGACACTCGCGGGGAGGGAGTCAAGGTGTCCCTAAAGGAGTTGCAGGCGCCATTCGAAACAACATCCAAAAACTCCCAACACGAGTTTTAGGGAATTCAACCGGCCATGGAGCTATGGAACGCTGGACAAGAGTCGTGGTAAACCTTCACAAGGAGGGTTACCTTACTCTTTCTCAGGATCATAATATTTTTTTGAAGCAGCTTTGCTAAACACACTGCAAGAGTTCGGAATCTGTTTCTTTGTGCCTTCACTGAATTGCCCTTCAGGAGCTGGAACGTGAACCTGGAACAAGCTGGAAACCAAAACGACTCCAGCGAGCAGCATGGCCTATGCTTGCGCTAGGTTTTTTTCCTAATAGTCTTATATTATAGAACCAACACAGCTGCTAAGAGGAAACAAAAACCCCTCTTTCACCAAGGAGATATTTTTAGTGACGTTGACGTTAATTAATTTCTTTTCCGGCAGGAATTACTCGCACGTCCGGGGCTATGCTGCGTGTCGTCCCCGGCAGTTAGCACAAGTGAGCTGCAGTTGGAGAGTTGCGGTTGTCAGTGTGGTTGTCCTGTGCTGGGCATTTAGCACTGGTTGATTTGCCGCGCAGGAGTTTGTACGATGCCCGAGCCGCTGGCACCTAACACAAATCAGAGGTTCGGGACGTAAGGATAAATGGAGCACCATGTGAAGCCGGCATTTATATATTGTGGAAGTTCTGACCGGTGAAAGGTCAGGATTGTGTCCTGGGTAGAAATTTTCCTATCGTCTCTGCGGATGGTGATGCGCTTCACTGCCGTGACGCCATGGTCCTTCAAACCTTAAAGGTGATCTCCATCGCTTTCGTGAAGGAGACCTGGCTAAGAGATAACACCCCGCCAGCTGTTGAGGATATGGTGGGGAGTGACCTTGATGCAGATCAACCATTCGAGTTTCAGCTAGAACCTTTGTTGCCTTCTGCTCTTTGGCTACCTCGGAGAGGACGTCACTGGTCCTTTGTTTTTGGCCTTGTACTATGTTCCAAACACGGCTTACAGATATTTTGCGATCAAGAAGACTGATTGCGATGCAAGAGGGGGCCTGTATTGAGGGATTCTAAACAACAAACAAGGCGTAATTGTCTACTTCAGGAAAGAAAAGGTTGTTAAAGGAGGAAAAGATACTTCGGTGCGGCTCCTTTTCAGTGGTCGATTAGGTATTTTTTTTGGAGGGAAGGGGGTGCGGGGGGACGGAGGGGACGGGGGGGTTAATAAAGTAGGAGACGGAAGTTCTTTTTTTGCTCGGTTTACCCTGACGCCCAGAGATGTCTCAGAGCTCCCTGCCCGGTAAACAGACAGGAAGTCTCTCCTCCGAAGCTTGACCATGGTTCTGACGGCCACCGTTCGTGCTTTGTACCCTCCCCCTTAAACCGCATTACCACGATGGGTCACAGCATGAGTGGGGGGGGAGGGGGGGGTGAAAATCTGCGGTGTCGCCAGTACTGTCACCATGAACACTCATGGTTCCCCGTGCGGGGGGCAGCAGGTTTCTTGAAGGGGAAGTATTACTCATTTGTTCGACATTCCCTTCTTACAGGCTCGACAAATGGCGGTATCCTTCCTTGGTTTCGAATTTGCCTGGAATAAACCAAACCTTTTTAATGCTAGCGCTATAGTTTACAGCAAATTTTGGTATTTACCTTTATTTCGTCGTTACAGAAAGCAACAAAAATAAAATTGTTCTGGCTGCATCAAGAAAGCACATACAATCGAAGCGATACTGAGTAGCATGTACGGCAGCTTCATGACAATGACTTTATTTCTGCATCCCTAAGAAAGGATTGATCGTTTTGAATGGCAACAACTCTACCATTTTTAAAGCTATTTGGTTGTTGTTCTGCTACGTGCACTTGTAGCAGTCTCACGTACAGGTTTTTACCAGAACGTGTTTATAAGTTGTATACTTTGAGCATGATATTTAGTTTTTCGCGTAAGTGACACAGAATACTTCAAGACCACTAGGGTGAAGACCTGTCGTTTAGAGAAGAAAAAAACAAAGCGGGGAGTTTCACTGGTTTTTATGGGGGTCTACGAAGAACCTGGCACCAAACATTCCTTACAGGTAAAAAAAATTTGGTATGAGCAACGGTATGATGCTATTATCTTCACTGTAGGGAGTATACACGCGTAACGTTCACATTTGTCCCTAGACATTATGCCAAGAAATAAAATACCAGAAATTGACAATTATGCTCTCATACTTATTACGGCATTATATCTTTTCGAAAAGTAACGATGAGCAACGTAGTTAGCAATCGGCAATCAGCAAGAAAACACGGTTTTTGAGTAAGCGAATATGAATTTATATACCACCAGATCCGGTGGTCAAAATATTACGGCTATACGTAAACAATAAACTTTTTTATTGTGGAATTTTTTATTCAATGTTCCTTTCACAAAAAACATTAAAAATACCAAGGGTTTTATTTAAAATAAAATTACGTTATAGTTCATATTTATGAAGAAAAACTATTCAGGATGCACTAGCTATTACTGATACTTCACAAAAGATGACATTTTGAATAGCTTTGAGTGCAGAGCACTTGAGGGGCTCGCCTTGTCAAAGCAGCTCGCTGTGACGGTCGATGGCAAACGACCTCTCCCCAGGAAACAGCGTAGCGGACGACACTTATACAGCAGGTAGCTATATGCGCGTACTCTCGCCTTTTTTGCTGCCCAACACCGTGATAAGGCGCTGACATGCCGAATAGTCGTCGCTCCCGCTATATGCTAAAAATTAGGGTGGCTGTACATTGCAAGTACTGTGCCTGCAGGTGCAGGCGCAATTAACGACACCGGCAGAACCTGCGTTAATTTAGTTCGGAACGCTCGTCGGGTTTGTTTTTGCGGCAGTGAGCGACAAAAAGTGGCAGTGCAACGCCGGCACGAGCGGTAGGAAAAGCAAGTACAAAAAGAAAAGAAGTGCCGCTGGCACTGTTTCAGGCAGTGGGCACGCGAGCAATACGGAGGCGGTAAATTTGAATTGCTTTTGGTGGTAGCAGTGAGCGGAGAACGGCGCTACAGCTCAATATGGCGAATCCTTTTTCCTGCAATTTCGTCAGGTTTCACCTTCAGTAGAACGAAATTATTTTATTTATTAATAAGAATGATCTTTCATGTTCACCCCTTTCTGTTCATAGCTATTCCCTCAAGCGTCTTCAGTGCACGTCGCAATATACTTGACCATTCAGGCACGTGAAACCAATCCAACTTTATTTCAATGTCCCAAATAACGGGCCGATTTTCAAGGCCTATTTTGTTAAATAATCACAACATATTTGTAGAAATTTGGAAAATTTCTCGCAGGAGTTTGGCACTGTTAGTAATAAAGGCATGATAAATCTGATTAAGGCGCAGTTCTTTTTTGCAAGGAGCGGTCCTTTATTGAATGATGTTCGTTCCAATATGCACTAAAACGAGACATTGTTCTCTCCTTTTGTGAACATATCTAGCCTGTCATGGAAGCAAATAAGTACGAGAAGTGACAAAAAGTGCATATTTTCATTCAGGGATGTGCATCTTCACAACTGGAACAGAGTAAATTTGAAAAGGGCAGTGGCTTTTTCAGATAGATAAGCAACGTTATGCAGGGGTAGTGCCGGGAGCCTCTGGAAATTTCAACTAAGTTAGAAGTTCTTAGAAGTTAGAAGTTTTAGAAGTTAGAAGTTAGAACTGCATCACTGCAACTAAAGTGCCAACCTAATAAGCCTTTTCTATTGCTCTATTAAGTGGTATTGGCATGGTTTGAACGCGTTTTAGATGCACAAATCTGAATATATTGGCTCACGTTGATTTGGTTACACAAAACAGACAATGATGAGAACTAATCTAGTTCATTTATCGTAGCGAAACACAACTTCTAATTAGGCGTTTTTTTTTATACAGGCAGTTTGGTTTCTTTTTTCTTGATTTTTTTAGTAGTCTTGAATAACGAGTTATCAAACATTGAAAAAATATGCTCAGTTAATTTTTCTAGAAGACGGGAGTACAAGTGCCATTTAATGCTATTGGAAGCAGTTCGCCTCAGGCTCCAGAAGCAAATAAATTTAACACAGTACAGAGTACACCCAACGTTCCATTACAGGGCTCCGGTTGTGCTTCATGTGGTCTAGTGGTTAAAAGATTTAAGAATCGCCCCAGTTGTCATTATTATTCAGATCTGGGTGTGTGGTACCTGTGGATTGTAGGAGAATTACCGGAAGTGTAGGTGAATTACTGAAAGTGCTGGAAAACCGGAAGTGTAGAAGAATTAGCAAAAAACAGACGTTTCAGAGTATTTGGCAGCTAACGAGCACGACTACATGAATGTTTTTGTTTCGAGGCTGTAGTTTTGAATGCTTTATTTCGGAGTGAAAACAGGAAGAGTATTTAAACCGCTTGCTTAAATTTCGCACTAAATTAGAAACTCAGGAATGTGTAGTGTCCCAAGTTTGCACAGTAAAACATGGTTCATTTGATTTTGCGTCAATGCAAAAGAAATTTTGTTGTTAACGACTGTATATCTTTTCAGCTGTATAACATTTATGGTAATATTTTTAAAAAGTTTCACAGTAGGGTAAAAAGGGCAGCCATTATACCTCAGTCTCGCCTTTTCTGGTGTCGAGGTTATTAAAATGGGTGTGCACAGGTTGCTTTCCCATTTTTATTGAACAGGAAATGCACCATATTTATTTGCATGTTTAGGTTTTGTTATGGTCCATAAAAACACGTTGCGGGGGCTGTCATAAAAGAAAACTAGTTTTTCATATCGTTTGCAAGAATGAGATACCGTCCTTTGGTGATATTCTTCAACTTCTACAGAAATAAATATTCTACAGAATACATTAGCCTCAGTATGGCGATGTATTTAGGATACCACGAGCATATAAACTTATCATGTAAATATTTGGTAACTGGGAAGGGCATCCTGAAATCTATTAGAAAATAACTGCAGTCGCTAAACATGCAAAAATTGATTCATCTCTCTATATTATGACAGGCAGAAACAGCGCATGGCCGGTGGAAATATATGATAACGACTGGAATTAGATGGTTAATCGTCCTGTGCCGCGCAGAAGAAATGAAAAACTCGCAGAGCCATTAGCCGAAGGCAATGGGGATGGTTGGGCTAAGCGAGTTCTAGCTCGCCGGACAAGGAGCTCTGCTTTGCCCAGACGCATATTGATTGCGCCACCATCGGACATGATTGGTGGCAACTGTAAGGCACGCCCTACTCGTGAACATCATACACCGCAACTATAGCCTCCCTGGGAGCAGTATACAAACGACATCATGAAGAGTTATTGCCCTTAATGTCCTGGGAAATATATGTCGTACAGTAGCACTAAAGGAGAATACGCCAAGAAAAATGGGACACATGGAGCATTGTTACTACGGAAATTATGCTGACATTTATTCATGAAGACGTTGAGCCCCAACCGCAAACAAAAACCTTCCCCGTGACTGGCCGACATACGGCGAACAAAATGCACCTGAGCCACTGTAATGGCCACATGGCTATTTTCGAAGTTCCAAGCCTTTCCGCTTAATTCCGAGCACTTTTCTGTACTCCGTTTGTTATATATATATTTGTTTTCCCGTATGACGCTATTGATGCTGGTGTTTTCTTTTACCCTGTACAACATCCCGTTTCTTACTGTCAATGTTTTCAACCTCGCTTCTAAACAGTGTTTTTTTTTGTTGAAGGTCGTGCGCCTGCGGTAAGCAGAGCTAACAATAACAGAGCTAACTTCGAGGCTATAAACGCTGAACTTTGCGCCTTTATGGATACTTTGCTGCCATCTGGCATGGGAAAAAGCATTGGACGTATGACCCTCTTACAGATGTAGTGTTTTAGAAATTATAATTAAACACATACTTTTGAAGAATATTACAGCAGCACTAATGCTTCTTCATATACACGATATAATAACAGATTATCCAATAAGAAAGCCAGGGTCTTTCGTAATTTTAAAAAATGTAAATTCTGGTGCGGGAGCTGCCTATAAGATAGCAGCAGCATCCTACGGGAAAGCATCGAAATCGGCTAAAATTAATTTTTTTCCAATGTACCTTACCCTCCTTATTGAAAACTAACCATAAGCGTTTTTGGAACACTATGAAGTGAAGCAGGAATAATATTATTCTGGTAGACATTTCGGGAAAACCCGTTCCGAACAATTTCTGTGCCCCTGTAAGTAATGATAGCTACGCGAATTTTTTTTCTGACCTTTTTGTCAATGATTTCCGTCACATGTGAGAGTCTAATGTTTTCCAAATGGACCCAATAACTCGTCATCCGGCTAGGTGTTGCAGCCATAATATCTCAACTGATAATGTCGTCACGTTATGGTCTTGATGTTATTAACTCGTCAGAACTAATTTCTTCAGCATACTGAAGAGTACAGCTCATTTATATTGTATTTTATTTAACTGAATCTACTCACGAGAGTTCCTTTCCAAAGAATTGAAGACCGGAAGGACGGTTCCACTCTACAAGTCAGGTGACGCGCATAACCCCTTAAACTACCGTACCATATTCATTACTTCCATCCCTTGTAAAATCCTTGAACACATAATATTCACTCATTGGGTTAACTTTCTGCAGATGAATCAGTTTTTTCATTATTCCCCCCACGGTTTCTGAAAACCTTCTCTTGTGAAACTCAACTTGTTACGTTTCCCAGTGCCTTGCATGCATTTCTTGAGTTCTTGTTTTGTAACTTACCATGTTTTTCTGGATTTTTCCAGAGCGATCGATAAAGTTAATCATCAACTTCTCCTACTGAAATTACGTAATTTGAAAAGTGATCCCTAAGTCTTACAATGAATTGAAGGATTTCTTTCTAATCGAACTCAGTTTGTGTCTGCCAATCAAACTAACTGCCTAAAGGTACCTTAGCCCTCAGGTGTACCGGAGTGCTCTGTTCGAGGACCCTTACTTTTTCTGATATACATTAACGACTTGCCTAATAATATGTCTTCTATTTGCGTCTCTGTGGATGGTTGCGCGCTTAATCGTAAAATCACTAATCTCTCGGACGTTGAATTCCTACAATCTGACCATATTAACATTTCTATTTGGTGCAAACTTTGGCTTTTGGAGGTCAACATGAATAAATGTAAAAGGATGAGAATATCTCGTAATCAATAATTTATTTTCCTAACAGTTCTCCTTTAGAGTACGCAGTGTAATATAAATACCTTCGTGGCACATAACAACCTCTCCTGGTGTCGACATAATGGTTTTATAACATGTAAGGCTAACTGTGTGCTGGGATAATTAAAGCAAACTTTGTCTTAACACCTTCTGCTCTCAAAAAACAGTTATACCTATCTTACGTTCGCCCCATTCTAGAGAATTCTTCGTACACTTGGGATCCTGAATATACGACTCTAACTAACAAAACTTGAAGCTGTACAAAACCGATCTGTCAGACTTGTACTTTCTAACTATCATCTTACGGCCATTGTAGCTTCTATGAAATCGAGCCTGAACCTAACTTATGTCGCTACACGTTCAAAACTGTCCAGTCTGTGCCTATTTCAGAAAGTGTATCAAAATATTCATGTACTCAAATCACCCTGGATAGAACCCACACGTTTCATATATGAGCGTCTTGACCATCGTCACAAAGTTCATATCCCGCACCAAAACACTATAACCTACTCCCATTCTTTTTTGCCGCAAAGGTGCCGTGAGGGGAATTACCTGCCTGCTTCATTAGCTTGCATTACTATTGCATGAAAATTTCCGATAAGCATTCTCAAATTCAAAACTGCTGGAATTTTTTGTTGTTGTTTTGTTTTTGTCCTATACTTTGTAGTAAGGAGTGCTCCTTGGTTGTGTTTACAGTTTTTTATTACTGTATTGTAAGCTTGTGTCGATCTGCCATTTCTGTGTAGATAACTGCTGTTCTTTCACGTTGAATGAAGTGCATTTACTGTTTGCTTTTCTTTTTCTCCGATTCTGAGTGCTTTTATGGCTGCGTTTAGTTCATTTGCTTTACCACGTTTTTTTTTAAATAAAAAGATCATTGCATATTTTTGCGCGGACAATCGTTGAACACTTGTCCCGTGTTTTTGACATCATTTTTACTATTTTATTTGAGCCCCTCCTTTCTACAATGCCTGTATGCTCTGAGGGTGAAATGAATAAATAAATAAATAAAAATAAATAAATAAATAAATAAATAAATAAACAAATACAAATATAAATACATATATAAATAAATACCTAATGAAAGTTATTAATAAATAAATAAATAAGTTTAAATAAATGAATACCTAAATAAATAAATAAAAGCGTGCCTATTGTCATTTTTATCCATTCAAGCTCAATCACGTTTCCCAGAACACTTAACGGCCGAGGTTAACTAGGATTAACTGATAGAAAGTTGCTTACATTCGGCCTAGCTCCACCAACAGCTGCATGTTTATTAATCGCTGTAACGTCGACTAGGGCATTGCCGCGGGATCATAGGCTTCCCGATATATAAAAAAACTTCACGTATTCCGTGATTCACTTTTGTGATGTTCACTTTTTGAGTGTTTGCAGGCTTTCCACGAAAGGTAAGCTCCCGTTAGTTTGAAAATTGTGTCGTTTTGTCGTTTTTGTGTTATTGTAAGAGAACACGTAATTGGAACGATTGTTGGTAACTATTGGCGGTGAGATGTTTGAGTGGCGCCCCCTGGATCTGACGTCAGCTTAGGGACCCGCTCCGCTGTCGTCTGCTACATTCGCCCCGCTGCTACACCCGCGCCGCGGTCGTCCGGTTCTGACTGGCAGCAGTGCCTTTGCTAGAAATCGCCCGCTTTGATGCTTTCGTGCTTTAAAAAGCGTGTTTTCAATCAGATTTCTGGCGGCTCTGAATAATTTCAAGCTTTGTTTCGCACAATTTTACAACACACGAGGAGAGAGAGAATGACTTTCAGAGAGCATCGCTCAGACAATCGTGTGTAACTCGCCCTCGTCCTATCTAGCGTATTTGCGAGTTTCAGCGCTCAGAGCTCCTCGATAAGTATTCAAAATGCGTAGGCTTCCCTTAACTATTTCTGAGATGCTCTTATGAAGACTCAACAGTCTAATGCTACGCATCAAGCAGCGGGTCGCACAGCAGGAAATAAAACGGGTGTTTTCTTTTTCAATTCGTTTTTGTTAGATGAACGTTTATTTTTTCTGTGCCCAACGCATTCATTTTTCTGCACCGTCCGAAACGTCCTAGAAGGTTTGGGGGTGTTTGCGAGGCTCACAAAGTTAGTGCGAAAATTCAATGCAATAAGATCTGTGCTACGGCGCAGATAACGTTGTCCACAGTACTCGAAGGCGGCTTTTGCGCACCTAATTTCTATCGAACCATCGATATCGTAACGAACTCAATCTCAACCCGAAAAGTTATGACATGATTACGGTGTTGAAAACTTGATATACTTGCTAACTAACGCAATAAATAGTATACATGCCAATTTTTAGTATACACAATTCGAAACCAGTGAATATGTCCAGACAGCTCTTTATTGTTTTCAGACCCCTTCAGTCGCAAAGAACAAATCCTGGCCTACTCGGGATGACGTTCGGTGAATTGAAGAATGAATCTTACTCTCTCGTCTTGGACTGAGGAGCCTGCCCACTAACCAGCTCGATTTTACTGTTAAAGTTTTCTCCTCCTCTTGGTCCTCCCCCTCTTGAGTGCAGTTTTACTATAACGCCTATCTGAATATTCGGATGATATGGCTGTGGCAAATGTATCGAAGTATCCCTCCAAATCTAAGCAAACATAGTCTTACTGTATGTTTGCCTTACAGGTTACTCGTTTTGCTCAATAAGCCTGCATACTGGTTAGAAGCCTGGTATAAAACCAGCACGCGCCTATACACACAGCAGGTTATTTGGAAATCAACCTATATTATTTTGCCCCATAGTGCATGTCGGCACACTTTCATGCCGTAACAACGTAAAGTGACTTGATACAATAGTTTCGAGTGTTAGGCAAGGTTTCCAAATCTGTTTTACCTTACATACGATTAGCTGGATTCGTAATGCCTTCTGCCAAAGCCGACAGCCCCGAAGGCCTGGAATTTGTTGTGGTCTTCCATTTTGCTGTTGTCGGTTGTCAGCCTGCGGCTGTTACCTTTGTTCCAAAGACTGCTGAACACAGAAACTGACGCCTAACTCCGACTCTTCGCGCTCCGCACAGGACCAGCTTCGCAGCAATGCATGGGCGACGTCGGCAATGTTTTTTCCGGAGCGGTATCAAAAACTATACCTAAAATCACGCCTTGAGCTAGTTTACGCTATTTTAAGTCTTTTGTTACCAAAAAAAAGTTGCGCATTCGCGAGATCGGCTGCGGACAAGCACAAAATCTCAACCGCGCGCAAAGAAACAGCACAGAGAGCGAGCCCGAGTGAAGCAGACGACAAATGCGAGAATCCCTAAGCCGACGTCACGGAGGCACGCTCCGCAGCGCCGCCCGTGGTCGCGCTCACCACCAATAACGATATAAAAAAGAAGTCAATGGTTGTTTTTCACTTTTAAATAGACGATCCTTAAAACATTGCGCGTCATAAGTACCGTTTGCCCAAAATGAGTATTGAAGACCTGTTTTCTTCTGGGCCCCTAAAACTGAGTTTTTGTGAACCATTTCGACGTCACTGGTTGACCATTAAGAAACGCTGACCGCACCTGCATGAACTGTCTGAAAAATGCTCCATTTTTAACAGTTGGGAAGGTGATGAGTAGCTACACACATTTTGATCGCCTCCACACTTTGAACAAAATCCGCTGGTCCCGGTTTTCTGTGCGTGAGGTCAAGAGTTGTGTTACACGAAGTTGTCTAACATTTATCTGGTATTAGTGGATGAGCTGAGGACGCAACGAGGTCTGCATCTATAAATTCCTTGCCATTACCAACGCTACTCTGCTCCAACAATACAGAACTGTATTAGGATTTTGCCGTTTCTTTTATTAAAAGCGAAAATTAGTGCTCCTCGAAAGTATTTTTTTTTTAGAGTACTGTAAAGATCCGTACGCGCACAGCGACATGCTTTATCAAAATAAAATGTTCAACAAGATTGCAAGCAAGGTACAAGGCGGGTGGCTAACGCTGAAGTTAGAATTATTTTTGGTGGTACATTTGCTTTGACCGACGTTAACTTTATTGAGCCTATGTGTCTACCAGGGTGAAAGGTGTTTTTTCCAGAAATTTTTTTAAACTTTCGAGGCAGGAACTAGAGAGGTTTAGCTTAGTGTGCTAGCCTGTTACCGTGCCGTTTCTATAGTTCCTGGACCCGAATAGGCATGTGCCCTTTCATTCTGGTAGGGAGAGAGAGTTTTGGAAATGGGTGGCCTGCCTCATCATCACCTCGCGTGCATGTGAAGTCTGGTCCGGTTGCGCTACATAAATTTTAGATGTGACGCTGACAGCATGTCTTGTCGGCGGCCCTGTCCTACCTGCGTGCGTCCGTCGTCGTCATCGGCGTCGTCATCCGCACTCTCCTCCACTCCCCCTCTCCTCTCCGATAGCGAACACTCTCTCGCGAGGGGCATTGGATTGGATTGCATTGGATTGGATTTGGATTGGATTGGATTAAAGTGGATTGCGTTGGATTGTGTTGCGTCATAGCCGCGGCAGACGACTGGCGCCGGCGCGTGCACAGGTGAGAACTAACACTCTCTCTAAACATGTGCGGGTGTGCGGCCAAGCACGCTCTCACTCCGCCGGTGGGTGGCGCTGCGCGTGGTGCTGCGCATGTGCAGTACTCTCTCTCTCTCCGCGGTCTCCTCTCGTTCGGGCGTGCTGCGCATATAACGGGTGTGCCGCTCTCCGGTGGCCTTTCAGTCGACGGTTGCTCTCCGCTTGCGCTTGAACCCCTCTCAGCATTGCATCACACCAGGGTTCCCGCGAGGGGAGGTGGGCGTAATTTTTTTAGCATTAACTTGAGGTGTTATAGAGCTCTTACTACAATTGGATTTGACGACCTAATCTGAGACATAATCGGCCTATTCATGGGAGGTTGCGGCCATTACTACAACAGGGTGGCCAATCCTGCTCTGGTGAGGAAGTGCGTTACCGGCAACGGTCGCCGGGATCATGCCGCGCCCCAGGCCTTTTGCTGGAATTCCATCAACACGCTGACTTCTTTTAACCGGTTGGAATTTTGCGCCACGGGGATTCCAACCATGGTCCTTCGGCAAGCGTCGCGGATGCTCGACCTCTCGCCACCGCGGCAGCGCTGAGTGGCAGAGATTCCCTCAGTAATCACTAATTGAGAATACTCCACTAACCTCAGATTTCCTGATAAAGTTGCCTTTCTGAGGAACTCGGGGGACGAATTGCAAAGCATGCTTCCCGCGCTGAACAAGGAGAGTAGAACCGCGGGCCTGAAAATATATATGCAGAAAACTAGAGTCGCGTCCAATAACCTCGGGACAGCACAGCGGTTTCAGATAGATGGAGAGACAGTGTAAGTGGTAAGCGAATATAACTACTTCGCCCAAGTAGTGACCCCGCATCCCAACCTTGAGACAGAAATGATTAAACGGATAAGAATGTGGCGGAATGCATTCGGCAGGCATTCTCAGGTAATGAATGGCAGCCAACCATTGCCCCTGGAGCAGAAATTGTACCACATCTGCATCTTACTGGTACTCACCTACGGGCAGAAATTTGGAGGCTAACTAAAAGGGTTCAAATGAAATTGAGGCCGACTCAGCGAGCAATGGAACGGAAGATGATAGGAATAACGTTAAGGGAGAAGAACAGAGCGGAGTTGGTAAGGGGGCAAAAACGTGTTAAGGATATATTAGCAGAAATAAAGAAAGAAATTGGTGTGGGCAAAGGATGAATTGCGAAGGTAAGATAACTGTTGGTCATTAAGGGTAACACTCATTATCCCTAGAAAAGGCTAGTGTGACAGGGGGCGGCAGAAATTTCGATGGGCAGATGAGCTCAAGATTTTTGCGGAGATAACTTGGTCGCAATTAGCACAAGACCGGGATAATTGGAGACCGGTGGGAGAGGCCTTTGCCCGGCAGTAGGCGTACATATGATGATGATGATGATGACATATAAAATTTTCGTTTCCACTGTAATGGTCACAAACACTAGTTAGTACAAACCTGGTTTACATTCCATCCGTATTCCAAAACCACTGCATGATCTTATCTGAGTAGCCTTTGTAATAAGCTAGTCACTATGCAAAATTTATTTACAGAAAATGATGCAGTAAAATATATTGTACACAGTAATATTCATTTCTGTGTGACAATGTAATAGTTTTCAGAAAACGGCATTATCGTATCTCGTATTGCCTATCGACTTCATATCTTTCGTTTCAATGAAGGGACAGCCACCCGTTTTTGCTCCTATTCGCAAATAAACTCATGTTCACAATACACCAGTGTATAGGTCTTTGCGCAATTGCAGGCAATCAGAAATAATTCAATAAGACACAGAAACAAGTCGAGGCCGCCCAATTTACTTCGCACTGACTGCTGTGCAAATACTAAAAACACTTTCTGAATGCAGGAGAAGATTGAACCACAACATTGCAAGTAAAATGGCTCTGTAAACGTGAATTTCTGGATTGTACACACAAAAAGCGAAGGAATGTTAAAAGATGTAACCACAGACCATCGATCAAAGGTACTCGGTGGAATCAACAAGTACAGAAAGAAAACCAAAGAACATTGCGCTATGTGTCAAAAATTACCTATTTTTCTGACGATCAACAGCCCATGGTACAGCTGTAAATATGCCTTTGATATAGTGTAGTGTGATTTTCTAAATATCTTTGTACCAAAAACTGAACCATTAACCTTATGATTGGGTTTATTGTAATGAAACCAATTACGATTGCTGACGCAGACTTGGCCTAAAACCTTCACAGACTGTAATTTTAGGACCTAAATGTTTTCATGTATATTTGTTCAGCTGCGGAGGCCTTCACCAATAAATATTGAAAGAAGCACTGCAATCGTGAAGCACCAAACTACGTCCACCAAATAAAACAATATGGTAATAACCGAAGTATTCTTTGGACAGACGGCCGGAAAAGTTGTGCCGGAATGTGTGATTCATTGCCCTCGTTCCTTTTTTTTTTGTCACGTTGTTTCTTTTTCGTTACAACTTCTGTATTGCCCTGTTATTGCATTACCTTTGACGGGGGTGGATGAAATGTAATAAACAACCTGGGACGTTCAAGACGTGCAATATCAAAACTTTCTGGCTTCATGCAAGCCGAAATCACCTTTTCTCCAACTGCCACTTTTGATATGCAGTGTTGCTAACGCGGGAAGCTGTCAGCCCAATTTCACGGCTAGATCAATAGCGAACGTCGCAAAGGCACGGCGAAGGGTTATTAGAAGACCCGTAGGAGTGGCCCGTAGTAAAGGGGGCGTCAAAGCTCACTTTAAAAAGAAATATTCAACATTCGCCAAAATAGGTGGCTACTTTTGCGACAGAGGTTTTGTGATACCAAATCAATACTCCGTTCCTGAATACTTCCATAAAATATTTATATCATCTGCAAGCCAGCTCCTTTGTAGATCTTCTTGCTACACCAACGCGCCAATTTGAGTTTCTTTTATAAAACTTACCTGTATTTGATAGGTGATCAAAACATTGTAACATTAAAATATGTTTAGCAACAACGGAGGATTTCAAAGGATGGCCTAATTACAAGTGTAGATTCTTTCAGCAGAACCCTTAAACTTGCTTGGAAGCACATTTTTTTTAGAACAGATATGCGTCATGATCCTGGCGGTAGAAAGTACTTGGGTCCGGTTACATAGTTTAAAACCTATACATTTTGACACCACGTTCGATAGATCCAAATGGCGTCAACACAGCTGAAACAAAAGCTGAAACCCACGGTGTGTGAAGCAAACCACATCTTCATGCCAGTAGAAAAAGCAGTGCTAACTTGCCCATGTGCACCTGCATTCCGCGCTGTGTTCTCAGAATTAGGTGCGGTAGTGCAGTTTGTCAGGGTGTTTTGTTGTAAGAATGCTGAGCCAATTCGAGACAAGAGGCCAAATTATCAGTTTTTATGAGCTTTGTAAACGTAGCCTAGAAAAGAAATTGTAACCTATAATTTTTAGAGGTTGCTACGTCACAATGAATAAAAACATATTTTTTTACGGTGGTCCCGTTTACGCAGAAAAATCCGCCGTTGAAACCCTGTGCGCATGCGGAAAAAAGCGATTTTGTCGAATTCAAATTTGGCGCCCTTGGAAGACCGCCCCATAGTCTCTACAATGGCAGAAAGAGGGCGCCAGGAGTCCGCTAGAAGTAGGAGTTCCTTTAGAAACATCTCCCTCGCGAGGGGCACGATCAAATGCAGAGCATTTCCGGGGGCGCACGACGTTAAGTAGATTTCGTTACGTTAATGTTGTTGCACTTGTGGCAACTGCTGACGAGAGAGCGCTCGTCAGCAGTAATTTGAATGAGTCAACGATATAAGGCGCGTTAGTAGCGTCCCATTCTGTGTCGGCTTTGTGGCGCAGTGGGTAGAGCGCCATGTACATTGCGTTCCGCCCGCAGGGTCGAGGGGTCGAAACCTGGCGCCGGATAGTAATTTCTTTTTTATATAGTAGGGACAACGACGGTGCGGATTACGGACGTCAACGCGGGTGACATCGTGAGTTACTGAAATGCTCTGCGTTTAAAATAGTAATTGCCCTAGCGTGTCTTCTCTAGAAGTTTTACAAAAAATAAAAATAGGCTGATGTACAATGGTTCTAATCCCAGTTATTACAAGTGAAAGCAAATTATGCACAGTGTGGCGAAAGGAAACTGTCTCATTTCGAACTGAGGGCAACATATTTTATTACTTTACCGAAGGCTTACTGAGAAAAGAGGGAAACATTTGTTTTCCTCTTTTGGGAAACATTTGTTACTAACATTGTTCAATGCCAGAACAAAGTGTAATTCTAAATGTCCACCGGCAGAGTCATGCTACAGCGCACCTTAGTGGCAGCAGTAACGAGCATCGGTTTTCCCCCCTGAACACAAATGGGGCCGCTCTTCTTGTTGGACATTACGAGAAAACAAATCGACGTCTGTAGACGGAAGAAGCAGTGGGGCCTAAAAAAAATGACAAAAGTATGTGAAAGTTTCAAGGATGAAATTTCTCTACGATGCAGCCGTGAACATGTGTAGGACGTGATCCCAGGTCAAAGCGCAAGCGGTAGCTACGGATAACGCACGATACAGTCTGCACCGGCCAGTCACGTACCCTTGATATATATGCGAAACAGGTTACCGGCGCCATGGCTCCCATAAAGTGTACTTTAAAGGAAGGGGAGGCATAAAACAACATTGTTTACGGACCCTATGCCAGCTGTAGCTTCGCTCTGGACAAATGTGCGTAACATTGGAAATGTTTATAAGTTTTGTTGTTGAAGATTCAGATATAAAATCTGCTTGTCTAGGAAAAAAAAGGATGCAGAATGAGGAAATCAGCCAACATAAACTCCGAATTGTGAAATGGTGATCGACATAAAGTATATAGTGCTTCACGTTTTTTTTTTACCATCTACGTTTTACCGTCCAGTGAGACATATAAATGCCTATAGTAGTGAATGCATTGGCGTTTCATTGGCCGTCAGCTTTTGGCGACTTTCTGTAGGACACGTTGTTTTATTTATTGCACTGAAGATGGTTAGTGCCTTTCCTCTTAAGAATGCTGCGGTTCCACACGACGAAAAGGAAGGGTGAGAGTCGTAAGGACTTTCCCTGTACTTGTACTTAACAAACAGCAAGCTGTGTAGGCTTTCGGGATTGTCCGTTGCGGAGATGTGTGTGAGCTTGTAGGGTAACATTTGGGCAACGGGAAGATCGTTACGCGTAACTTTCTGCGCTCATAATAAAAACATCAAAGATCATATTTTGTTAAACAAAGTTCAAATAGTTCGAAACTGTTCCTCTCGTTAAAGTCTTTGAACTATGTTGCTACAAAATCAATCACCACGTTGAGAGAAATTGTCTCAGTCAGCGATCTAAAGAATGATTAGTATGCATTAGAAAATGAAAGCGAGTTTAGGAATTAAATATTTTTGAAAATTTTATGTCTTACCTCTCGTTCTGCACTTTTTATTCTGCAAGCAGCGTCTCGCTGTTCCACCAAAGGAAACGCCTAGGACCTAGGACCTGGAAAACATGACCGAACTGCGTGCATTTTACCTCTACTAATGCCTGCTTGTCTGTTTGTATCCGGAAAGCTTAACGCAACCCATGGGGCACTGCGACGTTCCCCTTGATGTGAAGTCATAATTCGTCGCCTGTTAGAAATTAAATTTCATTCAGTGGAGGGTGAGCGGTATTTTATTCATTAATCTACAGAGGTGTACGTGCTATTTGCTCGGGCTACTATGCAGGGGTTTTTTTACCACGTTCAAAGACTGCCTTACAAAGGCTATGTTCTAATAGCCGCCGAGTTGTGTCTTAGCGGTGGTATCAGTGCTTTCTTCATGGCGGATCCTAAGGGCGAGTCGAAGATGCAGTGAGTTGTAGCGGAGAACCAATTGATTTCAAGTTATTGCAGTAGTATAGTTTTGTTTACAGTCCTAGAACCCAGCTCACTCTTGCCTTTGCAACGTGGCAAGGCCAGGGTGAGGCGTCCGTGCCATTTCGGCTGGCGACTGTGTCTCAACTAACCACCGGTTTTCCACAGGTCAAGGGAGTCTTGGGCGGACGCAAACCATCGCAATCGGTTGCCATTTTTCTGATGTAATAAATGCTTCTGGCTCTAGCCGAGTAACTTGGAGAATGACACATTCTTAGTTGCTGCTGTTTGCGAAATACAACCAGTTCGTGGAGGGGTGCCCGAAGTTATGCTTCTTGGCACATGCTTTATAAGCGTTTATTTCAACAAATTGATTGCTAATTTGTTCATATAATAGCTCCATGATGTTACACACTTTCCTAGAGCACATGCAATTCTATGCTGAAGTAGGTAACTGCATGACAGCTCGGGTTTCGCGTGTCCTCTTTCTGACTTGTATAGAAAAGGTCAGCGTTCGGCGCCATATAAAAACGCACGGAGAAATAACTTAGCCACCATGTTGTTTTCCAGAGTATGAGAAAGTGCAAACGTTTATCTCTCTCTCCCTCTTTATTAATAAGAGTGCTGGTAGAGGCACACGGCCCCCTGCTGCCATCACTAATTACCTGATTTGACTCCCCTAAAAAATGCACCTACGCGTGTCTTTTTTGCCCCCGAACTCTACCAACACAGAACTTCACCGCTTCTTTGGAGTACTGTAGCTGTATTACCCATCAGAGCATTTCTCAAACTGGTGGGCAGTTGGAATTTCTGCGGACTGGTCTGCCGTAATTGGCACCTCCGAACATTTGGCTGTTAGATGTGGTGAGTAAAATACATAGTTCAAATCTATATCATCCATATTGCATAAAGCGAACACGGAAATTTTTTTACTGAAGCTTTGAGAGTAAAGAAATAAAAACATATCAGTAAAAATTCAGAAATTTACAAGTTTCACATTAGGCATCATTCCAAAATATTCATATTTACACCCTGGAAATATGCCATCAGTGGAAACAAATTCTGTCAAACGTAAACGCCGGCTACATTTCAACACAAGAACGAGTTTGTTCTTGCCTATGTTTTCTAAAGTTAAGACTCGCTAGTTGGGACCATGCAGACTAAAAAAAAAAACATCAGTTTATTTACAATATTGAGGATAACTGTTAGGCCTTGTTACACTCAGCAGTGTAGGCATACCGCTGTGCATACAGGAATCTTTTATGTGTACTACAGCCTCCGCACAACTGAAACCGTGCTCTGTTTATAGTTGTAATAACCATAGCCGTAAAAATGACTAAAACCGCAACAGTCTTGACTATGTCCGTCCTCGTCATCACAACTTGCTGCCCAGCGGAAACTTTACTGTATTACCGCTTGCTTCCTTGCAAATTACTACGGCTAAGGTACATATATTTCCCCGTTCTAAAGCGCAAAACAATTCTGATGCATTGTTTCAGCAAACTATACGTATACGCAACCAAAACTACCAACGTTCCTTAATTTAAAAATAAACCTTGAGTCATTCTTTAAAACAAAAGATGTGAACATTGGTGTCCTGAAAAAGGCGACATAAATGCAAAAATTCTGGTTGCGTGCCACAAAAGCTCGAGCAAGCGGAACAACGTGAATGGACGTCGAAAAAAAACCTTTTCCACGAGTCACTGGGCAAAAGTTACCCAGACTGAGGTAAAGCGACACTGCCATAGTCCATTTTTATACATTGTGTTTTAGCCACGATGCCAAATAAAACTATCATTCAAAAGAACTGCGCTATCCTTTCTTTCTATAGCACCGGTTAAGCTAAACTCGTTCTTTCTATAGTCCTTTAGTTAACATTAGCGCCACTAGCTCAAGACGCGCGGCCCTCTGGTGTCAGTGTCACCACTATTTATTTAGTTTGTCCCAACTAAAAAATGTTGCGACGCGTAGATTTCATACAACACAGCTAGTCGCTCTATCCCGCATCTCCGGAATTCCCATGGATGGTGTGCAGTTGCAATTTCCAGAGAGGGGTATGCAGTAATTGGCAGTCAGAACACAATCAGGTGGCTGTTACACGTCTTAAGAAAAAAAAACAGAGCCAAAAGTAAATATTTATTCCTACTTAAGCGAAGCAACAGAAAAACTTTACCGAACCCCTTTGCCGAAATGACTAAAATTCGTTAAACGTGAAAATAAAACGAACCTATATATAGAAGTTCCGGAATAAGCTCATTTTAAGAATTGAATATTCACCATCAGCTGATAGGTAGTCAGCTGCAAGGTAGTGTTGCAAACGGGAACACCAGCTAGATTTTAAAACGTTTATGAGGTTAATCTTGCGTATAGGTTTCGCTTCGTTAAGCGAATACGGACTTGTTTGGTCAGCACAGCCGGAATAAATTAGAGAACGTTTACGAAATTCAGAGGTTACTACCCGGCCGCGTTGCACTACAAAATCTGTGGCTACTTCAATGGCAACAGAATGTTTTAGCAAACCACAGCTACAGCACGCGAAATATCGTGCTCTTGACGACGTTTTTAAAATAGGACTTTCTTGGGACATCCAAAATCGAAAGCATATGTTTCCGTCACTCGATTTAACCACTTGCTGCTAACAAACTGTAGCCATGTGTCATATTTGCCCGCACTACGAAGCGCCAAACAAACCTGTAGCCTACTTCCAGAAAATGTAAGTATGGAACAAAAAATAACGACGTCCGTCCAGTTAAAAATAAATCTTGAATTGGTTTTAACAGTAAAAAGTGTTCAAAAACTGAGGTATCTGGATAAAAGCGACATAAAATAAATCAGCCTCAGCGTGCCTTAAAAGCACAAGAGGGCGGGCGAGTGGCAGCGGAAGTCAACAAATTCTCTCTCACTGGTAACTAAGCGAAAAATAAATAGAATAAAGTAAATAAGCACTACCACATTACAGCCCCATACAATCTTAAGACTGGTTTCGTGCACGAGTTGGTCATCACCATGTAAGTCAGCACAAAAGAAACAAGGACGAACAAAGTGGACGGGACACGGCGCTACTATGAACTCGTTTATTTTCACTGTGATGTCCGATTTTATAGGGGAAGATACACAGCGAATGAAAGAAAGTAGGAAAGGGGGAGTAGCACAAGCAAATGCAAAAAAAAAACAACAAAAAGTGAAGGATGAGAGTTCGAACACCCGCGTTACAAAGACCTTTTGCAAAGTAAAATCGAATGATTGAATAAGAACTACAGTACTTGCTTTGTCAATGTTATAGAAGCTGTGCTAACACATTTGTCTTTTCTCTTTTTAGCATACGTTCGTGTCGGGCTACAGCGATCGTAGCGCCATGTCCCGTCCACTTCGTTTGTCGTTGTTCCTTTCGCGCTTAGTTACACACATTACATTCTGTTTTTTTTCACTATCGCAGTTCAAACAATACCTCAATAGAAGTGGAGGGGCCTAATTTCAAATGTGGACAATGTAAATAAAATCTTTAACGAATAACTGTCGAGTCTGGCAACCACAGCACACATTTTAATTACAAATATACCAATTTTATTCAGCAGTAACTCCGGGATCAAACATTTTAGAGATCAAAGTGCTCACTCCTCCGGCGGAGTATCTACCATTATTGAAGAATCCGCGACATGCCATAATGTTTAGCTAGTTTACAGCCCTGGGGTTGTAGATATCGGAGTAATAGTTTTTGTATCTACAATATGCTGTTTGCTGTATTTACAATAGTATTTACAATATGCCGTTTGTATATTTCTCCAGATTATTGCCGCTATAGCTGTAGGTGAGCGGTGAAATATGATTTAGTAATGTTATTCACTGGCGTAGTTGGTATTTCATTATGTACTGTTCAGCAAAAAAGGAGGAACGCGGCAGAAAAGCCCAAACTTAAAGGAGCTCTTGTGGGCCGTCATTTCTGTCGCTGTCCTTTTTTTCGCAATGAACCGTACATATTAGAGTAAATGTTACGATGACGATAATCATGAACCCTTGTTTTTTTGGATGGTGGCTTTAAGGCACGTGACAGACTATAGAGTTTGGGAGATACATTTGCTCGCGGCCATTCGAACCTTTGCTTGTTTCTTCAAAATTTTTCCTATTTAGAAATTATTATAGCACTACATACAAGGCATATTCACACGTAGCCTTGGCTTTCGAATCTGGTGCCCTTCGGAGGTCAAAAGAAATCCTTAGTTCATCCAACGCGAAACATCCCATAGTGTTCGCTTCAGCATCTCCTCTTACAGACTAATAACTCACGTTTTTTTCACTGCTGTACACTATTCGTTCGGGTAGTCGATCTTTTGGCGGAATTTTTTTTCTGACTCTTTTAAAAATTAAAAAATCGCTTCCATCATGAAATGGTGGTTGCGAGAAAAAAATGGCCAAGACAAGTTAATATACAAAGCAGAGTAATAGGAATAGAAGCACCCTTCATTGCTATAACGGATTCACAGGTGCTAGTGAGTTCGAAAATTGCTTTTGCTGTAAAGCAAAACGGCGTTTCTGAGCAATTTTTACACATTTTTTACAGGTGGTAAAACGTTTCCAGAGACAATGCAGCTGAAAACCCTGTTTACATTGTTGACTTTGTGGGGAGGGGGGGGGGGGGGGGGGGGGGGGGGCGAGAAAAAATACGGGATCCGGGCTGCCGGTAGTTTGCGCCTGGTACAGACACAAACTTTGAAAAATTGGCCAAATTGATCGTGTTCGGGCGCTTATCGATCTGTTTGGCGGTCTATACAATATACAGACTTAGGTTTATTTGAAAGGGTGTAGAAAGGGCAGCTATTGAGGAAGGTTAATTGTAGTACTATTTGCTTTAAACAAGAAAATTGTTTTTTTATTGAGCACACAACACCGCCTCTAAAGGCGGGCCGGAAGTCCGCCTCACTTCAACGATATCTCTTCCGCAGCACTGCAGAGGTGTGGCGCAGCGCATGCCACTGGCGTTTCGAGGTTTCACGCAGCTAGCTGCTTTAAAGTAGTGCCGCTGGCTTGTAGTCGATTTGGGAATGGCGTCAACGGCAGATGATCCGTTGTTGGTGCTCCTGAAATTTAACCTCCGTTCCTAAAGCAAATTGAGAGAAGGGCAAACGCTAAAAGTGAGTCCTCAGTGTGCTGAAAGTGCTTGGAATAGAGCATCACACCTTGAAAGGCCCAAATTGCAAATATAGAACAGACTCATGGGAGCTTTTTTCCCCGGGAAGTAAACGAATCTACGAAAGATCTAAATCTATACAGAGACGCAGAATATGAGATAAAGGTATACTTCTGTAATTCTTAATAATCGATAGGTGTATTGTCTTATCTATAAACGTTCCTTTTTCGCTATTTTTAATTATCCGCGTTGACACAATGAAAGCATGGTTCCGAGCACACGTAGTCTGTACAGAAATGTTATCGCAACTTTTTGGCCTCTAACCCGGTCTAAGAGAAAATTATTTATTTTATGAAAGAACGCAATCAGTCTTCTCAAAAAAGACTTTGCTTTAATAATGAATGCCGCAACGCTAGGCTCATCTACGCGAAACATATGTAGCAGGAAATCCGTTTGCAGTAGAGCTTGGTGCTTTAACCGGCTGTAGTTTCTATCATGGTCGCTGACGTGCGTTCTTTGCCGCTTGCAAAGTCCGGGTGGTGGAGAAATTCGTGGGCCAAGCAGTGACATTGGTTAGCGATGATGGCACAAAGTGATGAAAGGTGGGCAAACATGTAGAGCAATTGTCGACTCAAACCTTCTAGAGAGCTGACCTTTGTTTTTCATCCACGATTTCTTGTAACAGCCAGACCAGGGATATACTTTTATTCTAGTTTTCCGCTCATGGAAAAAGCGAAGAGACAAAATTGCTTTACATAAAGACCCCACAAAGTAGAGGGTAAAATAGCCCCGCCGGTAGCGTAGTGGTCATCGCACCAGACGAGTATTCTGGAGGTCGTGTGTTCGGATCCAACCCGGCGGGCATTTTCCTCCACTTTCTTTGTGTATTTCCAAATTCATTATCTGTTTCAAGGACCTACCACATCCTCAACTTTGCTTTTCAAGGTTTTCTTGAGTGCCAACCGTTATTTCTGTCTTAATGAAACGAGCCCGTCAGTTCCCATTCTAATATATATATATATATATATATATATATATATATATATATAGCAGAACAGAGAGATACGGGACGAGGGACTCGGTAAAGATACATATCAAGGTTGCAGTCGTCATTGCCAGTGCTATTCGGTTTTTTTCGAAATATATACTAGGGGCGAATGACGTGTGCTTGTCACGTTTCTTTGATTCATTGATAAATAAGCGAAAATATAAGTCGAGAAAAAATCCGCCGTTTTCCGGGAGCGGGACTCGAACCCACATCTCCGCATAACCGGCGCGGTGCGTTCGCCATTACGCTATCCCCACAGCGGCTTCTCTCTCGACTTTAAAGCGGGGGTTTATATTTACAAGAGCTCTGAGGCCGGTCAACTAGCGCCGCCCCTCGACTACCGCGGGAGACGTAGAACGTCTTCTTTCCCAGCGGCCGCCACGTAGAACGTGGTCGGAGGTCGGGGTTAGCAATTGGCATATCCGAACTGCTGGAGCCAGTGCCTCGTAATGCATGTAGCAGAACAGAGAGATACGGGACGAGGGACTCGGTAAAGATACATATCAAGGTTGCAGTCGTCATTGCCAGTGCTATTCGGCTTTTTTCGAAATATATAATAGGGCCGAATGACGTGTGCTTGTCACGTTTCTTTGATTCATTGATAAATAAGCGAAAATATAAGTCGAGAAAAATTCCGCCGTTTTCCGGGAGCGGGACTCGAACCCACATCTCCGCATAACCGGTGCGGTGCGTTCGCCATTACGCTATCCCCACAGCGGCTTCTCTCTCGACTTTAAAGCGGGGGTTTATATTTACAAGAGCTCTTAGGACGGTCAACTAGCGCCGCCCCTCGACTACCGCGGGAGACGTAGAACGTCTTCTTTCCCAGCGGCCGCCACGTAGAACGTGGTCGGAGGTCGGGGTTAGCAATTGGCATATCCGAACTGCTGGAGCCAGTGCCTCGTAATGCATGTAGCAGAACAGAGAGATACGGGACGAGGGACTCGGTAAAGATACATATCCAGGTTGCAGTCGTCATTGCCAGTGCTATTCGGCTTTTTTTTTCGAAATATTTAATAGGGCCGAATGACGTGTGCTTGTCACGTTTCTTTGATTCATTGATAAATAAGCGAAAATATAAGTCGAGCTATTTTTTCTCGACTTATATTTTCGCTTTTTTATCAATGAATCAAAGAAACGTGACAAGCACACGTCATTCGGCCCTATTATATATTTCGAAAAAAGCCGAATAGCACTGGCAATGACGACTGCAACCTTGATATGTATCTTTACCGAGTCCCTCGTCCCGTATCTCTCTGTTCTGCTACGTGCATTACGAGGCACTGGCTCCAGCAGTTCGGATATGCCAATTGCTAACCCCGACCTCCGACCACGTTCTACGTGGCGGCCGCTGGGAAAGAAGACGTTCTACGTCTCCCGCGGTAGTCGAGGGGTGGCGCTAGTTGACCGGCCTCAGAGCTCTTGTAAATATAAACCCCCGCTTTAAAGTCGAGAGAGAAGCCGCTGTGGGGATAGCGTAATGACGAACGCACCGCACCGGTTATGCGGAGATGTGGGTTCGAGTCCCGCTTCCCGGAAAACGGCGGATTTTTTCTCGACCTATATTTTCGCTTATTTATCAATGAATCAAAGAAACGTGACAAGCACACGTCATTCGGCCCTATTATATATTTCGAAAAAAGCCGAATAGCACTGGCAATGACGACTGCAACCTGGATATGTATCTTTACCAAGTCCCTCGTCCCGTATCTCTCTGTTCTGCTACATGCATTACGAGGCACTGGCTCCAGCAGTTCGGATATGCCAATTGCTAACCCCGACCTCCGACCACGTTCTACGTGGCGGCCGCTGGGAAAGAAGACGTTCTATGTCTCCCGCGGTAGTCGAGGGGCGGCGCTAGTTGACCGGCCTAAGAGCTCTTGTAAATATAAACCCCCGCTTTAAAGTCGAGAGAGAAGCCGCTGTGGGGATAGCGTAATGGCGAACGCACCGCACCGGTTATGCGGAGATGTGGGTTCGAGTCCCGCTCCCGGAAAACGGCGGATTTTTTCTCGACTTATATTTTCGCTTATTTATCAATGAATCAAAGAAACGTGACAAGCACACGTCATTCGGCCCTATTATATATTTCAAAAAAAGCCGAATAGCACTGGCAATGACGACTGCAACCTTGATATATATATATATATATATATATATATATATATATATATATATATATATATATATATATATATACATATGCATTATTTATTTAGGATAGGAATAAGAGTTGGCGATCAAGAATACCTCGGGAAGCAAACGGTAGGATGTGGTATGTAATTGAAACAGATAAAGAACTTGGAAAGAAAGTGGACAAAAAATGCCTGCCAGGTGGGACCCCAACCCATGACCTCCAGAACACCGGTTTGGTGCAATGACCCCTACGCTACCGGCGGAGCGATTTTCCCCTCCACTTTCTGGGGTATTTATGTTAAGGTATTTTTGTTTCCTGTGCTTGGGGGTGCTAGCCAGCGCCAATCCGACTACTTGGGGTAAAGGGGACCTTCTTTTTCAACCCGAGGGCCATGACTCGAGCGTCTACGACATTGCAAGAGTGGTCGAGCAGCGCTTAGAAAAAGTTCATTTTTGGGAGTGAAAACGTCTGAAATAAAATTAGAAGTGGCTGCCTCTACTGCGTCAGTTGGTGTGATAATTCCTTGTAAGAGAGCAGCTGGTTGAGTGAGTCTACATTCCTGATGAGCTGCTTTCCAAGGCATCGTCAAATCACTGTTTCTTTTTAGAAGGTGACCGCTGTGCAAAGCCGATTCGTTGATTTCGGTACCGTCCTCTTCCTTAGGGGCTATTTTTACACTGTCATCGGTAGAATACGTTTCTAATTCCGGGAGCAATCGCTCCATTCTAAATTAAGTCAACAGGATAAGATGTTAGAATTCATAGGCGGCTTCATATTCTTTTTTTATATCACCCAGTTCAACAAGCTATTCAATTTCACTGTCCAGTTTCTTTAGTATTGCGTATTTTCCATCTGGCGTTTCTTGAAGACATTTATCTTACCGATTGATGGTGCCTCGGCATTCATCCGTGTTTTTAGGTCATTGATCAGTGTGGTGGCGTCGTTCCGGATTACATTTCTTCGTTCGCACAGGGCCTCCATGTCGATGCTCAGCGTCGTTAATATCTGTAGGTCGCAGAGAATAGTACTGGTAGGCGAGAAACCGAAGCCGTTTTTTTCTGTTGGTCCCCGCAAGGCGTGCGTTCGGGAGCGTTGGTAAGGGAGCCTGATTGTTAGTTTCTTGGTGAGCCCTCAATTGATCCGTGGGTAGTCACGTCCACCTGTGGCCCGTGGTGAGCGGTCACAGTTCAGTCCCATCGCAGCCACGCCATTCACGTCATCGTTAACGGCTGTCCGTACACTTCGTTCTTCAACTGTGTAGTCCTTCTAGCCTGCAGGTCACGGCAACATTTCGTTGAAGAACCTAGGCGGGGACCGCGGGACGTGGGTGATTCTTTTTATTGGCGGATTGAACTCTACAATGATGGTGACAGTAGGAGGCAGCTGTGAAACTACCTCTTTGTCTAATATTTTTAACAGCATTGAAGCCGCTAGAGGCTGGTGACGAGACCAAGGAGCACGAAGTGGCATCTTGCACAATGCACAAGCCTAACATGTTAGTTTAATTCAATAACATGCAAGAAATAAAATGTATAACTCATATTTATAAGACAAAATTGCAGGATCAACAAATAACAGTTATTCATGGTTTTATAAATATGTAGCAAAAAAATCCCGCCATCTCCACGAAGTGAATGATGATGAGAGGGGCGAAGCTGAAATGCTTATCGGTGAAAACGTGAAACATTGTTATAGGTCTTCTTGACGGCTTGCACCATCTGAATGAGTGAAGGACATAAGGCGCGTTCATAGCCGTGCTCGTGCTCGGTTTGTAGCGCAGGGGGCATTTCTTCACGTACCTCCCATCGCGGCCAGAGACTCGTGTGATCGAAACCGGGCACCGCCACGTCAAGACCAGCACTCCTCGCTCGCAAAGCTGGAGGCTTCCCACCGCTATATTGACAAGCCCGTCGACGACGTTGATGTTTGTGGTGATTATGTAGTGCTTGTTTGGGACGATGCGAGTCTTCATGGGTAAGTTGGCAAATTTAGTGTGTGACATTTTTGCCACCTTGGGCATCGCCTTCTGCAGAGCGTCTTGTGTCGCGTACTCCTGATACGTGTCTCAGCTCGCAGGCGACGAACGAAAACTTCTTTTTCTTCCGGTCCTCCTTGTTGGGTAGCAACGAACGCCTTGAACGTTTTGACCTCTTCGGCCAATCTTTGGTTGGCCAATCCCTAGGGGCATCCTGCCACAATCATCATCGTGTTGCCCTGTACAGCAGCAACGAGGGACGGACAGGGCAGGAGCAAGAGGAGCTTCGCCCCTAAAATTGAGCAAGCACTGGAAGTGTTTTTATCGTAGTTCACATGTTTCATTCATACGCATACTAATCCAACATGGCAAAAAATATGTAAAAAACGTTTTTTACAAATTTTACCTTTTGATAGAAACAACAAAATTCTTGATGCGTAAACAGCTGATCTAAACATTTATTATTTGTTTCGGTTTAACATTTGTGACATGTTACGTTTAATACTTCAAAGAAGCTGTCTATCGTAAAAACTAACAAAGTAATAAAAGCACCAAAGAAAATCTTTGAATCTTTTTTGAAATGTATGTAAAAATAGAAAGTAGGGCGTTGATATTGAAATTATACTATGCGAAAAGTACGACTGCTCTCGGAAACTCTGGAGATTTAGTATTTACAATTACACAAAATTAGCTACAGAAATTATTTCAGTTGCAAGTAGTATTCCAAAAGCACGTCCTCCTCGGAGTGGTGTTTCAATCCAGAACAAAAAATTCGCCAGAATTGCGCTTTGCAAAGGGAGTGACGAGCAAAGTGGTTGCAGCGCCATACCACGCAGACATAAATACTTGTGCGTCCCGAACACAATGTCACTTAATCCTTTTCAGCAAAACTTGAACAGTCCGACAAGTCTCTTCCTAGTTCACGCATCGACACATTTCGAAAGTAACAATCCTTTAAAAATTGTATGTATATGATAAGGTACTACCATATCAGGAAGGATGTGACAGCTCTACCAGGGCAAACATCGCAACCGTAAATACGTGGGGTATGTAATGGGACATGGGTAGCAAATAGCAACAGGAAACATTTATACGCCACAGGAGAAAACGCACTTGGATGGGAAAAATGCAAACATGCCCAACTATAGTTATTCGCTTGAGAGTAGAAGCCGCAATACGCAGTAATCACGGAGGTACCGCGGTAGGCACTTTTTCATATAACCGCTTACGAAGACAAAATTTGTGAACAAAGATATTTTAAATCACAGTTATTGCAATACAATTGAAACCGTAAAATATTGAAGGATTTGCTTTGAGCGTAAGCGTGAGTATTTAGTGAATGGCCACGTTCCCCTGAAGGATGACTTGTTGATTTCAAAATAACAAAGGAGTGGGAGTAAATCGTAGCAGAAATCATCAGTGCTGTTGTTATGCATCATAACCAGTCGAGCTGGTAACGGCTGCTATTCAACCCGGGCTAATTCGCGACCATGAGTATATGCCGTTACCCGCTTTGTTCAGCCTGCAAAGAGTACCGACATTTCACACTCCTGTTTACCACCTTATTCCAGACAGAAATACTTGCGTCCAATTCAGTTACTTGGAGAGCACAATGAGTCACAAAGTTCGATGTGCGCATTGTTAGATGTCATGTTTGGGAGTTTTTCAAACCAGTGCAAATCTAAATAAATCAAAACTGAACGATCAAGAGTGGTCATAGCGTGAAAATTGCACAGTGAAAGGAGCTGGCTTACATTCTTTGTGTCAACTTTTTAAAAAGTGTGCCGCAATGAAAACCAGCTTCGCAACCAACAGTGCCCTTACGAAGTCGGGTACCTGAATAGAACCTTCACGCGTGAAAATTTTATAATGATTTCTTTATTTCCTTTCGTACTTGCGGGCAGGTAACCCAAGGGTAAATCAGCAGAAGGCAAACCAAAAACACAGCTAAGAAGTGTAATGCCCGTGCATTAGCGTCGGCCAAACTTTGAAAATGTCGGTTTTGAACGACTTGGAGCAAGCCAAACTTATTTATCTAGCTTCTCCAGAGCCCGCATGCCAGCGCTACCGTGCACGCTGTTCGTGAGAAGAAAACTCGGAAAAATATTACAAATACCTTTGAGGTAACTCACCGAAAGAAAGTTTTTAAAAGCAAAAGTTTGTATGTTCTTTTCGAGCCCCCCAAGAATTATGAGCCTCCCAATAAAACAAAGGCGAACGAAGTTTTGTTCATCCGGTTTCCTGTTGTTTACACAAGCGCGAATAATAAACTTCGAGGTAGTCTAGCAAAAAATTATCGTTATATCGTCGCTACCATTCATCTTCCGCTGACACCCAATACTTTTGTTTAGGAGCTAAGGAACCATAAACACCATCTCAACAACTTTTGAATCGTTAGGTATTACCAGATGCATGGAGAGTCTCCGTTGCTTTACATAGAGTAAAAGACATCTTACTGGTTTCAGCACTTTATACATTTGCAGTAGGAAGTTCTGAAACCCAGTTTGACGCACAAACATTTTGTGAACGCCAAATGGTCTTACCCCGTAATCTCGGTTTAAAGTGATTTAGGGCTTTACAGCTGGATAGCAGGCTGACTTTTCGGCCTCTTACAAATAGTGCGCTTGCATGAGCCGCATATTTTAACTGTATATGAACAGCTTTTCCGGACATTAAACGTTCTCTTTGTTCACAAAGCCCTTCCGCTTTTTTTCCTGATAGCGCAGTGGAGCGTCCCCGGCCAGATGTCATAGCCGCGCCGCAGGCTCTTGCACGTTTTTTAGTGCGCAGAGCTTTGGTGCCGGCACAGGGGTTCCGCGGCGGCGGCCTGCTGTACCAAGCTAGCGAGGGAGGCACTCAGGAACAAGAAACACGGTGGAGCAGCATCTGCGAAAGTGTGTGGGAGAGGATGGACGAGCTGCTAAAGCGTCGCCTCCCAGAGCACCGCCACGTGTCAGTGTCTCAATTCCTCCCTCTCACAATTTCCCTATGCGCCTCCACCGCGGAGTGCTCCCCTAACTCTTTCGCTAGCCGTTCCGTTTATGGCTCATGCAAAACCCGTGACATATGCGCCGAAGGTTCTAACACGATTGCTCAGCGGCAGCGAAGCGCTAAGATATAACAGGATAGGTACGCGCGCCGATGTGCGTTCGCTTAACACGCGATCAGTTCCTGAGAGGCCACAGATATGCGCCGCCACCGAGGAGACTGGAGTTAGCGCTGCACAAATATTTCGCATTAGGCAGTACAGTAATGGTCGTGTTTTTCTACTTTGAAACATTTTGTAAGGGTTACACATGAAAGAAAGTTCCATGAAGTCAGTGTATCATTTAAATTAAGATACACATGTTCGAGTTTGAATGCAATGGCTCCGCTTTTCGCTAGGGCAGTGGTATTAGTGGTATTAGTGCAGGTAGGGGTGCGGTGGTGCCCCAGCGTGTACTATCGCCGTCTGCATCCGGCGGACAACCCCTGAGAGCGATCGTGCTGAGCATGGGGCTGAGCCACCGCGCATAAGTGCTGGCCGCGCGCCGTTAATGTGTCGCGAGCCACGAACCAGAAATAAATAAGGGTGCCGGTATGAGGTCTCCGTGTGAAAGCGTCGGAACATATCGCGCGTCGTCTCTCTTCGACTATTGTGACATTGATGGCCCAGACTTTACAGTGGATGCTAACCGCCGGAGTCGACGCTCTTCTCAAATATAGAGGTAACTTTCCGCCCTCCACTTGCTACTTACACCACGTCCGCCCTCGATTGCTGTTTTCCACTTTTCAGCGCGCAGCAAACTCATCTGCAGTTCTTCCAAACCGAGGCAATTTTCCGAGTGAGCCACATCACATCGAAAGCGACAAACTTCAACCCCTTACAGCAGTCATGGCCAATTGATGTTGGGGTTCAGGTTCGCGACATTCTCGCAAAGCCGGCATCGTGGGTCTCGTACGATGCGGTGAAGGCGGCCATCTTGAGCCGAACGAGCCTTTTGGAACGCCAGCCTTTTCAGTGGCCCTTTTCCGCTGAGGAGCTGGGTAAACGTCGACCATCGCAGCAGCTTCGTGGGCGGCAAAGCCTGCATGGAGACACAGCTTCCTCAATAGACTCCAGCTTGCTCAAGCACATTTTTCTGCAACGGCTTTCCCCGTCTGTCCAGTATATTATGACGACAATTTCCGAACTGCCGTTGTGCGAGTTGGCTGCGCATGCGGACAAGATATTGGAAGTCTCCGCTTTATATACGCCTACTTCAACGGTGGCATCCGCTCGATATCCTAATACCACTGCGACGGCACCTCCTGCACCCTTGCTGTCGCCAGCATCCGTCGACTTCGCCGCCCTAGGAGAGCGCTATCAAGACTTGAAGAAGGTTGCATCTGCTTCATACTACCCGTAACCAACTAACGACTATCGAGGTGGTCGGTGTCGCCATCCCGCATCTCCACACGCTTCTCGCCATGAAGGCGCGTCGCCCCAACAATTGTAACACCCTGACTGCTCTTGCTGGTACCACCATCGCTTCGGCGGAAAGGCAAAACGTTGCATCAGCCCTTGCGATTGGCCGGGAAATGAGACGAGGGATCGTGAGCGCCGAAGACCGGTTCCGCTGCCAGCGGCAGTCGCTCTTTCGACCTAACAGACAAAACGAGTGGTCATCATGGTTTTGTTGACTCTGGTGCTGAGGTGAACGCGCCTCAAGCAAATTTCCATGACCACACTGAATTACCGGGCTCGCCTTTAAAGCAACCACATTTCACTTCTTTCGACCAAGGGCATGGTGCATAACCGGGCGCGAATTCTGCGCCCAACGCAATGTGTTCGGCCACGCCTTGAAGTTCCACACAAAGAGGCTGATTCTCCACTGAGTTACAACGCTCTCTTCATCGAGGCCTACCGTCAATGCAGCGCTGCCATAAGACGTCGCATTTTAATAAATGTTGCGTGCACCGCGCAGCACCCGTTACTCAAGGCCACCGTTAAAGCGCCGCGAGACCTAGAAAATCCAGGGCAAGCACTCTTGGATGGCTTATCGAGCGATGAGCAGGACCGCTGCGCACCAACTTCGGGTGATGAACGCCCGCAGCTGCCTCTCCATTAGCCACCCAGCATCGTGTCTCGTGCACATCGTCATCAACTCCGCAAGCCAGCAAGCCAGCGTTTCAAACCACGTGTACGGCCTATCTTTGCACGGAATAAAGCCGCAAAACACCTGATGGGTTGCCAAGACCACTGCGCAGGCCTATCACGACTTGTAAACCAAAACAATAAGCACACCGAATGGCGCGCAGAGCTAAAGCGCATCAACACGTCTTCTGCATGTGGCGGTGTCAGCGTGACGCCCACAAAATGAAAGCGCAAGCCGCACTGATAGCACGCAGCTGCAAGCCCATTTCCTTCTGTTACCGCCGATGGAGTCGCGTGCAACGAAGTCCGCCATGGCCATACCCTTACGGAATGTTGAATGACTGTGCCATAGGCGCCTAAGCAAGCTAGGGGTCCGGACGAGTATATTTTGTTTCGCAGGTGTTCAACCTTGCTGTGGAACTTTCCGTAGACAGCTACGGAACTCCCCGTGCAGGCCTCCTGAGGCTATTTCTGTACACCGTACGCTGCTTTAGCACCGGCATGAAGGGATCCTTGTGCTCACTCAGGTGTAACCAAGGACTGCCCAGGGAACTTTCTGTGACTATGGACACGTGCCTCCGCATTGCTCTGCCCTGCCTTCACTCGCTCCACAAGGACTCCTCACCATAGGAGGGGGCTATGTGGTGGTGCCTGAGCGCGTACGATCGCCGGCTGCCATGGACGGACAATCCCCAAGGGCAGTGGCGCTGCGCTGAGGCAGTTTGCGTGAGTGCTAGACACGTGACTCTAGGGCAGTGCGAGCCACGAACCAGAAATAAACGGGGACCGAAGGTTAGGTTGGCGGCACGGAAACGCTCGGACGTGTCCCCCCTTATCTCTTTTCGACCATCGTTACAGGATGCTCAAAATTTAAACGTGCATTTACATTGGAACGAAAACCTTGTCTGTAACCGGTTTTAAATATATGGACGTGCGGCGACACATTTTTCAAAACAGAATGTGCACGGCGATGCCAGAAAACAGTTGCGGTAATTTTCAGTAAAGTTATTTTTTGTAGGGATGCAAAAGCAGTCAAGGAATTCGAATATTTTTAAACAGATGGCACAAAATTGCGTTAAGAAACTATACAAAGAATTTAAAAGGAATGTGTTGTGTGGAAAAGTGTCCAGTGTTTTTAATAATATCGTCCACCGGAGACCGGGGACGAACCCTGTACGACATGCCTTGTACGAACCTTGCACGAACTATGTACGACAAACACCCATACCACAAATGTTCAACTGCACAACTGTTTAAACACCTATCTCCTTATACCTATATGCATCGTGATGTTTTAGGCACGACATAGGTAGTCAAATGCTACTTTATGTTTAAATTATTTGTGGTGCGCCTCTTTCTCTTTGTAAATGCTTCTGAATTTTATTATTCTTAACTCGGCTTTCAGTATATAGCCACGCAAAGCAGCAAATTGGTGCCAAGACACAAAGCAGTTCGGCCAGTTATGATTGCTTTTGCAATTTTGTGAGGAATGTTTTACAGGCCGGGCTAACGTGAACGCTATTCCCGTTTTTTTTGTATCGCCTTGGATACAAAGAAACCCTGACATTCTCTGTTATCCCAGTGGAAGGCTGAAATCCTCCCAAAGCATTCGAAGCAAACGCTTACCTAAAATTTTATGTTTATATATACGGTATCATATTAGACATCAAAATGGTTGGAAAATATAAATCTGGTTTCGCTAATTTACTTCATTCATGTGCCTAATTGTTTCTTGTTTGAACCAATCTGCAGGCAACATCACTCAAAAATACAAGGGATCCAGTGGAAGTGATAGGAAGATTATATAGAGCCGCGTAGTTTAAATTTCTATTTTTGGAGTGCTTTGATGGTAACGCTAGCACAGACGAAACATTTTCTTGTTTTCGTGTGACCCTAGACGCGAACTAACCACAGGATAATCTGTTACCTTGATAGCAAATTGAAAACCGCCCACGTTTCTCTGAGCAAACTGTAACGTTAACAGCTTTACAACTTCAAGCGGAATCACCCGATAACTAAGCAGCATTTACGCTGAATAAAAGATGCCTGTTTGAGATGACGTTCTTATGTGTTTTAAGCAAGAGTGAACGGTGATCAGGTAAGCGGGAAATTGGTTTTTTGAAGAATGGCATGCAGCGTAGCAATTTCCGACGGTTGATGCACATTCATCTTGCAAAACGGTGTAAACACACATGAATGTAGGCAACAAAATCACGCAGAAGTCCTACCAACTCCATTTCAGAATAAAACTTGTTAATAGAAAGAACTGAAGTGGCCTTCCCTTTAATGAGCTACTGTATGTTTCGGCTGCCTCGCGAAATGATTAGCAAACAATTTCATTAAAAGATGTCAAAGCTTCTACTTCTCTGTCAGCATTCAGTTGGTTTAACCTGTCTGCTAAACGCTCTCGAATGAGTTACCTGTGTTGAAGGTCGAAATATTATTTTCGCAATACCATGCTGAAGAGATACTTCCGAAATGGGCAGATGCAGTCTCTAAATCACACATTAGGGCGACTACACCCTTTGTAAAAATTTTTGTATTGAAATCCTCAGCCTTGTATACCACAAAGAATTCAAACAATCCGCTTTACCTTCAAAAGTGACAAGATATTATACCGCAGTAAGAAAGAAAGGTGTTTTCTCTTGTTTTCGTGCATAAAAAGCTTCAGCCTCTCTAGGGGCGTAACCTCCTACATTGATTTTTTTGCAGTCTGCGCATTTCCGGATGGGCCGATAAAATTCCTCATCATTTCACATCATTCCACATCTCGTAGACGCTATTATGCGATTTAAATCATTAAAACGACATGAATTCTTGACAAAGGGCAGGTAAGGAGATTTTTTGCATACTTTATGTGGAAAGCTAAACCGCACAGTGTAATAGCTGATAGTACAACCAACGGTTTTTTACCCCTGTGGGCACCTTTACTCATATAAACCCGCTAGAGTAGTGCACCACAACATTAAAACAGCAATATGTAAACACGCCACAGCGAGTAGAAGCATATGAAAGATACATTCTGCCGAAAGTAACATCAAATACCACTAGTAAAACAACAAGTGGAAAACCTGGTAGCTTTATTCTGCGGTGTGATAGAAGCCAAATAAAAATGCTGTTATTTATGCACAAAAAATGCGCGGGAATTACACCAACTTCAGAAACATTTTTAGCCTTTGGGATTCACACTCTTGCTTGTTACAACACGGGGACCCTTGTTAAGTTCCAAGTTGACAGTTTCGATGTCGTAATTATATGGTGTTGTAAGGCGTAGCTTTCCCGAAACATCACCTTTGATGGAACACTCAATGCACTCATACGCATGGTAATATAGTGTCAGGAGCGTATATGTATAGCCGTAAAGAATATCTGGAATTCCGTTCGTGAAAGACTGCATTATAAATTTGATATGTTGGTTGAGCAGTTTTGTCGAGGTTCAGCAGATGTAACACAATCTGATGGCAAGAATTAGTCACAGGTATTCGTTTGCGCTATATTAGAAGATTTACAAGTTCCCAGTATATTCTTTTTGTTTAATTGTGTTCACTACATACCTAATACAGGAGCTGCTGAAAGAGAAATGCGAAAGAAGCGTGATGATGTAGGAAACTTTTCGTATCTGCAATTCATCTAAGACTCCTCAAGGCACATGTCAAATGGTCAAAATAACGTAGAAAAGCTGTTTTCAATCATTTGACATTCGGCCACCCCATTTTAATTTGCTAAGATTACACATCTACGAACGTCCGTCAACAGCAAAGACTAAACCCTAGCGTATGCCTTCTTATTCTGCAGATAGACGCCATATGTTCCTGCGGAAGCCTGAATTTGTACGAACTACATTTCGAAGAGCCCCAGAATTATAGGCCGTTTGCCATAAGTTAGGAACAATTCCTCAGAAGCTCTGTGTATTTAATTGTTGGCACGTTGCTACGGAGGAAAATGCCAATAAGTCGTCTGGCTGGCTGCAGAAGCTTGAAAGCACTTGAATTGTGACGCCTCACAAAGTATTTGAACAAAAGAAAAACGATTTTTTACGCCCCCAGAAAACATCAGCTTTGGCATCACGGCTATAGATAATTACGAGTGTCAGCTTTTTATTCACCAATGATTATGTTCCAACGTCCTGTTCTGTAATCGAGAAAACAGACTCTTTGTGTGGTCGATAATTGCAGCTATTTGAGCACATTTACGCCCGGAGTACTTTATGTACACGCCAAAGCTGCGGTGAAGATACGTAAAAAATATTTGTGCGTTCCGTGCTTTGAACACACCCTTGCTCAAAATAATTCAAGTAAAATAAAAAAGGGTATTGAGTTGATTATTGTACAGCAACGTAGGCGCGGGGAAGACTAAGCGTTCTGTAGGCATGTCTATACTTGCCCCAGAAGCCTATTTAAAATTGATTATACACATAATCTATTTTCTATATTGGGCAGCTGCAGCTATATAGTACTATTATGCGGTGAACTAGAATTTCTCACTCCATGCTTTTGTCTTTTTAACAGCCCTGTAAAATATAACGCCCGGTATGGCCGGGCAGAGATACCTTTACTTCAAAATAAAGTCCCCTGAATGTAGTATGAATTTGGGTGGTATTTCCTCATATATGTCAGAGCGCAGTATGGATTCCGCTTTGATTTGGGAGGACATTCAGGCCTTCAATGCTGTATTTTCGCCACTTCGCAGCTTCCTCAGAAAATTTCAGAACTGCCTGTTTCCTGGTGCTGAAGTTTCCCCGCGAGCAGCTGAAGTTTCAACCGGCGAGCTCACACGTCGCGGAAGAGAAATTGCGTTCGACGAGGGGAAGCGGGTAGGCCAAACCCAAGCCTTTGTGGACTAAGGGCGCATTATCAAAGGACTGCAAATCCTGCTCTTTTAAACGTTTGTTCATTCTTCTCCTTACTGCTTGAGGTTTGCCCAAATGTGTTTAGTGTTTCGCCGTTTTGTTCGCCATAAAACATTTTCAAAGTCTGTGCTCTGTAACGTTGATACCCTCTTGTCGCCTCTACTTTACTTTTAGGGGCAAAGCCCCTAAGGGGCTGGGGTTTTTGGGGTCTCTTTCAGTCGTCGTCTTAGTCATCGTAATCGTCTCGTGTAGCCATATTACTAAAGCAACGGGAAACTCGTTTACGCCTAGCGCTAGAACGTAACGCCTACTAAAACACACGGTGACACACGTTTACGCCTCGCGGTGGAGCGCTTCATAATGCGTAATAAACATACACCGTGACCCTCGTTTACGCGTCGCGCTACAGAGCATCGCGCTTCAAAAATAAGCGACTTTAACAGCAAAGCTGTATACTTCTACTTCACAAGGGTTTCATCGACGTTGCCAAAAACGCAAGGCGCCAAGGCTGCATGTTTCGCCCCTCCCATGATTTCACGATAGTGGAGAAGGCCGGGATTTTTATTCTTTTTATACTTCAAGTTGTCTTTAAAGCGCTATTTTTGTTTCAGTGAATAATGTTATATTAAACACAATCTACTTTTGAACTCAAAACAAAATTACAAAGACACAAGTGAGCACAGGTTGAGTAGCATGCCAGGAAGTATTGTCCATTTCGAATCTACACCTTCTATTTGGGAAATGTAGTATGGCGCATGACAAAATTGAACGCCAAATGGGAAAAAAATGGACGCCGTGTGAGGTTTACACGTTTTGAACAGACATGCTAATTGTAGTCGTAGTATGCTGTGCTCAGTGACAGTTTTTAACCGGATAACGGAGTGACGACATTCATATAAGCGATGGCTTATAAGGTGCGCAAACACATTGCAAAAAAAAATTGGATGTGATATTCTAATGTCGGAAAAATTTTAAACAGAAAGAGGAATCTTTTTTCTCATACTTTTCGTGGAGGTTCTTTTCCATCATCTTTGTACTCAACTGCTATTTGTCATAAACAAATTAACACAATTGTCTGAAGCGTACGTGATAAACAAACCGAACTAAGCGATATTTTGGGGGAGTGTGGTTTACCTAATTATAATATATTTCACTGCGGTTTTTAAGCTTTCGTTTTGCGCTCCCGAATAGTACAGCGGCGGAAATGATGTTCAGCTACCATTTTATTCAATAGCTTGCCACACATTTCAAAGCTGAATGTTTAAAAATGCTTGTCATTTTCTGCTACCTTTTTTCAGCAAAAGGGTTTCCTCTGTTGTAGTGAAAAAGTAAAAACAAGTCACTCGCCTTTGGAGCCATTCTCGTAGGAGAGTACGGCAACATCTGGAAGGCATGTTTCCCCAAAGGAGGGCAGCCCCTCAAAAGTTTTGAGCGATGCGCACGGCGAAATAAAAATTTGAACATCGATCCTGTGTGAAAAAAAATCTTATTCCCTTTCTAAGAATGCGTGCAGCAGATATCTTAGCATTTTTGTCTTTCTGACTGCTCTCCCAAACTTTCGTATACCCAGACAGGGGGTTGACATCGGCTTCTATAGGCTGTTCTTTAGGCGGGTCTCTAATCGTTAATCAATTGTAATTAGCGTTGCCATGACTTCCCTACCGTGCAGATCGCCGCTTCAGGCATAGTTATTCGCACATTTTTAATACCCTTCGTAACAGGGCTCGTATTTGCTTGAAGTGGATGAAACAGTAGATTGGTATTAAGCCAAGGAGGAAAAATATAAAATACCCAGGATTATTTTTCGAGTTGGTGAATAACGATAAATAAACTAATGAAGACCTTGAAAGAAGCTCCTTTGAACTATAGATTTGTTAACAGTCTTTCCTAGCAAGGGATATTTAAATGACGGATAGAGCAAAATCTCTTAAGGCGATCAATAAAAACAGAGTTTGCGTAGTCCTGATACAACCTGTATTTGAAAAAAAAAATTCAGCATTGCAAAAATCTATTGTTTTCACTCCAATAATCGTATATGAATTGTTTCCCCTCCCCTATCTCGAGATAATAGAAAGGACCACAATGTTTTTTTTGTTAGGAGATCGCTGGGAGTGTAAAGAAACATGACTTTCTAGCTATGTAATTTTTGTAACTTGTGCGCTGTGAAACTCTTGCGGCTGGTGTGCGGGTTTAATGCGGTGAAAACCTAACTGAGAGTGTTTGTGACAATAGGCGGAGCATAAGATCAAAGGAAAATATTTTTGAGAACTCTGATGAAGCAGTGCTGTGTTTAATTTCTAGAAAGGCATTTCATGAAAAGTAACGTACAGAGGCTGCGCAATTTTTATAACCACCACTGAAACAGCATGCACCTATCGGGGCGCAAAATGTATTGTTTCTCTATGGATTATACTGTTGAGACAACTCTCGCAAGCGCATGTCCAAAGCGCAAAATTGCCATTTTTTTCTCTATAAATTATAAAGATTTTCATAGGCGCTGCGATTTATTTCATGTATTGACAGTTGTGCGTTTTACTCCCGTTAATATTGTAACGAGAAGCAAAAGCAGACGCCAATGTCGCGACCGTTGTCGTGCCGACACACAGCAATATTTTCATCAAAGTAATGTAGAATTGAAAAGGTGTAAACATAGGCTTTACTACTCAAACAAGCGCTGGTAAATTGGTTTTAGTTTTAATGACCGCAGTGTCGCTTTGGCCAGCAAAACTCTTGGATATTCTTTTCCTGTCCGTATGTCTCGAATATTATCCAGGAAGTACATGCTAGTGTGTTTTGGTGGACGAGTGATGGTCCTGCTCATCGGTTGCTTATAATTTCGCTAGTTATTGGCAATCGGTTGGTTCTCTATCCCCCCGGGCCCACATTAAGCCGCTGAAGATCCACCTGTTGGGAAACTGTGGGACACCGCTGAGTTATTCTAGGCAAACGCTGATAGGTGATGAAAGGAAGTAACCATAAAATTGTGAGTGACCGGCTTGTGACGAGAGATGCGGGCACTGTGCAAACTTGTGGTAGCCGATAGGATTTGCCAGTGTGCCGGTAGAGGGAAGCCGTCCAAATATTACATAAGCATCTTACACAATGCAAAAATCAGTCATGGAGCGTCACGTAAGCTTGCAGAGTTTGTGCGAGCGTGGCGCTGCTTGTGTAATGGTCTGCACCAGTACCTCCCTGTATATGTTAGAACGGTTAAAGAAAAATAAGGTTTTGGCGTTTGTCTACTGTTCTTCTGTACCTCTCTGCTCATTTCCGACGGCTGGTTGGCTCTTAACGCGCTTGTCTTGATTCAAGAGACATGTTTTTTTTTACATTTGCTGTTTCCAATAGGTTGGTTTTAACTTATTAGCTCCATTTGACCCGTTCTATTCAGCATACATAGTTTTCTTTGCGTAATTTGCAGTATCAACCGTTTACTAATGGACGGAACAAAGCATGGCCAATATTCGTTTATTCGCCTGATAACCTCTGCTTATAAGTTTTATGAATTTGAAAACTTCGCCTGGTCTCAGCAAATATAGTCGCGCAAGAACTGATAGAAAGTTTCCAATCGGAACGATTTAACTTCATTGCAATAACAACTTATCTACACCCATGTTTTTCGAGGAATGATTTGAGGATGGTTTATATTTTTCTGCCAACCCACAGGGCGTGTTACCAGCAAGAAGTGAGTTTCTACCTCCGAGGCTTTTGTCACAGTACCACAGCAGCTTAAAGAGCTCAACTGTTACAACGCATTCTTTAAGAAAACAACGCCGTTTAAGCCTCCGTCACCTTGTCAAGAACCCAGAAATTGTTGAGAGAAAGGCCATGAGTGAAAGTGGTTCTCTATCTCTTTCTCAACTCCCGTTCGAACTGAGAGTTGCTTTTTTGGCTCATTCCGTCATATTTACAGTTTCGAAATAAAAAAATGAAAACAACGACAATAATGGCTACGATATTTGGCAGTCCAAAACAAACAATGCCGGCACAACCTAGAACAAATCAAAACTAGTAGAAGGGGAAAACTGGCTTCTTAGAAATATATATCAGATGAAGAAGAAGCAAGAAGAAGAAGAAGAAGAAGAAGAAGAGGAGGAGGAAGAAGAAAAAGAACCATTTATATTTTTTTATGTCTTGAGCGCCCATGATTGTTCATTTTTTCTTCCTCCCCGTGCCATTTGTTTCCATTAACCTGCAGTTGCCTTATCTGGGTTTACTACGGAATCAATGCGAATTATTCTCCTCGGTTCTCAACTCCTATAGAGCCGATTACTAGAGTGAATATATCGAGGGCGTTTGGCGTTTTCCATAAAGAGAAACATTTTATTGATGAACAAGCTCTGTCCCTTTTGAGCTCTCCTACCTAAAAAATCACGTTTTTCCTGCCCGATCACCGACGTGATCGAGCCCACGTGGCTGCAATTTCACAGCGTTTTAATTATTTCTCACCCTGCTGTTCTTTGCTGAGGAAACTGGGGAAGTAAAAGGGTATACAGTAAAAGCTCGTTAATTAGGATCTCACGGGAACGGGAAAAATCTCCGAATTATCCGAATGCCGAAATAATGAATGAATAGGAAAAACAACATAAAATCATGTTGGAGAAACATACCTTTATTTGCTGAAGTAGTTTGTAATAGTCATCTGCTTTTTCGCGCAGATTCCGGCTGACATTATAAATGTTCCTAACTCTTCCAAGTGGCCAACAGCACACAAACTGTTGGAACTGCTCAGGCAAAAGTCCAATATCAAAAACGCCTCCGAGGCGTCGCGTTAGCTGCGATGAGGCCGCGGCTGCACCTCCTCGCATGACTCTTCGTCAGAATCGTGGTTGATGATGATGGCGATGCCTCTCACGTTTCTGTTTCACTTCAGCAGTTCCAGTGCTTCTAATTTACCACACTTCTGCCCAAGAGGATGCAACGCACGGCCACGTTGAGCTCGGGCCGTCAACCGGGCTTTACCTACTGCAGGATTTACTCAATAAAGTCATTTCCATTCATCCATTGTGCAGCGGCAGCCGTAAGCATTTGTCCGAATTAAGCGGTGCGGGACAGAATTCTGACGAAATAACGAATGTTTGGTCCCGTAGACTAACATTCGCTTGGCCCGGGACCAATTGCGCCGTCCGAATTATCCAAATTTTCGAATTAACGGGTGTCGAATTAACGAGCTTTTACTGTATACCGGTATAGTATAAACTTTTCAGGGTAATCGAAATGAGTCTTGCCTATACGCTGCCTAAATTTGGGTTGAGATAGATTTGCCCCGAACCCCACCTTCCACTGCCCTTTTCTGTGGGCCTTCATTACATTTCGGCAGGCCAAACAGTCATTAAAGTGTTTTCTGGCGAACTGCTGCAATCGCACCAGTTAACTGATGGGTCATCCGGTGACCTCTAAGTTGTGAGAGTATCTGTCGTCGGTGCGGAATGGACCTGTTGGAGCCCGAATACACAACGCAATAATTTTACGAATACCGTAAAAAGAGCTCGCCCTGTTTGAACGAATGATGCGGGACTGTGGAAAAAACAGAGCTCGCGGCCTCTCTGCCTTCATCGGAGAACCGGCTTTTGCACGTCGCCTAGATTTTCAAACTTGCTGGCGAAAATAAGTGACTGGCACGTCCGGTTCGCTTTGTCCGCAGGCTTTTACATCCCTTCCATAGTGGTTCACGTCAACGCGCGCAAGAACCCGCGGCCACCGGATGCTTGAAATCTCGCATCAGTGAACTGGCAAGAAGCAGAGTACAAGAGACATCACGACCCGAACACTGGGCAGGGTGTTCTGTAAACTCGAGGTGGCCGACGCCTCACACTTCTCACGAGGGGCAGGGTCACATACGCCTACTATTTTTTTGGTATTTTTCCTGGTAACGCTGGAGCACGGAAATAAAAGGTTAAACAGCTCTGCTGTTAGGAAGTATATTGTTGCTGGAATTATCTAGCACACACGAGCTTTTATCTTCGCGAGGCGATCATCACAATAAAAGGTATTTAGGATTAGACATTAGGAGGTAGACCACATGTAAGCGGGGGGCGACACGCAACCCTTCCCTTTAAAGAGCTGCGGCAGGTACTTCAACTGGCTAAACAGTATGTCCAATCACCCGAATAAGCCGCGTCTTACGCGTTTGCGGGTTTTCTCTTGGACGAAACTGCTCGCCTCGACGTATTCTGTCCGCCGCTTCTAGTCTGAGGGCCTCTTCTTCGCTTTATGTTTTTATTCGCGTAAAACACGCGCCCACTAAGAGCGTTCAAAGCACTCGCCACCTGAATAGAAGCGTCGCTTTGCCTGCCCCGTTTCTTTTGAAAACATCGCCGCGACGCACATCGAGACATTAATGAGATGACCACAAAACTGTCTAGGAACAAAAGTGACGAGCAACGTCCACGATTTCGAAGTTTCGATTTGAAATAGATTTAGTATAACAATAAATACGCGACGCTAAGTTTTTCGGTCTCCCGGAACACACCCAGTTTAGGTATGGAGTGCTGCGTGATCTGGAAGTAACTATCATCCAAGATAGTTATGTTCAACCGAACTAGTTCAAACTAGATACGTCCAACTGGGCTAGAAAAGCTCTTGAAGACGCACACAGCACTCCCGCACCACAGAAGGGTCTAGTTGGCCGCCAACTCCCATGACTGCCCAAGGCAACTCTCGGCACTCAGTATGTCTTGCAGCAGAGCACTCGACAACAGCGGCGGTCAGGCCAGCAATATAGCAGAGGGTGCGAAGAATCTCTGTGTGTACAGCGCGCATTAGGCCGCGAGCCGTGCATTGGGTTTGTGTGTTTATGTTTTGTTTTTACTGCCCGGCCACACCCGGCTTTGTTATCTGTGTCCCATACGAAGCGCGTGTTCACTCTTTATTTTTATGCTGCACGGGTTATCTCATTATGCTACGGAAAGCGTTTCGCCCTAATGCCTCTAGTCTAGAATATTCTTCTTTGATCTACAATGTTCTGGATGTAAATCGACGGTTCGAGAAACACTCGTGCCGAAAGATAAAAGCCTGCAGAGCAGACACCTCGCTATTCGACTAGCCGACCCTCGTTTGCGCAAGTCACGTTGATGACTGCTGCTTCGGCACCTATGTAATATTTGAGTTGTTAGGGGAGCACACGTTCGCTCCCATAAACTTGTTTTCCTTGAAGACAACTGCGTAGTCTTCGGCTTTGAGAAATCTGGATGAGGAGCGGGGTACAGGCACCCTAAACCCTCTTCAAACCGACAGCCAAGCCTACCTCGTGCCAGCCGCCGACAGCAAGGTCTAAAGCCGGTGTTTTTTCTACTGCCGGATAAACTGAAGGCGGAAGACGTCTCGACTGGGGCCATGAGCCACGCATTCATGAAGACCAACGCAGAGAGCACTCCTGTATTTCTGCAGCAACCCCGGGAGCCACCATCATGTCACGGTTCACCGGAAGATCCTGAGGAATGGCTGGAGCATCTCGAAAGGGCCCGAATATTTAACCCATGTGATGACGATGAAAAACTCAGGCAAGTGTTCTTCTGCCTTGAAGACTCTGCACGGATTAGGTTGGAAAACCAAGAACGTAAGCTGACGACCTTAGGAGTTGTTCAAGGCCGAGCTTTCAAAAATGTTCACGACTCTTATACGCAAGGAACGGGCCGAGCAGCTGCTGCAGAAATGCACGCATCATCGCAAAAAAGCGTGCTTGTGTTCGTTGAGGAGTTGAAGCGACGTTTTTGCCGGGCGGACCCAGAAATCCACGAAGAAAAGAAAATAAGGTTTCTGATACGACAGGTTAAGCTGGAGCCCTTCGCATGGCTTCTCCGCAACCCCCTGAAGACCGTGGCCGAATTCGCATCTGAGGCGGCCGCGTTTGAGAAGACGTTTGAAATACGAATAAGGCAGGACGACCTCCCCCCATGAATGCGCTGGTTTCGGAGACGATTGGTGCTGCGGCAATTAGCTCTGATAAGGTACGCGAGACAATCCACTCAGTCGTCAGGGAACAAGTGCGGAAACTCTTCCCAACGACGCCGCAATCCCAAGTCACCGCAATGAGCGACGTGATCTGGGAAGAAATTCAACTCGCTTTGGGAACTTCTACGCCATCCGAAGTGCCCCGCGAACCACAAGCTATGACATATTCCGCGGCTGTCCGTCGACCCCGCCCTGCTTCAACCCGTCGTCAAAAAGTCCCCCCGTACCGCCATCCACTGTCGCGCACCCGACTGACTGCAGCCCAAAACCAGACGACGTGGAAGATGGACATAAGGCGAACCGCCCATAAGCGTCCGCTTTGCTTCCATTGCGGAGAGGCCGACCACACCTATCATGGCTGCCCCTACAAGAGGCTAGGTTTGGGAAGGTTTTTCGCCGACGTACCACGCCCCCGATTCGGCCAGCGCCCATCTGAAATCAAATAGCTGTCAAAAACAGCCGTGGACCAGCCAACATCAACCGTTCGACATCACCCTGCCCATACCAGTCACCTAACTGCCATACGAACGCTGACTTCGCATGTAGAAGGTCCCCTGCCCACGCAGGTGAAACTAGAGGCAGCAACTTATGGAAGTGAAGTTGCACAACGGCGAAAAAAAACCCTCCAATGACGCAAGGATGCACCGAACACCGTGGTTCACGACATGTCATCATCCCGACGACCCCACCTAACCCTGACGGGACTCCCGAACACCACGAAAGCCACAAGGAGCGACGCGCACCCGACATTACCGAGCATGCCGTATAGAAGGCGACGACCACGACGGCGGGCATTCCCCGACCGTCAACACGCGCAAGCCGAGATGCGACGCCCCGACAAACCCGGAACTCGAGGAAGGCGGCGTCCGACGTCAAGGTGTCTATCGACGGCTTTGATGTAGTCGCCCTCATACACACGGGAGCCGACTACAGAGTAATGAGCGGATCATTAGCCACTAAGCTGAAGAAAGTTACGACCAGATGGGACGGTCCAGACATACGCACAGCAGGAGGCCATCTCGTAACGTCAAGGGGAACGTGCACATCTCGCGTTACCATAGACGGCACCACGTACCCTGCTCCTTTCGTCCTTTTGCCTAACTGCTCCCGCGACGCAATTCCAGGAATCGACGTTTTGATGGACAACGGTACAATAATCGATCTGCTAAGTCGATAACTTTTCCCCTGATCATCCCATGACGCCGAAAACGAACTCCGAACACCGTGCTGCTGAAAGGGTCGCCGATGATCATGTCATCTTGCCACCTCGTGCAAGCTTGATGGTCACCCTCCACTGTGAAGATTCTGCTCCTGGCGTCCATGATATCGCAGAGAGGGACCAAAGGTGGCTTCTAGACAGCGGTGTCTCCGTTGCAAGAGGCATTGCGCGCTTCAAGCAACGAAAATCCCAAGTTTTGGTCCCTAATTTCAGAGACGAATACCACCATTTAAACAACTGCGCTGCAATTGCCGTACCACCTCCCCCAAATCGACCACGCCCTCGACCAGCTCTGCCACGGTAAGTACTTCTGAAAGATGGATCTGGAGACCGGCTACTCGAAAATTGAAGTGGACGAGAGAGACAGAGGGAAGACTGCAGTCATCACCCCGGACGGCGTATACGAGTTGAAGGTGAGGCCGTTTGGGCTGTGCACGTCCCCAGCAACGTTTCAAAGAGTCATGGACAAGGCGCTAGCTGGCCTGAAGTGGCACGCCTGCCTTGTATACCTCGATGACGTTGTGGTATTCGCCCGGACTTTCAACGAGCACCTTGCAAGGTTGGAGTCTGTACTCGAGGCGATTGCTTCGTCCGGGTTACCACTGAATCCACAAAAGTGCCGTTTCTTGTACGGTGAACTCAAGTTTTTTGGCCACGTCGTCAACGCCGCGGGATTGATTTGATTGATTGTAGGGTTTAACGCGCCTACGCAACGCAGGCGATGAGGCGCGCCGTACTGGAGGGCTCCGGATAAATTTTGACCACCCGGGGATCTTTTACGTGCGCGGAAATCTCGTACACACGGGCGTTTTCGCTTTTCGCCTCCATCTGAAAAGCGGCCGCCGCGGCCGGGAATCGAACCGGCGACCTCGTGCTCAGCAGCGCAGCGCCTTAACCACTGAGCCACCGCGGCGGGTCAACGCCGCAGGAGTCCTGCCTGATCCGGCAAAAACTTCAGCTATATCTGATTTCGCAGGACCCAAAGACAAGAAGCGCTTGCGAAGATTTCTCGGACTGCGCGCATGCTACCTGTGCTTCGTCGCAAACTTCGCACGCATGGCAGAGCCACTCACGCGCTTGACGAAGGCTAGCACCCCTATCAGCTAGGAAAACGCAAAAAAAAAGAATTCTGCTGGCTGCGACATCGCCTGCAAAACCCACCATGCTCGCTCATTTTGACGAAAACGCCGAAACTGAAATGCACATGGACCATAGCGATATAGGCGTGGGTGCCGTCCTAATCCGAAAACAAAGCGGTTGCGAAAAAGTGATCGTCTTTGGAACCGTGGTCAGTCGAAGGAGGAGAAATACTACTCAGCCTATTGAAAACAGTGCCTCGCAATTATCTGGGCAATTTCAAAATTTCCCCCGTACGTGTGTGGCAGATCATTCAAGGTTGTGACAGACGACCATGCGCAGTGTTGGGTCGCCAATTTGAAGGACCCCTCTGGGAGTCTTGTTTGGCGGAGCTTGTGCCGGCAAGAGTTCGGCGTTACAATCGCCTATAAATCCAGCAGGAAACACTCCGACGCTGACTGCCTGTCCTGCACTCCCGTCGACCCACCACCCCAAGACTCGGATGGAGACAGCACGTCCTTCGGAGCCGTGGCTGAGAGCGACCTAGCCGCCCATCAGCGTGCCGACTCCGAGCTACGTGTCATGATCGACTACCGGCAAGGACGCAACGTCACCGTGCCCAGGGCCTTCAGACGCAGCTCAAATGCATTCAGCGTGAAAAACTCCGTCCTCGTGAAGTAGTTCGCTTCGGAACAAGAACGAATAATCTTCTTTTCATTCCGGCACATCTTCTTGAAGAAATTTTGGAAGCGTTCCAGGACGACCCGTCTTCCGGTCATCTCGGCATATTTCGCTGAATAGGAAAAATTAAGGCGAAGTACTACTGGCCCCGCCTTAAACCCGACGTCACCCACTACGTCTGGACCTGCCGTGACAGCTAGTTATGAAACACACCACCGACGAGACTCGCCAAACTTCTGCAGCCGATCGCCGTTCTATCGAGGCACTTCCAGCAGATTGGAATGGACCTTCTGGGGCCGTTCCCTACGTCACGATGCAAGAAAATGTGGATTGTCATAGCGACAGACCACATGAGGCGCTAAGAAGAGACCGCCCCTCTTCTGAAGGGAACTGCACAAGAAATCTATAAGTTCTTCATAAACCAAGTTAGGCTGCGACACGGCGCCCCTGAAGTCCTAATCACGGACTGCGGAACGGCCTTTACTGCTGAGTTTATGCAACGAATCGTACGCTACAGCAACACAGATCACCGAATAACGACGGTGTAACACCCCCAAACGAATGGACTAACGAAATGTCTGAAGAGAACGATCGCTGATACGCTGTCTATGTGCGTCGCCATTGAACATACACTTGTGACGAAATCCTTCAGTATGTCACAATTGCGTACAACACAGCGATGCAGAAAACTACGCAGATGACAGCGTTCGAGCTTGTCTACGGAGGACGGCCGACTACGATGCTTGGCGCAATGCTCCCGCAAGTAGAAAACGACGATCTCAACGCCAACGTCCACGGATACCGTCAGCGTGCGGAGGGGGCCCGCCAGCTCGCTCGAGGTCGTACAATAGACCAGCAGCAGATGGATGCGGGACGCTACAACGTCCGACGATGAGACGTCGAGGTCCGCCCAGGGGATCGTGTGTGGGTTTGGTCTCCAATCCGACGACGCGGACTCAGTGAGAAGCTTCTGCGAAGGTACTTTGGACCCTACTGGATTCTGCAACATGTGGGCCAAGTAACCTACGAAGCGATCCCCGATGGTGATTCGGGAAAGTCACGACGAAGCACGCGACCCGAAGTCGTCCACGTCATTCGTCTCAAATCTTACCGGGCAAGATGACGGACTTTTTCGTTGTTGTTTGTTGGGACTGTCGTCCTATTTTAGCATCGGGTAGATGCACTCTTAGAGGGAAAGTAATGCTGTGAGCCATGTGTTAGATTTGTTCGTTTATGTTTTGGTTTTACTTCCCGGCCGCGCCCGGTTTTGTTATTTGTGTCCCAAGCGAACCGCGTGTTCCATTCTTTATTTTTTTGCCACACCGGTTATCTCCTTCTGATACGAGAGAGTTTTGTCCTAACGTCTCTAGCCTAGAATATTGTTTGATCTACAATGTTCTGGTTGTAAATCGACGGTTTGAATAACAATCGCCCCGAAAGATACACGCCTGCAGAGCACACCCCTGGTATTCGACTCACCGACGCTCGCTAGCGCACGCCACTATACAGATTGCTGCTTCACCACCTGTGTAATCTTTGAGTAGTAAGAGGAACCCAAGTTCGCTCCAATAAACTTGTTTTCATTGAAGACAATCGCATAATTTTTGGCTTCGTGACAATATGGAACTCTAACGTGGCAACGTTCAACCCACAAACCCTGGCTAGCGATGAAAGCTTAGCTGCACTACAAAGGAGCTGTCTGAAAATAGATGGGATAATATAGGGTTTAGCGAAGTTAGAAAAAAAGAAGACTTCATGGAGCTGACTGGGGGGCATGATCTGTGCTACCGACAACCACAAGAAAAGAAAGAGAACGGTAGGTGATTCCTAATCAACAGAGAGGTACCAGGAAAGTGAAGAAATTCTGTAGGACGAACGAAAGATTTGCAGTCGTAGTGTTCAATTTAAACAAGCGACACATGTTAAAGATACTAGAAAGCTATAGGCCAATCTCAGTGTGCAATTGCAAGGCCATAGGCAGTTTCCACAAGGATTTCGAATCAGCATTGAAGGGAGCAACACAGTTCACGGTTGTGACGAAGAATTGTGATTTCACGCTGGTGATGGCGGAGTGGATGTGAAACAAGAAACGAAAAGTTGTTGGGAAACTTTCGAATTGGCATTCGCAATAGTCAAGGTTTCACACTAGTAGTATTGGCGGAGAGAAAGAAGCTGAGGCTAATGAGCACTTCTTTTTTCAAACAAAACAATGCGAAATGGCCACACAAAAGCAACACGGGGCAACAATTGACTTACTCGAAAGCTCTCCCCTCTATTCTAAACGCTGCGTCACAAGCAGCCGCTGATAAACTAGGCCAATGCGCAGGCACGAACGAATGCAAATGTCATCACCCTAGTTCTACGCAGAAAAGTAAATATTTTTTCTGCTGTGCACACCAACACACTTCTCTGTGCCGGCACGCTAGCTCCATGAAAGGAATCATTCTTTTTGCTAATATACCGAACCACGTCCTCGAAAAGCTCATTTTGCGAAGAAAGGTGGATTCTTATTCCTTGGAGTACGTATCCAATCTTAAAAGCGCACCGACTGTGAACACAAACACAGCGGTCGCGCGCGTGTTGTGGATAAAACCACGCTGAAAGGACATACTTTTATGTACTTTGAAGATACATTAAAATACAAACAACGGTGCGCGTGGTATTTAGCATATGCTCCGTATTCTAAGCAAGGGGCTGCGGCTGCGTAGTAAGAATAAGTTACTAGAGTGCTTTTTCAACCTTATTCCTGCTGTGCAAACACGGCCGCTCACCGGATGCGCAGTTTGAACTGAAAGCTATGAACTGAGTTGCTCGCATTTCGGTGTATCTTCATAGTACGTGCACTTTCACGAAATTCATAGGATACCACGAGGAATCAACGCCCGATCAAAATTTTGACGGGGGGAGAATATATAGCAGAAGCGTGGAAGCGTACTATCAAGCCGTCTTTTTTCGCCAGCAATGTACCAATGCAGGAATCGTCAGAAAGGAGCCTTACGCTTCAGTGAACAGTTGCAATCTTGTCATAGTGCATTGCAACTCCCCAGGAGAATACTGCATAAATATGGTTGGAAAAGCTTCTCAAGAAGCCGTGTATTGTTTTAAGCCTAACACTCGTTTCGCTGCTGGCATGGCGATTCACTGCGGCCTGTCTGTATGAATTCCTGTAGGTAACAATTGAAGCTGCCTTCTGTAGTTCTGCCTTACACTTCATTACCATTCACGAGTGAGCACGATGTTATTTTGGTATTTTATATACAGTCTGAAAAGGTACTCAAAAACAATACGCAAAGAGCAAAGGTGCAGAAGAAAAAAATGCGCCCACCTCCCCGTGAGGGGAACCCTGTTTAGTTGCGACGCATCATGGGGTTCACTTGCTGATTCCGTCGGATTGATTCTGAAATCGCGTGAAACGTGTGGGGAACGCGTATGATTATTGTTTTATCATTATTATCATGTTTTATTGGTCAATCTTCGTCAACCTCTCTAAGTGATATGCTTGGCCTTTACTTTACTCCATCATTCTTGCTGTAAGTGGGAGCTTTTTTTCTTTTATTGCAAGTGTTGCTCATTGCCCCATCATGCGTTGTATCAGTAGCTTCTTGACGTAGTTTGAATGAGTTAAGGATATAAGGCGCGTTCGTAGCATTTGATTCTGTCTCGGTTTTGTGGCGCAGCGGGAAAAGCACCATGTACCTCGCGTTCCGCCCACAGGGTCGTGGGATCGAAACCGGGCGCCGCTAACTATTTTTTTATAGTGTAGGGGGAGGGGTGCGGACATCGCCGTATGGAGGGACAAGGCGAGTGAATGAGATGCATTCGCATCTAAAACATTGCTTATCAGTTAGGCTCAGCCGACTGAAAAGAAAGTGTGGTCGCTCTCAGCTTCCCTCGGAAAGTGTTTGAAACGAGGTCTTTGAAAGGTCATTAAAATATGCTGGGATTTAGCAAATCATAATGCCGTCACGTAGTGTGTGTGAATTGTTGGTATCACATAACGTAACATTAGTCAGAGACGGAAATGTTTGGTGTTACGAACCTTGTAATATATTTTCCACAACTATTTAAAAGGAGACATTGCTTAAGTACGTTGTAAAAACTAACAAACCTGCTGTTTTTAAAGTCACTGATTGGAGCAACTCGATTAACCTTATCGGAAAAACTTTTTGCGATATTTTTCAGCAGTTGATTAAACCAGTTGTTTATGTTGAAGAACTTTGGAAAAAAAAACATTACTATAACAAAGGGGGATAGTGTTACCAGGAGTTTGGGCCGGCGACCTTTTGGCATGAGAAAAGGAGAAATACCTTCACATTCTCGAGTAAACAAGGAACGCTTCGTTATCTATTACAGCTATATTCCATGTGTGTGTTCCTGGGCAGGTCACCGTAAATGAAGATATCGAAATATTTTACCGAAGATAGCCGTGTTACAGGGCAGCTGGAGCAAGTTGTGCATTTCGACGTGTGCAGCTTAATAGAATCATCAGTTAGAAGTGCCTTACGAGGGTTATGAAAACATCAGTTTACATTTTTGAGGGTTTACTTTGTTAGTTAGGTCGAACGAATCACTCCAGCTTCAAAGCATCTGTTTGTAGGTCCGAAAACACCCAGTAGTAATCGGGGCTCCGATACACAGTCAAAGTATTGTCTGCGCACTGACATATTTAGGAACATACGATCACGTCAGTAATATCTTGAAGATATTTTTTAAATAAATGTAGCGAATAAATAGCACTCTGGGGGACCCTGTTTGAAAAATAAAGCTCTGCAGTCAACACGCGCCCAAGACATATAATGTGAAAATGTGAAGACACATGGTCACAACGAAGACAAAAATGGTCCCCGCAAACCGCAACTATATAGTTCATGACACAGAATCTCATCCTTAACCGTATTGAAAGCCTGTAATCTTTTTGTTTTGTACGATATTATTGATTAAAAACGTCAATTTTCCTAAACCCTATTTCTTTTGCGCAATACAAATATGCATTGCTACCCTAAGTTTATAATTTTTTTGAGCAAGGTGAGGCCTATTCGTCCATTCAGAAGACACCCTATAATTATCTTGCGCACAGTTTTTAAACACACATTCGTGATTTATACCATGCTTATAAAAATATGAATCAGCTGTGTTATTCCGATTACTCATTTGTCCAAATCAACTAATAAAGATGTTGACTTAAGAAGTAAGAAAGCGTTTTTAACGTGAAAGTGTTTTATTCCGCGGTACACAAATATTTAGCTGACATCGTATGCGCCAAGGAAAAAACGCCAGTACAAACAAGCAAACAGCCTCTAAAGGGTGCACCTCTGCACACAGGGTCTTTTTGCGGGGGAAGCAACCTTTAGCGCCAAAGAGTACGTTATAATTAGGGTAGTTCGTTTCAGGTTTTCTATTTTAACAAGGCCAGAGGTGCCTTATGTTGTAAAAGCTCGTGACTCTTACATCTGTAAACGGAAACTAGAGCAATCCCATTACAACAGAAAAGAAGATACACAAACAGCACCATGCACAAAAAGCTGCAATTTATAAGCCGATAGCAGTTTTTATAATGAAATGTAAATTATTTACATGGGCGGAAGTCCACTGTATTACCAAAGATTATACAGCAGTCAAAGTACTATCAGCAGCCCAATGTCTAAATAGAGCAATACAAACGAACCCTATAGAAACAACAGCCAGAAAAAAGTACTGTGTAGAGGACATTTGTGACATATTTTTATGACAAGAAAATCAGCACCGCAAGAGCGTTATTGTGGTAAAGTTACGCCATATCCGCATACCCTTTTTGCTTTTTATATAGCAGGGCCCCTTAAGTGTGAAAAGTATAAGCGGAAAATTGTTATAGTCATCTACAGAACTACATAAAAGAGCGAACTTCCGCCTCTTAGATAACTGCTTGTTTTACGACTTCCACAGTAGTTAAGAATACGGGGATCCTCACCTATGTTTAAGACTTCGCCTGTCGTGATTTGAATGCGTTTAATTACGATATATTCAAAAGCACCACAGTTGAAATTGAAATATTGTGTAATAAACCATCGCCACATGTTGTTCCTTCAACAATTTCAAGTGTGCGCACACGCGCACGCTTCGCAGTGTATAGATTCCATTAGTTCGGTAATGGCAGATCTAGAATGTAGCGTTCCATTCAAAACCAATTTTTGCGCATTCATTATTTGCCAGTGTTGATAAGAAAAGAAATAATACGTACGAATTCGTTCATAAAGTTAACAACTGAGTTGAAGGTGAACGTTTTGTATGCAAGGAAAAGTTGACCACTTACCACCGTAATTTTCTGAACACCACAGTGTATGTAGAGTGGGCTATGAATAAACCCAGCTGTGATGAACGAATGGGGAGATCAGCTTCAGCAGTTGCAAGGTACCTGTGTGCCAGTATTTTTACCTACAGTCAATGATTATGATACGTCTTTACGGACATACTCGTCGTTGTTCTTTTTAACTAGGTTAGGACAAAGGTCTTATTTTTGTTTCATAAAACAAGCCCAAAGAAAGCACAATTTGCACCGCGTATATTTGTGTTTCATGTCTGTTTGGTAAAGTTATTTAGCCGCTGCACGTTTCGGGGATTTAAAAATTCGCGTGAGTTTGCTTGTTTTTGATGAATGTATAGTAAATAAGTTTTCGTAGTAGTAAACACTTTATGCCGGTAAAAAAGTGTTCCGTTTTTCAGACGACGTGAACGTGACTCTCCGTTGATGCGTGATGCAGCCGTGTAAATTGTGGGTGATTTGGAGGATAACTTGAAGCTGTCACAACAATGGCGGTGTGGAGTTGACGTGCGTTAGGTATAGAGGATGTGGCGCGCCTACTTGTTAAGATCTTATACATTAATGCCAAGACATGTTTAGTCGCGGTCATGCTATAGTCACCGTGTTATTGCCGTTAAAGGGCAGCAGTATGTGCGGTCTTTGTCAAAATTTTCTAGGCTGAGGCAAAAGTGCTCAGGCCACAAACATTTCAAAGTACAAGCTTACGCCACAAGCAAAGCTGAAATGTTTTTGGCAGGAAACCTAGAGAAAACACCTTTCTTTCTTACAGTCATCAAATAAATTGGTCTCCTTTATTGGTGAAGATTTCTTTGAGTTACTTGTGGTCAAGGGGCTGAGTATTGGCCTATAAAATCTGGCAATGGGTATACAAATAAACTTATTGTGGCTCGCATGAGCGAGCGCACGTTGTAAAGGTAATTAACGTTTTACTCTTCCGTATTACTTTTTACTTCTCTGTCTGTTTATACAGAAACAATGTCGGCGAGAGCACAACCAGCTTGTTAGGATGCGGCTGCGTTGATTCAGACGTTTATGTCGGCTAAGCCTTTTCTAAACACCTAACTTCATTGCCGATGCTCATACGCGTCAACATTGTTGAGGACAACAAAATATTACACACATCTGACGCAGAACATTATAAGATTCTATATTATTGCAGTTGTCGTTGGTTATAAACATACCACGGGGGTTGAATTTTGCAATAATGCCATGACTGTAGAAAAAATACGCCATGGACCGTGATCGGCCGTGACACTGGAGCTACAGACGGCCACACAACCAGTTATAAGTAACGGAGCATTCCAGGAGATGGTGCGTAGAACGCGTGTAGACAAGCGCTTTTTTTGTGGAACCATGGAAAGCGGTAAACGTGAATTGGTTTTCCTGTCTGTAATAGCACACAGTTATTGTGTTTATGCGACATTTGCAACAGTGTCAGCAGGTACGCGGCCAATTGTTTGGTTCATTTTCTGACTTTTCTTGGCCTGGCGAAAGCGATCTCTGAATGGAGGAGCAAGGGTTAAAAGAAAAGATCACTGGTAACCAGGCCGTTATGCAAAAGCAGGGGTAGATGGCGAGAAAAGGGATGCGCACATAACACCAGGCATAAATTTGACATACGGCAATGTGTTTAAACGTTGTGGTAATAACAGGTATTTGAAAACGATATTCCAGTGTACTGGCAGCGGGCCGCGTTATTCCAATGCCATGCGTTATAAGGTGTTCCGCTTCGTCGTGCCTCTTGCGGTGAGATGATGTTAGCAGAACGCTCAGTGGTGAAGCTAAAGCAAGAGATGAGTCACTTTGGGTGAATGGTGAATTATCTGTTTAGTCTCCCTGCCACTCGTAGCCGGCCTAGTTTAGACCTCTAATACAGATCTGCCATTTTGTACACCCCATCACTGATACAACCCATGCCAGTTGAGGCAGGCGCACGGTGGCCAACCTGTAAGATACAAAGAATTTCAAAGGGCCAAGATACAAAGAATTACGAAAAAGAGAGCACGCAGCAATCGATACATGCTAACCCATTGGAAGCGTGCCTGTGTGTGTAAGCATTTGCAGCTGCGTTACCTTTGATGAAGATGCTTGCAAAACCTATGTTTCATTTATTGATATAAGTACCGGTACTTTATAAGAAATTTGGAAGATCTTTATCCTTAAATTCGCACAAGCACTCGCATCTGCATTGCCTTTTGAGGGCGCCGCGACCGGTACACCGCTTTCGCGGTGACGCTTCAAAGCAATGCTGGATATTTTCCCGAGTGTACTAGGTAAGTTTTAAAAAAGACGCATCTTTTAAAACTGGTAAAAGTATCGGGTCTATCCCAATGTTGCTTTGCTTGCATGAATATGAGTACGTACCCTGAAGACGCGCATAAAATTACACGGACACGTGTGTGATATGAGCACTCAGGAGGACCATGACCCCACGCTGCCCTTAGGACGCAGCAGACACAAATGGCATGGCCTGCCGCGACTTGCCTGTGACTTGCAAGTCACGCGTGACTTGCATGTGAATTGGACGGGGAGAAACGTCCATGAAAGCGTTTCTGCGGCACGCGTGGCACGATGCGCCGGGACGCACGAGAAAATCAGCGGGCGACAGCTGCATTTGACACAAGAATGAAAATGGTGCATTCCAACGTAGCTCTTCGGCACCGTGATGTGCTGAAGCGATACCATAAGTCGTCGTAATTGTGCAATCACTATTATCATACGTGCAATTTCGGCAAAAGTGTCCCAATCAGCGACAGTACGAAGTGGTTTAGTATGTAACCAACGGGTCCAGAGTGAGTCGGCTGCGGTTTCTTGCGCAACATAAATTTTGGAACAAAATAATTTGGCTTCATTTTACCAGATTTCAATGCAGTTGCGGCCCTAATTTAGGCTGTTCAAAAATACCGAAGGCAGCTGAAATTCTTACACCAGTTTGTCCGTACTCAAGTAGTGAAAGTGTCTCACTGGTTAATCGGCTCCTGTCGAACCACCTCACACACGCAATTACAATTGTTGACATGCATTGAAAGTAAACCTGTGACAGTATTTACAAAATATAAAAAAGCATGCTTCATGGTCAGTTGATTACCAGCGGGTGATCATATCTATGAATTTGGATTTGGTTGGTGGACGGAGTCTACTCGCGGGGCTGAAACCCTAATGTTAAAGGCGCAATTGACTAGCTACACTAAAACCCCTGGATAGGAGTGCCATCCGCGCTTCGTCTTTGTTTGGTGTTGTTCCAGAGAGTGTTAAACTAGTAAATTCCAATCACCAATTGCAGCACAAGACTACTGATACGTGAATGAAGCCATCTCGGCAAAAGTCTGTCACTATAAGAGAAAATATTTTCTTAGCCAAATGAGTTAGCCAAATTGGCGCTCGTTGCCCTCGTTGGCCTTGCGCCATTAAACACTAACCATCATCGACTAAGGACCAGCCAATAAAATGAGCGGAGTATTTGCCTTGTTAAAGAAAAAGTTCATTGTGGTAATACGGCTGGTGTTCATGCGGTAAAAAGTACGGCAAACGCACTGAAAACTTGGTTTTCGTTGCACGCAGGGCTTTCGTGTTGCTCAAAATCTCAGAAATGTAAAGCGTCCTAATTGCGGACAAGCCCCAGCTTTCAAGTGGTTTTTGTGGGGTCAGCCTCCAGCAGCGATAGTTTCACCGGCTTGTCGAAAATATGTTATAGCTCACGGGTCATCCTGTAATGGCGTGAGCTCCATTTCACCAATGTATGTGAAGAATCAACAATATTTTCAACGTGCGGAGGCATCATGATATATAAATAAAATCCCCCACCTAGTAAAACCCCTGTCCTGACACATACGACAAAAATTCCGGGGACATTTTCATTTATATTCTAGAGCAAAGTTTAGGTGCAAATATACGCCTATAAGCCTGCATTTTTGCTCGTGACGACCTCTCCACAAATTGTAAAAAATGCTCGCTTCTCTGTGCCCCAGTTTACCAGAGAGCAGCTGGAGGTTTGGGAGGCAAGCTCACATCCTGGAAACAGGGATCTACCGCCCGATAGGGTTAAGCGCGGAGCCTGAACTCAAGCCTTTGAGGACTAAAGAGGCCTTCGCCGAGAGGTATTGGTGCTATTTTTTACAAACCGTTATTTATTCTTCTCCTTCAACTGGAGATTTCATTAAACGTGTTTTATTGTTTTGCCGTTTTGTTCGCAATTCCGTACTGCCAACCTCCTGTCCTGTAAAATTTCATATCAGCCCTTTTCATTAGCTCTTCACTTTATTGCCGCAATTTGAGTTTAAAAGGCATATTTTTGTGTCACAATATATCTTCTGCTTAACGCATTGTTCTCACGAACATAGAAAATGAAGACGTAATGGGACAAGTGAGCTTACGTCAAAAAATATCCAAAGAAATGTTCAATAAATTGTATATTTCCATGTATAACCCTATGCTTTAGGAATTTACTGTGCCCCACTAGCATAAATCGTCTCAAACGTGGCAAAGAGGAAAAACTAAATGGTGGGCGCGCTTAAATGGTATTCCTACGCAAATTAAAGTTGTCGCAGTGTACTGTACATATATCTCTGGTGACCTTGATAAACCAGACAACGTGAGTGCTCACCTGCGTACCCAGGACGGCGTGTAAGATGACTGGACACTTTTGTTGGGGAATGATTTCCCATTTTTTGAAGCACAAACGCTTAATGGAGATTGATATACTTTTGTTATACACATCGCGGTGATCCTTTTTTCGTCAGTTTTGTTATAACCTTACTGTTACTCATCGTAACGATAATAAATAGAATGTTTCAAGCATATATCATGAACAAAATGAACTAAGGGATCTGTTAGTCGGGTAAGTTTTACTCAACCTTCCATTATTAGTTCACGGCCCGTTTTCATCGTTTTTTTTTACGCTTGAGTACTCAACGGCTGGGCACCTTTTTAGTGTTTTCCTGCTAGGACAAACATCATTTTTAATGCGTTTTGTAAAGACTTGGGAGATATTTGGAAGCTAAATATTTAAAAATGCTTCAAATGTTTTTCTACATTTTGCAGCGAAAAGTTGTCATTTATCGTAGCCTGAAATAAATATGAATCGCACTTTGGCGCCATTTTCCTGGGCGAACAGGGCAAAACCCTGAAGCAGCCGAAAATATTTTGGCTGATGCCTGCGACGAAATCAAATTCTGAACATCTATTCTGTGTTTAGAGATTAAAATTTAGAGAATAAAGTTTATATTTCTCAAAAGATTTATTGAATTACATATGGGTTTATTCAAAAATATTTGCTGAGAGTAGAATGTTTGTCACCTAAGTGATGTCTGCACAGGCCCCACCAATTCTTTTAACTAAAAATACCGACACAGAGGCAACAGAAACGTGCGAAAAACCGCAACAGAAAAACTACAATTCCCAGAAATGTCTATGGTACAGTGATTATTGTGTACCTTTTTACAGCTGAGAGGGCGAGCTGATGTATCACCAGCACAGCTACTAACAAAAAGTCTACAAAAATGTTTAACAGACACTCCTAGAAACACTTACGTTGCACATGGAAGCCAGAAGCGCGGAAACATGCCATTCCGCAAGAGAGAGCTCATGGCGAAACTGCGTATATCCGCCGGAGCGGAGTTATGTGGACACAAAGCCGGATGCAATAATCGGAAAACAAAAAGCGGCGGTGTACTACCAATATCAGAACAACTGGGAATCCACGAAAACAATATAACATTACGTTTTTCATAAGCAATAAATATTCTCTACGGTATAGAGCATCAAATTCATGTAAAACCACAAGTGGAGCACAAACAATCAAATGGGTCAATGCAACTCTGAATATGAAACGTGGGGCCAAAACAGGACTCACGATTTCAAAATCTCATTGCATGAGGGTTTTTGTTTAGGATTTTGTTGTTTATTTTCCTAGCAAATCTCCCTCATAGATAGCCTACCATTCTTCGAAAATTTGCGTCCGTGGCAAATCCACAGGTCGACTAGACGCTCGCCGAGTTGTATAGCTGGTTATGAACACGGCTCAAGAGTAAAGGCTTGTTTCATCGTTGCAGAACAGAAAGGCGAATAAAGAAAGCTGTGTGCTTTTGAACGATGTAGTCTGGAATAATATAAAGACATCAGCGGTAGTCCACCTTTCCGGAAGATATTCGCGTCCTCGTTCACACATGGTTTCTTTAATATACACTCAGGAAAAAACAGACAGAATTGATGAATACGTTTGTGGTTTGCTGATACCCTTTGCGTTGAGAAAAGCATCACCAGCGAACAAACAAAATGGCCCCCCGGAGGGCAGCTGTGCTCCAACAAGCTCCGCATCCACCTTTCCTTGTCATTTTTTGGTTTTCTTTACACATTGGTACTCTTGTCTATTTGTTTCATTTTTTTCTTTGATACGCGCTCTGTATTACTGAATTGATGAGCTTTAACAGAGCTCCCACCCAACTCTAACGTCACACGCACGCGTCAAACTGAGTACACAAACTTGTGTTCCTTGTGGCAGCACCTTAGTTTTGTTTTCGAGTGGTGGCACACCTGCATCTTTGGGACTCCCGTAAACCATACAGAAAAAAAGCGCATTCTCACCTAAAAAAATCATAAAACAAGTTCATCTTTACCGGGTCCTAGCTATGACGCCACAAGAGAGGCTCTTCAAAACACTCCACAAAGTTTTCCTGGAAAAAAAATGCGACCGTATGCCCTGCGATGAGAAACGTGGGTGCTTCTGAGGCTTCATTCGACTTTGTTTTCTAATTCTCAATGAGCATCGATAAGCTGGTGATGCCTGCTTCAAGTTTTTGCAGGTGTGTGCTATTGCCGCCGTTTGGGTGACACTGGTTTCCAGGGCACGCCGGCGTTATTGAAGCGTCTACGTAAAACACAAGGTGGCGCTATCCGTTTGATAGCTGTCGGAGCAAGAAAGCTTAGCGATTTATTGCTTCAATAAAACATTTTGGGAAGACATTTTGATTGCTTTGTAGAACTTTAGAATCAATGACGGCACAAAGTAGCTTTGCTGAAGTAGAATAAGAAAAGCGAGTGAATTAAAATGGAGACTAAAGTTTTGATGTCTCTTAAATTGCGGACGCAATTACAAACCATAATTTGCACGGCCCTTCAATTCGGAAGAAGGGTACCAGTGTTTTTTTCAAAAGCAGCTGGTAATGGCTAATTAAGGACTGTCTAAACTCTATCGATGAGGCGACTTACGACTTGCGGCTCTCCTGGGTAATACATACTTTGGAACACTAGGCCTTGCTGAACTGTGAAATAGCTTCAGCTGGGCAATAGCTTCAGCCGCAAAAACCACAGGTTGTTGGCATTCATAGAACGTTTCTGGACTCTTAATGGTATGGCAGCTTGTGTCAGCGCGAGCGAGGGAAGAAGAGCATTTATCCCGCACTCATGTAGTATCTTTATAAAAGACCTACGGAAGAGACCATTTCGGAAAAAACAAAAAATTATTTTGTGCAGGACAGCCGGGCAGCTTGCAGGAAGTGCAGAAGCTTATTGAAAACTAAAATTATGCTAACTTGTGTTTTAGGTCAAGGATACAGCTTTCTAGAAAATCTAAAATATCAGTCGTCGGGCCAAAATATTATGTGTACGAAACGCGTTATTCACTGGTGCTGTTTCGATATAGCACACGCAATTTCTCTTTTGGACGATAGTTAACGCTCGAAGAATTGGGATGGGGTACCATGCGCCAGACGTTTTCTAAACGATTGAAAAACGATGGTAAAAGAGCGGGTTATGTGGAACCGATTTAGTCAGTAAATAGAGAACTGCCTACAATAAAAGGGAACGAGACAAGGGTGTCTGTGCTTTTGATTATGCTTAATTTTGTGCAATTGCTTTACCTCGTTTTTGATACACAGAGAGCAAAGCAGATCTACCATTCTGCTGTCAGCAGGGAACGTAGCCGAAGCAGGGGTTCTTAAAAACAACAGGTTATTGTTAACATTGCTTGAGGTCTGACAATTGTACAGAGGAGCCACGGGGGACCATTCACTACCGGGAGGACCAAGAGTAGCTCGATTCAGTCCGTAGCATCTGCTCAATTGGTCATTCGGTAAAAGACCTCGTCTCCCTCTGCAGGCGCGCACGCTTGTTATATACAATTATCTCAATTAGTGCAAACCGTTATACCCAGTGTTGACCGCGGAACGCATTCGTGGCTCTGAGATTACGAAACTACGCTCGTCGGCCCTTTCATGCATGTGCATATACACAACAGCATGTGTCAATGCAGACAGTGAATAGTGTGGCCACTAATGAGGTTGACAATGAAGCGTCGTGGTGTTTAAGACTGTGACCAAGTATTCGTCGGGCAGCTTGTTGTACGCACTGTTCTACGAAGAATTGATCGTGGAACGCATTCCAGGCTTGCGATTACGAAAATACCCAGGTAGGCCCCTTCACGCATGTGCACTTTAAAAACAGCACGTGTTAATGCGAAGACAGAATACTGTGCGCTCCTAAAAGGTTGGCAACGAAGCTTCGTGCTGTTCAGGACTGTGAAGAAGAATAAATGGTGATCAGCATGTTGCACTTGTTTGCGTAACCATTTTTAACTCGGGCGGTTCGCTGCTGTCGAGTTAGGTAGCATACGGGCTTACCAATCATTGCCGACCTTGAAATATTCTTGCATGCCCGACTGAGCTCACTAATCGACGAGGATTGTATTCCTTCCTAAGCGGTACTTTTTCTTCTTTACGCAAATCTTTGAGCACACAAATATTTACCAAAACCTGTTAGTAACTCTCTCAGTTTTGATGTGATGAGGTATGACAGAAGTGCGTTATACCTTCAGGAATCATCTGCAGGGAGCCAACAGGTTAAACGAGGCATGAAGGGCTGGTGCTCCAGAATGTAATTTCTCCCGTCCTGTATTCTTCAGCATACAGAATGAGTGTTCCTGTTTTTTGCGCATCAAATGTGTCTCTTTTAGCATGATGACACCAGTCTGATCATTCAGAACACCCCATATGTTCAGGCTGCAAAAACACTTCAAACATACACCCTTCAGACCCGCATAACTCGCTTGAATAAAACTACGTGTGGAATTATTATCCGTCACCCGTTTAAAGTGGCTCAATAAAAACATACGCACAAAGATTTGTAAAACGAAAACACAACATGAATTGCGCACCCCATTTTATTCATTCGTTTATACGGTACCTTGGTCATTCTCAAAGTGCGCAGTGTACACCTCGAGCTGCTTGGATCCGACTTAACAACGTTCGACGCGCAGAACGCGAATTGCCGAGAGATATGAATCATTACGGCAAATTACCCGTCACTACTTCCTGTCCGATTGTAAAGAAGCGTAGGCTGTAAAGAGTGACGCAGTGGTGTAGACGGTGGAAGTTGAAGTCTTGGCTATCAAGAAAATATCGTTCAACCAAGGGAAGAATGTCGTACAGAGTGCGGCGTAAAAAGAACGTTGTAAACGCCGGTATAGATTACTCCGTATATTCTCTTAGCGTCCGGAGACCATTTTTGTTATAGGGCCATGTGACTCTTACGACTACCAACAAAAATTGGCGCAACTCTCCTGCGCCAGTACCAGAGGTAGCCGAACGAAATAGCCGATTCACATTATTCTGCGCCTTCCCAGCAGATTTAGGTCCAGTTTTTGAAACGTAGCTCTCTTTAGATGAGGGGACGTTTGTTTTTTAAGAAAACCAATTTTCAGAGCTATTATTGTGGAATACTCTAATGTTGCTCTTGCTGATGTGAATTGTTTATATGGCGAGTAACCTGAATAGGAGAGTGATTAAGTGTTCAGAGTTTTTAAGTAAACGGTGATTCTGCATGCTCAACAGAAAGAAATTGTAATGGTGGTTTTGGGCTCGTTCTGAAGCAATTTGAGTCAGGTGTGTACGGTTCCACAATAAATAATTTAGAACATTTACGAGCTGCTGCTTATCCTTACGAGCGGCTCCCTATCCGGGCCTGAAATGAGTTTCTTTGTTTAGGACTACTCGTATGTTATTACTCCTAAACTGATACGGTTGAAAAATCGGTGGACGGTTTTTATATGAATCTGTAGAGTAAATCACGGTTGCTTTTAATTTACCTCAGTATTTCGGTGATTATTTTTTGTAATGCTTTTTTATTTTTATTGTAGCGGTTCGCGATATCGGCGTACCAGAGGTTTTGGTATTTCTTGCAGAACGTTTGAAGAAGAAACCAATGCGATTTTTTTTTCATTCAGCGGTCCCCCCTTGTAATCAGGAATACTTCTGTTCTGATGTCCGGAAAAAAAATGATCATTTCACTTTGGGCAGGAAATCATTTATTTGGGTTCGCCACTATAAGAGGTAGCGGAGCGATATCAGTTTTATATTTGGTCGCATATAACAATTATATAAAAATATTTAAATTGCTTTAAACGATATAAACAAAAACACCCAAAGGAAATGCAAAAAGGGCGACAGCGATCCCTCTTTTTTGCTTAGGGTAAAACGAGATTATTTTTCAGGCAGCGCCATATTAACGTAAATTAGGGAATTCAAAACAGGAGAAGCTTGTTCGCGCCAATGTTCTCCGGCCCACATTATTCTTCCGCTGTACTTCCTGAGCGGGTAATTTCTGTTTTAAAGATACCCCAGTCAATGATATAAGGGAGGGTAATGAAAATTTCAAAATGTTTTCTCTTTTAAATTTTTAGAAGCATTATTCTAGTAGTAAGCACGTTATTATGGTAAATATTTTTTTTTACTATGTGCATGCAATTCTATTTTTGATGCACAAGGAGCTTCTAGAATCCTGCCCGAGGGGAAACAAATTTTGAAGTTGCAACGACAGCTCATCAATCAACGGCTACGCTATGTGATGACCCCGGAGTCTGCCGTTACCGAAATTAGTTATCGAGAAAATGGCTGCGCCTATGTGTTCACCGCTTGCACATTTGAAGCTTCGACTTTTTCATCTGAGCTCCAAACATAGTCAGGCGAAAACCATTTGCGGCTCCCCCTAGCCTGCGCACTTGGTAAAGGTGATTAACTTTTTTACGGCTTTACCAGAAATCAGATAGCGAACCACCAGCTTGGTAAGCTACAGTTTCGTGTTCGCGCGTGAAACGACTCTCGCGGGGAGGGAGCAGGCGCCTTATTTACTGCGGACGTTTTACGAGGTGCACATTTTATGCAGCAATACATTTCATGCCTTTGTTGTTCGAAAGAAACCACTGGTCTTTGAGGTATTTACTACTATTGTGGTCATCGTGGATACTCCGAAGCGAGCCATAAATTCTTCCTTCGAGTTGCCCTAATTATCAACACCACCATGGGGATACAGCAACTACAAAGACTACACAACAAGGAAGAGACACAAAACAACCTTATATGTTGTTAAAAGGCTAATGAATGCATGAGAAGGAGCGTTGTTAATTTTGTAAATTGCATTTGAAACTTGACGCTATCTTGTTCTGTTCTCAGTGAATTAAGTATTCCCGCGCCACCAGGGGTTCCATTTTGTTTGTAAAGATTGGGAATATAAATCGAGAATTTCACGTTTACGTTGCAAGGGAAAACAGGGGTGTGCGAAAAGGAAAAAAAACTAAAAATATATTGGCACATTCATTCACCATATGCATGAGATGATTACGCACAGTTCTACACAACCAGCGAATTCGTTATTTTACACCCTTATAAACTAAGACACCCCGATCCCGTCAATTGCACTTTACATCACATCAACAGCGCTGATCACTTTTTTTGGAGTCATTTCAGCCTATTTTTATAAAATATTGACACGGGGTACTGCGATATTTACAAAAGTGCATTTACAGTGCTTAGTTACATGTTTATATTCACATAAGACACAAGGAGCAAGAAGCCTTCGCGCAAGCAAAGCATCTGCCCTCTTTGATGATGGTCCCTACATAGCATAGCACATCGAGCGTCGTCTTACCAGAGAACACAAATAATGTCCCGCAAAAATATAACCATACCACTTTTTTTCTATAGTAATAGGCATTTCTTTTTTTCCAGAAATATTTATAAATTGTAGAGGGACTATTCCCCACAAAAGTATTATATTGCCATTTTGAGTGAGGGAACCTTTAAACAAATTTGCCTTGGGCGACACCTTTCATAGCCTATATAATTTTAAAGGAAATATTTCCGTGTTCGTTGGAAGACAACTTAGCTGTACTAGCATTTTGATTCCTAAACGGGGAAGCGATTGAAAGGTCTATCAGTAACTGCGTGTTACTTAAAAACATGCATGGTTGATCCGTATTGATACTTTATTTTTAATATCGAAAATGCATCCTAATGTATAGCTTGAGTGTATCAGAGCAACGTCAAAGAAAAACTATTCCGTATACTTTGTAATCTGCTGAGCGGCCTAAATTAGTGTTCTTGCGGTTTATCCAGAAATACCTTATTTGTTTCTACGCTGCAAACAAAATGGTAAAACCTAATTTATTGCATCTCCCCTGATTGCCCTTATCACGTCAGCTTCTTCTTGTTTTGGAAATGATTAGCGCTTTAACGGAAGAAACACCGAGCAGCAACACCGGAAGCCTTCAGGCTTAACGACCACTGATTATATGTACAAACAAATTGCAGTGTTCTGTTTTATTTTCATTATTTCTTTACCTTTTCAAAGCTTTAATAGGGCCGCCGTCCGAAAGAAACACCGGTGACTGAGAGCGTTGCCAAGATAAACAGATGAAGCATCCCAGCTACGCAACTCACATCCTAAAGTTTCCCTAATGTGTTCCTGCATTTATAAAACCTCGAAACAGTGTTTATTTTTTTTAAAAACAAACCCTGAACATGCTGCGCATGCCGCGCGTCCGGAGTTCCGAAGCTCAGTTTTGTTTGTTATTGTGGGGTGAGCTCGCAGAATGAAATTACCTGAAAGACTTAGCGCTGGAATGTTTGCGCTGAGAGGGGCGCTTTCTTTTAGTTACTTAAAAATATTTGGTGGATAAGCATTTCACCTGTTATTGTCTGCACAACGAAGCCAGCCGTGGCCGCTCGTTAAAAATGTTTGCGCGCGGGCTTCCTCAGGAAGTACCCCACAGCTACTCCTTCCTTTTTCTTCTCGCAGCGTGAGAGAACAATGAAGTTGCAGCAATATTTTGTAAATAATACATCTGACCGAGTGTATTCAACGAGGAGAAAGAACGGGAAGCTTCGCAAACAGCTACGTTCGTCACATTTTTCTACAAGGCATATACGAGCCCACCTGGAAGAAATTTTCAATTATTTGTTTTCTTTGCATTTGGAGGTTGCTGCCAAGGCACCTTGTAATTTTTTTGTACGCAGCCGGCGCTACAAAAGCACCGCGCTCAAGGGGATAGCACTTCATTACCGACCATAGGAATTGCACAGAAATGGTGAAGTCATACCTGTTAACCGAAAAGAAGGGTATGGGTTAATAATCTATATTACTAACCGGGAACGAATATTACTTAAACAATACGAGATGTAGAGTACAATTGCAACGCAGAACCTTGTGCGTAATCAGGAGTTTGCATAGACGTCACGGTTTAAAAAAGTTGAGATCCCGCGCTTTTGTGGTAATGATGAGATCATAGGAACTTTTGAGCAACTTAGTGGTAACGTGGTTCTCTCAGCCAGAAAGCGATGACGCTGACACTTTGTCACACCGCGTATAATATGGCCGTTACCCGTCCCTTCCAGAGACCATACGTGCGGTGCCGCATCGCCAAAATTACTGGGGAAATGAAAATGCACCGGGGCACCATTTTGGCTGCCGACCATCCAACCTCCTTGCGGCCTTTACTGACCTGTGAAGGTTTCGGAGCTCTGGCTAAATATTTGCATGTTTAAGGTCTTCGAGGACTTAAGGCATGATAAAATTACACCATGTTAGAGCCGGAACCACAAACCAGGCAGAAAACATATTATAAAAAAGTATTTCCATTCCTAATATAAAAGTAGCACTGCGAGCATCAATCAATGAGTAGTTAAATTCTACTACCTTAAAATTTTGTCTATTCCTCTTTCTGAATAAAATCATTATAAATCTCGTTGTAAGGTGGGATAGGAAAGTTCATACGCTTCCTATAGTGCATTGAAGATAATACGCTTCCGTAATTGGCTGTGCAAAGCGAATTTAGCACTGTGCGCATTTTATGCGGTTCCTTTCCTCAATTGAGCAGGGTGTCGTGCTTTCTTGGGTTTATGAGCCCCTGAAGGAAGTTATCTGGTTTTGAAAATGTTCTTAGGACTTTCTCAAGTCAGCAAGACTCCCTTTCCGGCAGCTTGGCAGTTCTTGAGCAAGAGGGCCAAAGTTCCTGACCTAGAAACACTGTGTCGCTGCTTCATCCTTGCAACGAATAAGTACAATATCGCCAGACAACAACATTTGCGGGGGGATAGTTTTTCGCCTGTCTAAATAAGAAATCACATGTCGTTCTTTCTATGTCGATTCATTGATTGATTGTGGAGTTAACCGCGCCGACGCAACGCAGGCGGTGAGGTGCGCCGTAGTGGAGGGCTCCGGATTAATTTTGACCACCTGGGGATCTTTATCGTGCGCCAGAATCTCGTACACACGGGTGTTTTTGCTTTTCGCCTCCATCAGAAAAACTGCCGCCACGGCCGGGAATCCAACCCACGACCTCGTGTCTTTCTATGTTCCCTGAATGACCATGTTTATGAGTGGCTTCTTTAACACCTTCAAGCCGTTCGCCCTAAAGTACTCAGCGAATCCCTATGGGCAAAACTTAGGGTGATTACAACTATTGGGAACCACGGAGTCGCGGCATGCTAGCTATTTTTCGCACGGCTTCCAAGAGTCGAAAAGGGAATGTTCCTCTTTTCCCGTGTAGACATACGCGTTCCCACCGCGGGGCCCGTGCGTCGCGGTGCTCCCTCAAAACCTTCTCTTGGTGGAAATGCCCCATCCCATGCATGCAGGAGAACACTTACATCAAACGACTTTCTAAGGAGTTCTGGCAGTATGGTTGAGCATCACGATAAGAGACGCCACAGGAGAGGGACTAGGTACGTTTGTTCTCCATTGCTTTCCTCGTTCTTCTACTCGCAACATCCCATAACTTGCCAAGTTTTTCCGAGACTCAGCGACGTGACTCAGAAACGCGCCCGACGGACATTGCTGTAGTGCCAATAAATTTTGGGGTTTATTGGCCTTCGCTTTGCTAGCAAGCTGCACAAAACAAAGTGTTGTACAATAGCTCAACTGATCTTTTTTATTACGGTGGGTTACACAAATCGGTTTCACGCATTAACTACCAAAATATTGGGTGAGCATCACAAGACCTGTTGCAAATATCGCTTTTATTCATAAACTACCAAAATATTGGGTGGGCATAACAACATCTGATGCAAAGACGTTATTCTGAGTAGAACCAGGTAAATTCTACTACATAAAAATAGGCGCAAAAAAGGGAGCCTAAACTCGAAAATGAGTGGAAAATTTGGGTCTGTAACCAAATTTGGGTCTGTAACCACTCACTTTATAGACTTATAGACGGCCATGCCTCACCGCGCAATACGAATATTCGCGAGATAGTCCAATATAATGTACTGCATTTTCGACACAGTGTGAACGATGCACATGCACGCGTCGTTCTATTAGGCATGCTTATGTGTAAGCTGCAGTGTTGGCGTTGGACACCATACGGATGGTAGAAAAATTTGCTATGCTTGGACGAAATGCAAAATGCCCCGTATTTTACTGTCAAACACCTTTTTCGTTTTATGGTGGTTAGATATATCCACATGCCTTCTCGGGCAATAAAAAATGTCTTAAACATATTTCAGCACAGTTCGTGTAATGGCATTCATCGGGAATAAAGTCAATTCTATTCAAGTGTATTTGAAAGTTATCGCACTTGGTAATGATTCCGCTTCGGGCTCGGGTAATGGAGAACGCTTTAAAAGCACTTAAGTGTGTTTAATGGAAAACATAAATGCGCGTAATGAAACCTTTTTGGACTCATTTGCAGTACAATTGTAGTTCAAAGTTCGCCAATGCTCATGAGGTTAAATCAGACAGCCCTCGCAGTGACAGCTTAGATTACCTAATTTTAGATGCGACTGTATCCAATTCACTCACCTTGTCCATGCAGCGTCGTCGGCGTTGTTGTCGTCCGCCGCTCCCCCATTCTCCTCGCCGCGCGAGCTGCGTTCTCTGCCGCTCACCCCTCTCGTCTTCATTACCCCTCTCTCGCGAGGGGCATTAGATTGGATTCGAATGGATTGGCTTGGCTTGGCTTGGCTTAAAGTGGATTGGATTGGATTTGTATTGGATAGGATTAAAGTGGATAGTATTGGATTGTGTCGCGTCATAGCCGCGGCAGACACACTGGCGCCGGCGCATGTGCAGTACTCTCTCTTCCACGGTCTCCTCTCCTTCGGGCGCGCTGCGCATATAACCGGTGTGCCGCTCTCCGGCGGCCTTTCGGTAGACGGTTGCTCTCCGCGTGCGCTTCAACCCCCCTCAGCGTCGCATCACACCAGGGTTCCCGCAAGGGGAGGTGGGCGTTTTTTTCTTTTACGTTGGGATGTTATTCCTACAATGGCAGCAAAGGGTGATTGAAACGGCAGGAGAAGAGTGTCAGAGGTAAGCCAGGAAGAGCAGAAAGTCATTTTATAGAAGTGATGGCAGAGGACTCGCCTTTCGATATTTGAACCGGAATCAGCAGAGACGCCCCCACTTTTCACATTCGTTTCTCAAGATTCGTAGCTAGGCAAAGGTAATCGGGAATTGGGTGGTTCCCGTTTGGCAGAATAAACAACTCATTTAAAGGCAACTGCTCTTCGCAATATTGCACTAATGTCTGGCCTCTATAACACTCAATTGTCCAGTTTGCTGACATCAAAAAGCGGAAGACCCGGCCAAATATATTGAAATATTGTTAGTGTGCTTCTTTACATAGCCACTGTTGAGGCATGTGATTTTAGAAAGAGCACAGTTTTTGTGAGGTGCGCGGAGGTGAAAACAGCGACGCCGAACAATCTATGAAACTGAATGACTCCACGCCCGTAACAGTTGTCGTCAAGAAAACCTTCGCATGTAAATATCGTTGTTGTTTACCAGCAAAAACTACGTGTTCGGTTACCACTTCTTCGCTCACTAAGAGATGGTTTTGTGTGATGCGAATCATCTCTGCCGAAAAAGAGGCACTACACAGAGTGCACAAGCACGTTTCCTAGGTCGTAGCCCATCAGTCGCAGCTCATGCAGCCTGTAGTTTCGCCGAAACGACAGCAGGAGCCGGTATTGTGGCTGTGCTCCCGCGAGAAAAAAGTGCAAAACAGTTTAATGGCCATGCTACCTACCCGCCAAATTGCCGCTCACTGTACGACCTAATCGCTGTCTCCTTCAGTGAAATCTGGCCTTAAAATAAAATACGTTCGAAGTATTGAACGGATGGAGCCAACGGCCAGTTGACTTTTCAACCGTAAACGTGGTACTTCGTGGAAGAAATGAGAAGTATGTTTTGAAGCCTATGAGAGAATAATGATTAGATTAGCTATAGTAAGGACTGGACAAAAAAGAGGAAAAAAGGTGATTATTTCGGCAGAAGGAACACCTGGAAAAGGGATGGGGTGGTTCGCCCACGCAAACCTTCAACGCAACAAAAAATTATTAATGGCATCGCATCGTGAGCCATCGGTGATGGTGTAAGTCTACTTTTTTAAAGCTCGGCTTACAGGGAAACGTCACAGCAAAGCTGTAAACGGGAAAAACGCCAAGGCACAAAGGAATAAGACGGCAAGTACATGCTTCAGGCTAATCAAGCATATAGAATATGATAAAGCAGCGCAAACTAAACGGGACGAGATAAAACTGCACAACAGTCGACATTGATAGAGCAAAGAGCTCAAGCTTCGTTTAAGGAAAATACGAAACAAGCATCAAAACCAAATTATCGATGATAAGGCGCATGTGAACAATCTAACCCCCCCCCCCCCCCATGTGTTTCTGGTAAAGATTATGTTTGCAGATTATCCTTGAATGTTAGGTAGGATTATTGCACTAAAAAGAGCAGTTCGTGCCATAAACGCCGAGCGAATGCTCCAGGCTAGGCAGGAACCAGCATTTGCCGCATATGTAGATACAGATCTGCTGTTGAAATGCTTTTACAGGCGTTATCTTTCCCCGCATTCGGAACGATTTCAGTCACACGCAGCCGCAAAGCAGGGAAAGGAAGTTTAGCCTATCAGAGTTGACCTACTAAAGCGCATAAAAAAAGGCGGCGCCCATAAACGGTCACAGTGTAAACAAATATGACGTAATGCGAATTGACCAATGATTATAGCTGCGGCACAGAATATGAAAAAAGAGTGCCTATCTGCTGCCACCACCCGTGCTCAAACGAGAAACCCGCCGAGGCGACAAGAAACATTCCATACCCTAAGAAACATTTCATACCCGCCTGCATCACCACTTGTAGTGGTTTATAACAGCTTTGCTTGACCTCCGCTTTCGCAGGGCGGGATGCCGACCCATTTCACTTTTTTTTACTTTTCACCTCTACTCAGTAAAACGTGTAAGCACGTAATGACGCTTGTCATTCGTGGCAACATATTCCTCAATCCTAATTAATTAAATATTACGCAGTTAGGATAAGCCTGCCAGGGGCACTCAAACGTCCGTGGGCGTTCGTTTTCGCGCTTCACTGTTCCTCAAGTATTCAAAATACACGTGGGTCGTTCTCGCATTTCTAAGCCAGCCCGGGTATAATAGCACAAGTGCACATCAAACAATGCGAAAGTCGTGTTTTTACGTGTCATTTTTTGCGCAGTTAAAAACGAACTACAAGTTGCTTGGGGAGTAGCCAACAAGGTAGGAACTATTTCGGTAATGCTTGAGAAGACAACACGTTTCACAGCATTCAAGAGGAAGGCATCCGTCTTTTTTATGCGCCGAAGCCCTAATAATGTGCGAAGGGCGTACGCACCAACATGTACTCTTCAGCTCATACTTCAAACTTTACATAATGTACTAGAATGACGTCGATTGACACACACAGAAGCATTTGCTAGCAACATTGGCTCCGAACAGACGATATGACAAACCTTACAGAACAACCATTTCGTCCGGAATTTCGCAGAAACATACCGAATGCCATCGTTCTGAAACAGTTAAAGGCCGGTCCCCCTCCCCCCCCCCCCCCCCCCCCAAAAAAAAAAGCTGTGTTTAAGTGCTACTCTCCTGCTCAGAAACGAAAAATACAGACAAACCCGTTTATAGCGAATTGCAATATGCATCGCGATTAGTTCGATATATCCAATAGTTCGATATAGCCGAAGCCGCCTATAACGAACTTATCGTTACAAGTTCGCAATCCGCGGGAGCCCCCTCCACATCCCCAACTCCACCATCCCCGCATGCAAAAACGAACACAACAAAGTAACAATTACCACACGCAAAATAACCCATTTATTGCAAGTATTAAAGCTACTTTCCGCCTGAACTGCCTACTTTGCACAGAAAAAAGCGGTGATTTTTGTTTTCAGTTTTGTTTTGGTGGCTTCAACTAGCAAGCATTCTCTACACGAAACATTATTTGCACCAGTTCGAGTCCGCGTCCTCCAAAATCTAAGAAGCATTGGCGGAGCACATTGACTGCCGAAAGCGCTTCATTTTAAGCGTCGGACGGCTTTCACTCGCGACATCATCGGGAATGTGGGGTAGCTCTTCCCACAGTTCACCGATGCTGCTGTCTTGGTCCGGACCCGCTGACTGCGCGGGTTCCGTCGTGAGTCCCGCGCGTCGGAAACAGTTACGGAAAGTGTAGGGCGTCATGTCGCTCCGTGCAAAGCGCAATGTCTAAGTCGCAACTCTTGCTCCGTGGTCGCGGCCAATCCACATCTCAATCGCCGCTCCGTGACGATGCATTTCGGCGGCCATTCTAGGCGCGCAGAGTTCGATATATCGGATGTGAACTTCGTTATGAGGAATATGTTTTCCATGTATTTCCGTAACTGAATTATTTGTGTTCGATATATAGCATAATTCGCTCTATCCGTGTTCATTATAGCCGGGTTTGACTGTAGACAAAACTTATTCCCATGCCAGACTTCCTCCACTAAAGCGGCACACCACCGAAACGGAGAATGCCATCGCAGCAGCAAAAAGCAAATACCACATTGAGCCAACTCCTAAACACCTCAATGAACGCTGCCAAAACCGCCAGGGGCCGAGAACATCCAAAATGATTTCCCGTCTGGGTGTAATCGTTTTACGACCGTGGGTCTCCGAAATGTATGATCAAAACTTGCGATACTTTTGTTCAACTATTTTCTACATTTTCGTATCGATATTCACAATGCACCATACACACAAGAATATCCCGCGTCATTTCCGCTCCTGGCGTGGATAGCTCGGAGAAGTAAAAAGATCGCAGTAACGAATGGTCGCTGCTTTATGCACGCGTATGGTTTATTTGCTCAGTAGTTCCGTATCCTCCATTCAGAGTGCCTACAATAGTTTGGGCACAAACTGACGTTAGCAGGACCAAACCAATCTATAGGTTTTGTGCGTGCATGCGTAATTGGCGCCCGCATTTGTCAGGAAAACATTTTGTCGGTACTGCAGAACCCAACTCAGGTTCTACTACTTACGAAGCCTAACTACGATGAAAGGGTAACTATATGCAGCGACATCAACGATCGAAAACAGTATACACAAGCCGCCGGTGGCAACGCCAGCGACAGCGAAGGGCCATTGGTGTCGGTCCCGATTGGCAGGCTAAAAACCGCCCACAAGCGAGCGACAGCGAGAAGCGACGAGTGGCGAACAAACGGCGACGAAGTACCGTTGCGGCAGTGTAAAGATTTTTGTGCTCGTCGCGGTGGCACATACTGACTGCTGTACCCATTGAACTCTAACTTCCATAAAGCCGTTCTTATACATGTCCCCGCTGTACGAGACAATTACGCTATACTCAAAATTTAATAGTTTATGGAACACTTAAACTGAGGGGCAGTCAAAGGTCACCTATTATATTTTTTCTCAGAAACGTGTGAGCTGGAGCACGTTGCTTTACGGTAAACAGCTGCTATCTGACAAAACTAAGATACATCGTCGCTGGTAGACTCTAAACAATCATGTTTTGCCTATACCTCGCAGTATGCATAAGCACGACTCTCTGTTATCGCGAGTGCTCCGCCCACTACTTAGATCTTGAAAAGTGTAGTGGTATTTCACAGAAGCACAATTCACTGGTTTTTAGAAGAGGCTGCCAGAGAATTGCCAGAATTGCGTCCTTGAAATATAACATAAAAAAACTAACTTGGAGCAGACCTGTGCCGAAACATTGTTACAAGTTGACTAAGACTAAGTGACATCTTTCCCATTTCCCACATGCACTCAAAATGGCAGTTTTTAATTAGCGAAACTTGTATATAAATTTCCGCAGTAATAAACAAATTATTTCCTTTTTCGATGACCGAATTGGTGGTTCCAGCAAAAACAATCTCAATATTAAAAGTAGGTCTTAACATAGTGGTTTTACCCCATGGTGAGGTACAACGTGCGCAAACTACAAACCTGGTCATGGTACAGTTGTACCTAATCTAGAAACCACCGCGTGTGCTAGCATCCTATACAGTGGAATTTATGTTTCAATTTTCCACAGAGCCAGGAGTTCATTTATGGAATGATTATCTGTTGACATCATTGCGAATGCAAGCTTAATTCTACCCTGGCGGTCTTGAACGATTTATATATCCTAAACCTCTGGAAGTGCTTTGCAGTGTGAACCGCATATGTATATGCTATAGAAAACACCTGAGCCCCATTACTCTAAATATGAAATAGACTCCTGAAATGATTCAGGTCTCAAGCTAGTTATATTTTTTTTTAATCTGACAGTATTTGCACTGTTGAGACCAATCCACGAAACTGAAGCTTCTGATTGTGCCCACTGCTACAATCTCCAAAAGTAGTGGCATAACTTGTCAATTGGCATCCGCCAAAAGTCGTTAGCGAAGAGCCGTCCAATGGGCGCCGAGGGACTCAGGTCCTGGTTGTTGAGCACCACTGAGGCGTTGTCAAAGAAGAATCCGCTGCCGGGTACGTTTGCGTAGCACAGCTACGAAAGGGTGCCCACAATTAGGTTAAGTTAAGGCGCTTTTCCGACCAAGCCCACAACTAGGTGCCAAGGCAAACCGACGTGCAGAGATCGGTGCCATGCTGATTCATATCCGGGAGAGGAGCACGTCTGCGAAGGTAAGGGTAAATACACGCCCATTGCCGTACAACTGACCAAGAAAAGAAAACTATTCCGTTCACGAGTTATGTGCACAAAAGCCAAATAAAGCCACATGATTACACGACACCTCTGGTTACACCTTAAAGATAAACAAACAATGCTAGATTAGACTCCTCCATACAGTTACAAAACCACGATCACTTTACGTCAGCACCGGGTATTTATAGAGGTAAAAAATAACATGAAAATAATTGGAAAGGCGTGAAGAACAAAACACTAAATTTGATCAATAAGAGCAAAAATCAGTTGAAGACAATGGTAGTGGCTGGTGTATAGGGCCAGTGTTGATTATGCATGGTAGGAAATGAGGTTTAAAAACTTAGCATTTGACACATACTTAAAAACACTTTTAACGGAAACCATATCATCGTCACCCAAAAACAACGGTGGGTGAAGCGGAATGTGTTGTGTGTAGAGTTGGGGAAAGTGTTTGCGTCGTGTTGTGTCGAGTTTCTTGCATTGCATGAGTATGTGAACTACGGATAGGGCCCCTTCACACCTGCTACACAGGGGCCTTGAAGATCCAGTGAGCAGATACGAGTGCGTTGCATGTGTGTGCGCTATCCATAGCCGAGCAAAGGCAACTTCTGCGTATCTGTTGCGTGTGTGGGTAGTGTATGGTCCCAAGTGTGGTTTTATTACGTGTAGTTTGTTGACTGTCTGTTCACGCCAGTGTGTTTGCCATGTTTTTCGAAGGCGTTGTCTGATGTGTGGCTTGATGTCAGGGTAGGGCACTGCTGTTATGTCAACCGTGTCTTGCGGTGCAGCACCGGCAGGCAAACACCTCTGGCGAAGCACCGGATAATAACCGAGGATGGAGCACGACCTACCCGACAGTCACCGTACCGCGTCTCTTCACACGAGCGTGAAGCCATCCGGACTCAAGTCGACGACATGCTCAACGGCGGCATTATACAGCCATCGAAAAATCCGTGGGCTGCGCCGGTCGTACTCGTGAAGAAAAAAGACGGCACACTGAGGTTCTGCGTTGACTACCGGCGATTGAACAAGATCACCAAAAAGGACGTGTACCCCCTGCCACGAATCGACGACGCCCTCGACCACCTCTGCCATGTGAGGTACTTCTCATCGATGGATCAGAGGACAGGCTACTTGCAAATTGAAGTGGACGAGAGAGATCGAGAGAAGAATGCATTCATAACCCCGGATGGCCTATACGAGTTCAAGGTGATGCCGTTTGGGCTATGCACGGCACCAGCAACGTTCCAAAGAGTCATGGACACTGTGCTAGCTGGCCTGAAGTGGCAGACCTGCCTCGTATACCTCGACGACGTTGTCGTATTCTCGAAGACTTTCGACGAACACCTCGCAAGGTTGCAGTCTGTACTCGAGGCCATACGTACGTCGGGGTTAACGCTGAAGCCTGAAACGCGCCGCTTCGCGTACGAGGAACTGAAGTTTTTGGGCCATGTCGTCAATGCCGCGGGAGTCCTGCCTGACCCGTTGAAAACTTCAGCCATAGCGAACTTCATAAGGCCGAAAGATAAGAAGGGCGTGCGCAGGTTTCTGGGACTGTGCGCATACTACCGGCACTTCGTCGCAAACTTCGCACTCATTGCAGAGCCGCTCACGCGCTTGACGAAAGACAGCACCCCTTTCAGCTGGGAAGACGACCAAGAAAAGGCATTCTGCGAACTGCAAAAACATCTGCAAAGCCCGCCCATGCTCACTCATTTCGACGAAAACGCCGACACGGAAATACACACGGACGCCAGTGATATAGACTTGGGTGCCGTCCTTGTCCAAAAACAAAGCGGGTGCGAAAACGTAATCGCCTATGCCAGCCGTGGTCTGTCGAAGGAGGACAAAACCTACTCTGCCTCCGAAAAAGAGTGCTTGGCTATTATATGGGCCATTTCAAAATTTCGCCCATACGTGTATGGCAGACCGTTCAAGGTTGTAACAGACCACCATGCGCTGTGTTGGCTCGCCAATTTGAAGGACCCCTCTGGCCGTCTTGGGCGGTGGAGTCTGCGCCTGCAAGAGTTCGACGTTACAATCGTCTACAAATCCGGGAGGAAACACTCCGACGCCGACAGCCTGTCCCGCGCCCCTGTCGACCCGTCACCACAAGACTCCGATGAAGACAGCGCGTTCTTCGGGGTTGTTGCGGAGAGCGACCTAGCCGCCCAGCAGCGTGCCGACCCCGACTTGCGGTTAATGATCGACTACCTCGAAGGACGAAACGTCGCCGTGCCTAGAGCGTTCAAGCGTAACTTACCAGCATTCAGCCTTAAAAACGCCGTCCTCGTGAAGAAGAATTTTAGCCCTGGAACAAAAAAGAATTATCTACTTGTCATCCCCGCAGACCTTCGTGACGAAATTTTGGAATCGTCCCACGACGACCCGTCTTCCGGACATCTCGGCACAGCTCGCACTATTGCAAAAATTAAGGCGAAGTACTTCTGGCCCCGCCTTACATCCGACGTCACCCACTACGTTCGGAGTTGCCGGGACTGCCAGCGACGAAAAACGCCGCCGACAAGACCCGCCGGACTTCTGCAACCGATCACCGTCCCGTCGAGGCCCTTTCAACAGATTGGAATGGACCTCCTAGGCCCGTTCCCGACGTCACGATCGCAGAACAAGTGGATTGTCGTAGCGACAGACTACATGACGCGCTACGCAGAGACCGCCGCTCTTCCGCGGGGGACTGCACAAGAAGTCGCCAAGTTCTTTATAAACCAAGTTGTGCTGCGACATGGAGCCCCTGAAGTCCTAATCATGGACCGCGGAACGGCCTTTACCGCGGAGCTGGTGCAAGGAATCTTACGCTACAGCAACACGGATCACCGAAGAACGACGGCGTACCACCCCCAAACGAACGGACTAACGGAACGTCTGAACAAGACGATTGCGGATATGCTGTCCATGTACGTCGACGTTGAACATAAGACTTGGGACGAAGTCCTCCCGTATGTCACGTTTGCGTACAATACAGCGACGCAGGAAACTACGCAGATAACACCGTTCGAGCTTGTCTACGGAAGACGACCGACTACGATGCTCGACGCTTTGCTTCCGCATCTAGAAGACGACGACCTCAACGCCGACGTCCAAGGATACCTTCAACGTGCGGAGGAGGCCCGCCAGCTCGCTCGAGTTCGTATAAGGGACCAGCAGCTGGTGGATGCCAGCCGCTACAACCTCCGACGCCGAGACGCCGTGTACCAACCAGGGGATCGTGTGTGGGTTTCGACTCCCATCCGACGACGCGGACTGAGTGAGAAACTTCTGCGACGGTATTTCGGACCCTACCAGATTCTGCGACGTGTTGGCCAACTTACCTACGAAGTGATCCCCGATGGTGACTCCGGCACATCACGACGACGTACGCGGCCCGAAATCGTCCACGTGGTTCGCTTAAAACCTTTCTACGGACGATGACGAACTTTTATTTTTATTTTCGGACTGTCGCTTATGTTAGCATCGGGTCGATGCACTCTTAGAGGAGGGGTAATGCCGCGAACCATACATTGGGTTTGTTTATTTGTGTTTTGCTTTTACCGCCCGGCTGCGCCGGTCTGTGTTATCTCCGTGCCAAGGGAAGCGCGTGTTCCATTCCTTCTTTCTGTGCCGCATGTGTTATCTGTTGTGATAGGGAGAGCATTCCGATTTACGTGAACAGCCCGGAATAATCTTCTTGCATCTACAATGTTCTCGATGCGAATCGACGTTTCCAGAACCACGCGAGCCGAAAGATAAAAAGCCTGCAGAGCAGACGCCGGGGCATTCGATTCTGCGACGCTCGCCGACGCACGTACGTCACTTTGTTGACCGCTGCCTCGCCGCCTCTGTATTCTTTTCAGTTGTTAGGGGAGCACAAGTTCGCTCCAATAAACTTGTTTCTTTTCCAAACAACTGCGTCGTCCTTGGCTTCGTGACAATACGCAACCTCATTTCCAGTGATTCCAAAGTGACCTGGAGTCCAAAATATAGATATTTCAAGGTTTGAGGTGTATGCAGACCTTATGGCCTTAAAAGCAAGATTATTCACATAGATTTTAGATTGCTTCCCAGAGGCCAAAGCACGTACAACACTAAGGGAGTGTGTCTACACAACAGATTTCGGTATTTGGAGTTGGATAATATCATGTAAAATGAATATTATTCCGTATGCTGTTATAAAATACGGTTATGGACAATCGTCGTCTTACAGGTCCGAAAGTTCTCTCCATGCGAAGCACAAGACACATCAGTGACAGTCTTTGGTGCGTCGCTGTAAAATTCTGCGCAGCGGTGGATGTCATGTAAAAACAAGAAATGGTGCAGAATTGCAATCCTTGGTTCCCTGTTTTTATCGAGTTGAGTAAACGACTCATTACACGACACAGGGTGACGATCCTAAGGTGATATAGAATAAATGATGGGTGTCTTGTGCAGTGTTGCGGAGTTATCACTCCGGAATTGGATTTTTTCCGGATTCATTCCACCTTTTCCAGCGGCTGGAATGCAATGGGAATGGAATGAGGACGACGTTTGGAGGAATGGAATGTAAATGGAATTAGGCGCCTTTCGTCCGGAGTGAAATATGAGTGGAAAGGTGAATTTTACCCGGTGGCATCACCATCGCAGGCACCTTTCGGCGCCTCAATTACCCTGTGGCGAGGACTGCGTCAATATATTTCAAAGAGAGCACTGACGACCAAAACAAGAACGCATATGCGGAATCTGGAGTAACTGAATCCGCAAAGCCTGCTGCAGCGCGCGTGAAAGAGAACTATGATCTGCGCAAGCGCGTCTGGCCGGTGGCGGACTAAGGTCGACTCTTTGTGCTTTGGCAGGCTTTTTGAGGCACAGGTTTCTTTATACAACTGTTCATTACGCCGATGGCCGACAGGCGAATCAGTGGCAGGTGCCGTGTGCCGAGGCCAGCATGCAGGAAATAGCATTGAGAAGCGGAAGGTGACCCAGAATTAGCCATGCGATTATCTATTATTCTAAGGGAATACCGAAAACAACCCAGTGTCGGCAAAATAAACGCTAACCTAACATTTCATGTTCATTACATGGTAATTTCCAGCCATGACGTAGATACTGAAATATTCATTCAGGTTTTTCTGATTTTCTGTTTTTACGGGCCGGAATGTTACGAGCTAGTAGCAGACTGCTGGTGATATCTCAAAAAACGCAATTAATTCAATGAAAAAAAGATGATGTATAACCGCCAATTTCTTCTGTTATTTTGGTGCGTTTCGTCGGTACAGCTAATAAATACGCGATTCTTGGATCTTTTTCTGGTATCTTAGACGCAAAATACCCGCGGAATAATGTATCACCGTGACGGTAGAATAAAAATTGCCCAGGTATTTATTGCGAACTCCCAGGTTAACAGCTTTATTACTTCAAGCAGAATCGTCCAGTAAACAAACAACATTTACGCTCAGAAACAAACGACGCGCACTTACCATAGATTTATCGCTATGATTTGAAAATGGCGAAGCGAGACCAGGGAACCGCGAAATTGGTTTTGTAAATAATGGTATGTGGCATAGCTATTTGAAAATGTTGGTGCGTATTATTCTCGCAAAACAGCGAAAACACCGATGGACTGAGGAAAGAAAATCAAGCACCAGTGCTATCTAATAAGATTCATAAAAATAGTTAATAGTGAGCGCCTGTGTGTGCCTTACTCTTCTGTGTCTTTTTTCTTTCAGCTGTTTAAGAACATGGTGGTTAACATCCTCTAAAACATCCTCGGTGACCACCAATCTTCTGGTGAACACCCTGAAAGCGGGATGGGGAAAGTGGTGCGCGTCAGGATTTATATCAAGTCGGATGGTGCAGAAACTGTTCTTTGTAGAAGATTCAGCTCGAGCTTGGTTGGGGTACCTCAAAATCTCTCCGACCACTGAACTGTCTTCAAAATCGAGTTTGTGATAACAATGGCCGCGATGGTGCGGTAAGGAACAAGCCGCACGTTTGCTAAAGCGCGCCTGAACACCCCAACGAAATGACCGAGCTCTTTGTTGGGAGATTGAAATTATTTGGCTGTGCTGACACGGAAAAGCCAGAAAAAAACAATCCTTTCTGGTGCGAGGAGCAGAGCAAGAGCTCTTTGTCTGCCTTGACCGTAACCCTCCTAGGATGGTGGCCGCATTGACGTCTGAGGCTGCCGCGATGGAGCAGAAGCTTGAATTTCGAAAGAGGCTGCATAACTTCCCAGTCAATGCAGTGGTTCCGGGGGCCAGCGGAGCCGGTGCTATTAGTTCCGACAAACTGCACGACACAATCCGTGCAGAGGTCAGGCAGGTGCTGCGGAAACTTTTTCGGACGACGCCAACACCTGAAGTATCTTCCCTGGCTGACGTGATCCAACAGGCACTGGGGTTTCTACGCCGCCGGAAGCACATCGTGAACCTGAAGCAATGGCTTTCTCTACAGCTGTTCGTTCACCATGCCCAGTTCTAACTCGTCGTCAAGAAATCCCGCTACTGAAGCCACCCGAGCTCTTGTAGTCAAAAACCCGACGGCCAGGAAGACTGGCGTATAGCGAACTCCCCTTCACTAATCGTCCGCTGTGCTACCACAGCGGAGATGCCCGCCACATTTAGAGTCGCTGCAACTAGAAAGATCTCGGCCTCCGTGGGAACAACATGCACCACGCCCTCGCACCCGCCAAAACCCGAGTGAGATTGCTCAGTATCTGTCTCAGACTAGTCGTGGCTCAGCCCGTCTCAACCCTTCGCGGTAGCGCTATTGATACCTAATAACAAGTCGCGGCAGCAGTGCTGACTTCACACGTAGAAGGTCTCCTAGCCCTCGCGAAGGCAAAAAGACAAGCTGCAGCTTCTGGAGGTGAAGCTTCACAACAACGACAAATCGAGAACAGTCCAATGACGCAAGGATGCACCGAATTTCAAGACGCACGACGTAACCACAACCTGAGTCCCCGACCCAACCGAGACAAGACCCCGCCACACAACGACAGCCACATGACATGAGGCTTGCCCGACATGACAAAGCCCTTCATTACGAAAATGGTGGGAACTACACCCGTAGGCACCCACAATCAATGAGAACCAGCCATGACACGACGCACCTAGGAACCCAAAACTTTGAAATTACTATTTCGGACGTAAATCTATTCATCGACGGCCCTGACTTAGTAGAAATAATAGACACGGAAGCTGGCCAATATGTGAAAAGCGGATCATTCGCGTCGAAAACGAAAAACGTTACAACCTTGGTGAGTTCGCACATTAGCACACCAGGAGGTGAATTCGCCAGGCATAGTGGAGACTGTACGTCGCGCATCACTATAAACGGCACCTCGTACCCAGCTGCGTTCTTTATACTGTCTAACTGCTCCGGAGATGTATTCTTTGGAATAGATGTAGTGACCGCCAAGGGTGCTATATTTGATTTACAAGCAAAGGCGATCAGTCTTTTTGCCAAGAGCGCCTTGACACCGAAACCAAGCGTAGAACGACGTAAATCCTGAAGAACTACCACGTCACGCTAACCCCCCATGAAAGCGCAATGATCACCATCTACACTCAAGATTGCCTCCAGGTCACGAAGCTATCGTAGTGACCGCGTAGAGCTTGTTTCTGGAGTATGGTGTGTCTTTCTCCAGAGGAATGGTGTGCTTGAAGCAAGAAACATTCCACGTTATGATCACAAATTTCACCAACAAGGAATCTCCTGTTGTATTCATCGAATAAAGTCAGAAAGAGAGTGACGTGATCGCTTTGGCCGACCAGCAGCGCACATCTGATGGCGTCTCCAAGTCTGCTCTCCCTTCTTGACGTCAATCCGGCGCTACCGCAATAAAAATAAGGGAAGCTAAAGACTTTGCTACACCGCTAGAGTAACTTCTTTTTGTCGACTTCCAAGCTGCTTCAAACGCCTCTTGCGAAGCACCGTACACTCACCGAGGCCTATCAAAAGTTTGCCGGTTGTTTGTCGGTTATAATTGAACAATAAAACCGTGTTGATTTGTGTATGTTGTTTGGTATACGTTTGTAATGGTGATATTATGAAACGATACGTTTCGGGGTAATTTGGGCAACTCCTGTTGTAAGGGTTATGTTGTGTGCTGTTCAAAAAAAAAAAAAGACGAAAAGAGTGCATTTTCTCGAGAGAGAACGACAAAAGAACGTGTTGTTTGGCATGTTGGTTGAGGTCTACAAACATACTGAAAGGCGCAAATGTCTTCTTTCTTGTGTGTTGTGTATTTGCGCCACTCAATATGTTTGTTTCTCGAGAGGGCGGCGCACTCCCAACAAAGATGGTTTAACCCTGCCGAAAACAAATACTACAAAAAAATGAAACAACCCATTTCGAGGAGGGGAAACCGGAGGGGTACAAGAGTGGAATGTGAATATAGCGAACGCGAAGGACCCTACACGCACTGTACCTCGAAGATTATTCTATAAGTTAATGTCATGTTGGGTGAGTGGGATAAAAGGTGTGCTCCTATAATCTCTAATTTTCGAATATCATGTCAGTTGCTTCATAGAACTCATGGAACCTTCTACCTTTTCAACTGGTGTTTTTTGTCCGTTTTGTAAACAGCACTGAGGGAACACTTTCTGAATAACAATACCCGCAAGATGATGAATCAGCAGTACACCACTGTTCTTGACATGTATTTGAAGAGGTAGATTCTTGCTGTTGATCTCGTTTTCATAGAAAAATACTTTTTCAGGTTTAACTCATCCTGAGCACTGTGACGAGCCTTAGAAACCGGGGCTCTACAAGCAGTATATAAATATATCATGTTAAACATTTCGTAAGTTAGAGAGAGAGGTAATTTATTTAGAACTAAGCACTCATAAAAGTGTGAATATTGATTTTGTACTGAGCAATGTAAATGAAAAGCCGTACACAGTGCATGGCTGGTGGTCTTAAGGTATGGAAACCACACCTTTGATCGTTATTCTTCCGGGCATGCCGATAATAGTAAAGAAGAACGAAGAGCCATTAGAGAAAATTGACGCAGATAGTTGGGCAAAGCGATTTCCATAATGTAGAAAATTACGCTCTCCGTCGCCCATATCAACGCCGCCTGTATAAACATTGCCTAAAGCGTGAGCGAAAAATGACCAAACAGCCACTCTCCTGCTGCTCTCTCCTTCCCTTCCCCGCTCTGTAGCTTTCCTGCACGCTTTCATATCCGCCGGCCAGCGCCGCTTCTCGGAAACTATGCAAAATAGTTGACAGTTTCTTTAGCGTTCCCCAGGTGGCGCTCCTACGCCTTCTTTTTCGCCATGCCTGTCTGTCTTGGTCTGTCGTAATAAAACCGCCTTTGCCTCGGAGCACAATTATTTGTGCTGCCGCATGCTGATTCCGGCTTTGCGCGCTTATCTACGTGGATCACGGGATCCGACATTTTATGAGTGGGGCATCCCCCCTCTGTCCCCTCCAGATTTCGGCCTTGTTTTGTCTCCGCTGTTCGCACTCGGCACCGGTATCCACTTTTAAAATTGAGGACTGTACTGTAAAAGCACCCGGACAGCGTAACGGACCCCTCAGCAGCTTATCCTTTTGTTTTCTATAATCTTCTGTAATTTACAAGCACGTGATATTTAGGAAAGTAATGTTAGAAGTTAGCGCCTGAACAAAAAATGGGCACGCAATTCCCCCCCCCCCCCCCCTAAATCCTCCAGAGGGAAAAACATCAGCAAAATAATGGCTGCACCATCCGAAAATGTCATTTTTCCGTTCGCGAGTTGTCTACCGCTCACCTAATATTTTCTTACAGTCTTTCAGTTTCGCCTCCGTCAGTTATCTTTGGAGAAATGCAGCAAGTATGAAGCGAGCGACACGTTGAACGAGATCCCCAGTGGGCCCCAGAACTATCGCCCCGTCACGTCTAAGATGTGAGCAAAACAGCTCTTGAAACCCAACAGGCAAGCTGACAGTTACACGTCGTAGAAGTGGGTGCAGCGTTCGCGACTCGCGAGCAGTGACGCAAGGCGAGATGTCCGCCGGCGCGCACCACATAGCGGATGAGTGCCTGAACTAGGCGTTCCTACCCTTCCCATTGAAAGGCGCGCGACGCGTCAGGCAATGTTTTACAGGTGGCGTTGCCCATATGAACACTACTTAAAGGGGCATCTCGCATGATTTGTCAAGACTAAGACAAGAGCTGCTCAATACTTGACCCTACGACAACCACGGCACCCTTCCAGCAATATATTGTCACGAAGCCAACGACGACGCAGTTGTCTTGCAGGAAAGCACGTTTATTTGAGCGAACTTGTGCTCCCCTAACAACACAAGGAATACACACGCGCGAAGCGGCAGTCAACAAAGTGACGTGTGCGAGTGAGCGTCGACGATCGGAATGCCGTGGCGCCGGCTCTGTAGGCTTTTATCTTTCGGCGCGAGTTTTTCTGGAACCGCCGATTTACCTCCAGATCATTGTAGATCAGAGAAGGTTTTCTGGGTAGTGACGTTAAGACGAAAGAGTCTGCTTATCTAAATGAGATAGCCCGTGCGGGATAAAAATAAAGAATGCAAGACGTGCTCGCTTGACACAGATAACAGGGCCGGGCGTGGCCGGGCAATACAAACAAACAATAAAAAAACAAACGCATACATGGTCCGCGGCATAACCCTCCTTCCTCCCCCCCCCTCTAAGAGTGCTCGACCCGATGCTGAAACAAAAAGACAGTCTGAACAAACAACAAAAATGTCCATCATCTGGCATAGTAAGGTTTCAAGCGAACCACGTTGACGAATTCAGGCCGCGTGCGTCGTTCCGGAAGCACCATCGGGGATCACCTCGTAGGTACGCTCGCCGACACGTCGTAGAATCTGGTAGGGTCCGAAATACCGTCCAGAAGCGTCTCACTGTGACCGCGTCTTCGGATGGGAGTCCAAACCCACACACGATCCCCAGGGTCATACTAGACGTGTCGGCGTCGAATAATATAGCGTCCGGCATCCACCAGCTGCTGATTCGTTATACAAACTCGAGCCACCTGGCGGGCCTGCTCCACACGTTGAAGGTATCCTTGGACCTCGGCATTGAGGTCGTCGTCTTCTACGTGCGGAAGCATGGCGTCGAGCATCGTAGTCGGCCGTCTTCCGTAGACAAGCTCCAATGGTGTCGTCTGCGTAGTTTCCTGCGTCACTGTATTGTACGCAAACGTGACATACGTGAGGACTTCGTCCCAAGTCTTATGCTCAACGTCAACGTACATGGACAGCATATCCGCAATCGTCTTGTTCAGACGTTTCATTAGTCCGTTCGTTTGGGGGTGTTACGCCGTCGTTCTTCGGCGATCCGTGTTGCTATAGCGTAAGATCCCTTGCATAAGCGACGCAGTGAAGGCAGTTCCTTGGTCCGTGATTAGGACTTCAGGATCTCCATGTCGCAGCACAAGTTGGTTTATAAAGAACTTGGCGACTTCTTGTGCAGTCCCCCTCGGAAGAGCGGCGGTCTCTGCATAGCGCATATTGTTGTCTGTCGCTACGACAATCAACTTGTTCTCTGATAGTGACGGAGAAAACGGGCCTAGAAGGTCAATTCCAATCAGTTGAAAGGGCCTCGATGGGACGCCGATCGGTTGCAGATGTCCAGCGCGTCTTGTCGGTGGAGTTTTTGTCGCTGGCAGTCACGCAATCTCCGAACGTAGTGGGTGACGTCGGATGTAAGGCGGGGCTAGAAGTACTTCGCCTTTATTTTTGCAATAGTGCAAGCTGTGCCGAGTTGTCTGGAAGACAGGACGACGTCGTACCTCGCTTCCAAATTTCGTCACGAAGGTCTGCGGGGATGGCAAGTAGATAAGTCGTTCTCGTTCCGGGGATGAAATTCTTCTTCACGCGTAGGAGTTTTTGAGGCTGAATGCTTGTAAGTTCCGCTTGAATGTTCTAGGCACGGCGACGTTGCGTCCTTCATGGCAGTCGATCCTGACGCGCAAGTCGGGGTCGGCACGCTGCTGGGCGGCTAGGTTGCTCTCCGTAACGTCTCCGAAAAACGCGCTGCCTTCATTGGAGTCTTGTGGTGGTGGGTCGACGGCGGCGTACGACAGGCAGTCGGTGTTGGAGTGTTTCCTGCCGGATTTATAGATGATTGTAACGTTGAACTCTTGCAGGCAAAAACTCCATCGCCCAAGACGGCCAGAGGGGTCCTTCGAATTGGCGAGCCAACACCGTGCATCGTGGTCTGTCACAAGTTTGAACGGTCTACCACACACGTATGGGCGCAATTTCAAATGGCCCTAATGATAGCCAGGCATTCTTTTTTAGAGGCAGAGTAGTTTTTCTCCTCCTTCGACAGAGCAGGGCTTGCATAGGCGATTACCTTTTCGCAACCGCTTTGCTTTTGGACGAGGACAGCACCCAGACATATATCGCTCGCGTCCGTGTGAATTTCCGTTTCAGCGTTTTCGTCGAAATGAGGGAGCACGGGCGGGTTTTGCAGGCATTGTTGTAGGTCGCAGACTGCCTTTTCTTGGGCGTTTTAACAGGCGAAAGAGGTGCTATCTTTTGTCAGGCGCGTGAGCGGCTCTGCAATGCGTGCGAAGCATTCGACGAAGCGCCGGTAGTATGCGCACAGTCCGAGTAATCTTCGTACGCTTTTTTTGCCTTTCGGTCTTGGGAAGTTCGCTATGGCTGATGTTTTCGCCGGGTCAGGCGGGACTCCCGCGGCATTGACAACATGGCCAAAAAACATGAATTCCTCTTACGCGAAACGGCACTTTTCGGGCTTCAGCGTTAACACCGACGGTACGAATGGCCTCGATTACAGACTGCAACCTTGCAAGGTGTTCATCGAAAGTCCGGGAGAATACCACAACGTCGTCGAGGTATACGAGGCAGGTGTGCCACTTCAGGCCAGCTAGCACAGTGTTCATGACTCCTTTAAACGTTGCTGGCGCCGTTCACAGCCCGAACGGTATCACCTTTGACTCGTATAGACCATTCGGCATTATAAATGCCGTCTTCTCTCCGTCTCTCTCGTCCACTTCAATTTGCCAGTAGCCGGTCTTCAGATCCATCGATGAGAAGTACTTCGCATGGCAGAGGTAGTCGAGGGCGTCGTCAATTCGTGGCAAGGGGTACACGTCCTTTTTGGTGATTCTGTTCAGACGCCAGTAGTCAACGCAGAACCTTAAAGTACCGTGTTTTTTCTTCACGAGTACGACCGGTGCAGCCCACGGACTTTTCGATGGCTGTATAATGTTGATTGATTGATTGTAGGGTTTAACGCGCTTACGCAACGCAGGCGATGACGCGCGCCGTAGGGGAGGGCTCCGGATTAATTTTGACCACCTGGGGATCTTTAACGTGCGCCGAAATCTCGTACACATGGGCGTTTTTGCTTTTCGCCTCCATCAGAAAAGCGGCCGCCGCGGCCGGGAATCGAACCCGCGACCTCGTGCTCAGCAGCGCAACGCCTTAGCCACTGAGCCACCGCGGCGGGTGGCTGTATAATGTTGTCGGTGAGCATGTTGTCGACTTCAGTCCGGATGGCTTCTCGCTCGTTTGAAGAGACGCAGTACGGTGACTGTCGGGTAGGTCGGGCTTCATCCTCGGTTATTATCCTGTGGTTCGCCAGAGGTGTCTTACGTAACCTTGAGTTCAACGAAAACACTCGCTGTAGCGACGCCGCAAAGTCAATAGCTTGTTTCTTTCTTCTTGCGGTAGCGCCGGATTCACATCGAAGGGATGCGTAGGCCTGAAGGTATCTTTGGGTGGGTGTTCAAATTCGCGACTGCGATCACTTCACTAGCTTCTTGCGTTTATTCGAGGAAAGCAATTGCAGAGCCCTTGTTTAAATGCTTGTACTCCTCGGTGAAATTGGTGACCAAAACGGGGGATTTGTGTTGTCTAAACCGCGCAATGCCTCTTGCGTCAGACACTCAGTGGTAGAGAAGCAACCTTTGGTCACTATCCATGATAACGTCGACGTCCAGAGCAGTACCTTCACAGTAGACGGTCATCATCAAGCGGGCGTGGGGTGGCAAGGTGACATGATCATCGGCGGTCCTTAGAGCTGCACGGTGTTGGGGTTCGGTTCCAGCGTCATGGAGTGATTCGAGGAAAACGTTATCGACTTGGTCTGCAGATCAATTATTGCGCCGTTGTCCATCAAATGGTCAATTCCGATAATCACGTCGCGGGAGCAGTTAGGTAAGATAACGAACGCGGCAGGGTACGTTGTGCCGTCTATGGTGACGCGGCATGTGCACTTTCCACTTGGCGTCACGAGGTGGCCTCCTGCTGTGCGTATATGCGGACCGTCTCATCTGGTCATAACTTTTTTCAGCTTAGACGCAAATGGTCGGCTTATTACTGAGTAGTCGGTTCACGTGTCTATGAGGGCGACTACGTCAAAGCCGTCGATGGACACTTTGACGTCGGATGCCACCTTCCTCGAGTTTCGGGTGCGTCGGGGCATCGCATCTCGTCTTGTGCGTGTTGACGGTCGTGAACTATGCGTCGTCGTTGTCATCGTCTTCTCAGCGGCACTCTCGGTCGTGTCGGGTACACGTCGTGCCGTGTAGCTATCGTCGTGTTCGGGAGTTTCGTCAGGGTTACGTACGGTCGTCGAGATGAGGGTATGTCTTGAATCACTGTCTTCGGCGCGTCCTCGCGTCGTTGGAGGGTTTCCGGTTTTTCGCCGTAGAGCTACTTCACCTCCTGAAGTTGCTGCTTTTAGTTTTCCCCGCGTGGGCTGGGGGACCTTCCACGTGCAATATCACCACTTCCACGGCGGTTGGGCGACTGGTATGGGTAGGGCGACGGTGATCAGTTGAAATGGGGTGGCCCACGGCTGGTGTTGGAGAGGCATTTGATCTCCGTTGGGCGCTGGCTGGGTCGGGGGCGGGGTGCTTCAATGGAGAACCCCCTTAAACGTGCCTCTTGTAAGGAAAGCGACGGTAGATGTGATCGGCCTCTCCGCAGTGGTAGCACAGCGGGCGATTTTTGGGGGTTCGCCAGACGTCCGTTTTCCTCGGGTTCTGGTTTTGGGCTGCAGGGGGTCGTGCGGGTGACAGTGGACGGTGGTACGGCGGGACTTCTTGACGACGGGTTGGATCGTGGCGGGGTTGACGAACAGCCGCAGAGTAGGCCATGGCTTGTGGTTCGCGTGGTGCTTCCGACGGCGTAGAAGTTCTCAGTGCATTTCGGACTTCTCGGATTACATGGGTCAGGGAAGCCACTTGAGGTTGCGGCGTCGTTAGAAAAAGCTTCCGAAGCTCCTCCGTGACCACTTCTGGATTGGTCTCCCGCAATGCATCGGAGCTTCCAGTTGCGGCACCTATGGTCTCCAAGAACAGCGCGTTGACAGGGCGGTCGTACTGCCTCGTTCGAATTTCTAGCGTCTTCTCCAGCGCGGCAGCTTCAGACGCGAATTCGGCCACCGTTTTAGTGGGGTTGCGGACAAGGCAAGCAGAGTTCTTGCTTTACTCCTCTCATCAGAAACCTTACTTTCTTTTCCTCCGTCATTTCTGGTTGCACACGGCGAAAAAGTCGCTTCACATCTTTGACGAAGATCATGACCCCTTCGTTGGGGTGCTGGGTTCGAGTTTCCAGCAAAAGCACATCGCGTTCTTTTCTGATCACGGTAGTAAAGGTTATAATAAACTTGATTTTGAAGTGAGCCCAGTTGGTCAAGGAGCTCTCGTGGCTCTCGAACCAAGTACGAGCTGAATCTTCCAAGTAAAAAAAAACATGCCGGAACGTTTCTGCGTAGTCCCACCGGTTGAATGTCCGGACGCGCTCCAGTTTCTCCAACCATTCTTCCAATTCTTCTGCGGAGGCTCCTCAGAATGCTGGCGGTTCCCATGGCTGCTGCAGGACGATTGGCGATGTTGCTTCTTGCACCATGGTGTCGGTTCCAGCGTTCGTTATCTTGGGCCCTTCTGGCAGAAGACCGAACTCGGGTAGTAATCCTTGAAGTCGGCGGCTTTCCCTGGTTGTACGGGCTTGGCGGCTTCCAGATGTCGTAAAGAGCATGAAGGGTGCGTACCCAGCACGTCTACCAGATTGCACGAAGCCAGAGACGACGCATTTGCCTTGAAGGAAAACACGTTTATTGGAGCCAACTTGTGCTACCCTGACAACTCAAACAATACAGACGCGGCGAAGCAACAGTCAACAAAGTGACGTGTGCGAGCGAGCGGCGATGGTTCGAATGCCTTGGCGTCGGCTCTGCAGGCTTTTATCTTTCAACGCGAGTGTTTCTGGAACCGTGGATTTACATCGAGATCATTGTATATCAGAGAAGATTATTCTGGGCGTTGTTCTGGGCTAGTGACGTTAAGACGAAACAGTCTGCTTATCTAAATGAGATAGCCCATGCGGCCTAAAAATAAAGAATGCAAGACGCGCTTCGCTTGACACAGATAACAAGGCCGGGCATGGCCGGGCAGTAAAAACAAACAATAAATAAACAAACAACCACATACATGGTTCGCGGCAATATTGATAGCAGGCAGAGTTACTCCCCTTAATATCCTGCACAATATCTGCCATATCCATAGTAAAGCTAAAAGAGAATACGCCGAAAAAGCGAGGCGAAAGACAGGACAAATTGTATGTCGGCCACCCAGAGATCTAATCAAAAAGCAGCAAACCTCCCCCGTCACCACCAAAAAAAACATGTTAACCTTTAATTGCTGACGTATGGCGACGAAAATGCACGTCAACAAATATTATGACGACCTCATTTTTCGACCGTGGCATTGCATTTTCAGGAACTGTGCGTGCGTTTCAAGACACTGTGTATTATATTTTTTAAGTATACGCGTATGAAAAAAAGCTACTAATTGATTATCAGATCTTTTCTTTACCCCAGTAGAATCTCCCGTCTCTGTTTTCGGAAACAGCAGTCGTCAGAAGGTTTCAAAATTGCGTACTGGTAATCAATTAAAATCCAAATGTATTTGGCTACACGGTACTACGCAGTCATTCCACCTAATAATATTGTCACTCTTTCATTTACTTATTCCGTTTCAGACAAAAACTGTCGTGTGATAATAATCCTCCGGGGAAGCACACTGGAACTTGGAAGCCACATTTACTCTACAAAAATTCAAATGAGCGCGCTGTGTGTCTTCTTTGCGTTGCTGGCCATTGTGCAGAACAGCGCTTAAAAACTTCAAAAGATAGGACAGTACCCCATAATATTCAATTGACGTCTTGAACTGGATTAGTTCCTGTACACATGCGGTTGGTAGGAATAATTTTGAAATAAAGTAAAAATCTAGGCCCTAATAACCGCAACCAAAGAAATATTTATATACCTTTGTGCTGTGTGCATCCTGAATATTAATTAACCGGCCTTGCAAAAGTGTTTGCTCAAAAAAAAGGAGATGCGTTTGGCTTTGTTTTGCACGCATTGTAATGAAAAAGGCCGGGCGTCAAATGCTAAAGAAAACAACGCTCGTTAAGACAACCCCACAGTTAAAAGGTGCGTTTAAGGGCACAGTATTTAATACAACATGGTGGCTATTTAAAACGCGTAAAACGGTTCAGCGACAAACACTACAGCATCTACCCACTGGCCAACTCGAAGCTAAGCTCACAGCCCGAACCGAGAATACTGAAATATATAAGGTTTGTTTTGAGTTGTTTTGTAGTTTCCATATCATTCTAGGTCGCAAAAACAGCCGCTATGACCGTCTCATGCTCGTATTTTTCAGAAACAACCTTCCAGGATGACATGTAACGTGTGTGAACATATTTTTGCATGGACTATTCCTAAAGCTGATGGAAGTTATAGTATAACGGGTCCTAAAGCTAATAACTATGTAAGAATTTTTCCCATGCATTTGTAGCACCTGCAGGATTTTGCTCCTTACAGGGTGCCTTTGCCTTGGAGAGAGCTGCGGACATTAGGGCAAACATTCAGTCGCAGTTGATGAGAACCTAAAAAGTTACCTATACTAAACACAACATATTGCGATGTTTAGATGTATTTAGGGACGTCTAAAATGATCAAATATTCCACTTGTGCACAGGAATCAGCTTTCTATATTTGTTCAAAGTTTGCAATCTGTTCTTGGCGCCTTTTTTATACCTTGATTATCTTCACGCCACGTTCATTTGCAATCCAGATGTTTTCATGGCACTGATAATCTATCCCTGGCATTGTTGAGTTCTTTCGGCCACTTCTGAAAATCCCAATGCCCGTGACCTTTGCAACCAGTTGCCCGTTTGCCTCAGTGCTAAGCATTGCTTCATTATTATATCTGGTAGCATGCGGATGGTCCCTCGTGTTAGTTAACATTGATTTTTTGAAATCTCTGTTGTTCAACATTTTCTTATTTATTGGGGAATGTGTTGCAGGGTAGTAGCCACTGGCTGAACTGCTTCATCTTGTCATCGAGCGAATGAAAGACAACTGTTTCATGATTTCAAACCTTCTGCTACTGGTGCTTTGCGATAGCAGGAACAGAAAAAGTACAAAAGTAAATTAGCAGACTCCGCGTCTTTGCAATTCATCCGGAAAAGGAAACAAAATGCGATATTAGCATTATGAACAGTATGTGGGGGAGTGTAGTAGCGAATTTTGATTGGTTTCGGGGATATGAGACGAAATAATGCCACTTCTCTGGACTGAGGTGTTTGAGAAGACAACTTGGACTGCTTTAGTTTTGCTGTTATGGTTTGAGTGCTATTGAAGTCAAAAGGCTTGTTTAATGTGCTTCAGAACGAGCAAGTATTGCGGCCAATGAGTAATAAGAAATATTCGGTGCAAAATAACTGTTTTGCAGTTGTTAGAACGAATACAAGCATTTCGCGCGCGCAAATCTGGGCACCGTCATTATAATGAAACCAGTAGCCTAACCATTAGCTTCACTGCTCGTTGTATACCTACGTTACGCCTTTTTGCTGTTTTTTCGTTATGTTACGCCGGTATGTAACTACGAATTACGATAGCCTTTTACGTGTTCCACGGCTCTAACACTATTATGGTGGACAACAGCAAATATGTGCGTGGAGTTCTGACAGCGCCCATATTTGATTTGAGGTGTGCGAATGCCAAATACCTTCATAGTGGCCCATACGTGCAGAAGAGTCTTTGACAGCGGTATAAAGTGGCGGGTCTACATAATCGCTAAGGTGTACGAAAAACTCAAAAGGCTGGGAAGGTAAGTCATCAGATTAAAGACGCCCGAAGCGCGCATAAGATCGCAAATGGTGTAGCTTCGTGAAACAACCCATAACAGCACGAAATAATAAAAAAGCCTAAATTGCTAAAGTGTCGGGTACACACCCACAACAATGACATGTGAGTACCTTTGGGCCCATTTTGTGACACAGATTAACAAAATGCGGACAGCTTTTGCCATTTTATAAGTAGTTACATAGACATGGTCTTGTCGTATTCTCCGCGCTTCTCGTTTACCGCCTTCGTCTTATGCCCTCCGCTGGAACGTAAATCTGCGGCATGTTTTGTCTTAAAAAATACCTTCCATCCTCCCCATTTGCAGTGAAGCGCTTAGATGCTTGTATGTGCTGCTTTTTCTGCGTCTCCGCATTTACAAAAAAGCTGCAAGAAGAAATGACGTGGGCAGCACCACCGTCCACCACTGGTAATGGTTACCAAAATGCAAAAAAAAACGAAAACTGAAAAGAGCTCAGACAAGTGTGAATTCGACGCCTCCTTATGAGCCTTCATGAATTAGCCGGTGGAAGCAAGAGGTAGGGAAATGCAAAAAGAATAAATGTGACAGGGTGGCTCGCAGGAATGCGCAGAAGAATACGCAGAAACAGCCAACAAACGATAAAAAAAAATAAAAAAACTTCCCCTCTGGAGGCCATTGAGAAACAGGAGGGGGAGCCCCCAGGACATTTAGGCGAAGAAAAAGAACGACAGGGCACAGCTCACTTCGTTTTCTTAGGTAAGTTTTGGAAAGCGCTTTTTCAGTTTTTTTTAGGAGAGCATGTAAATCTCTGCATCTATCTGCTCGCACATATACCGACTGCATTTACACCGCATACAAATGCATTTCGGTGCGGCCCAATTTCACAACGTAAACATAAGAAGCATACGTAACGTGTATAGGGTTACAGAATGTTGTCAAGCATTGCATCTTTCTTTAAATATATTTAAACATTACGGCAAATACTTTTGCTCAACTTCAGAAAACTATGTTTTATTTAAGACCCTTTTGCAGGGGCGGACACTAGTATATTAAGCGACCTTTCGTTTCTTACTTGCACTGGGAGCATTGCTACAATTATTTCTGTTTACAGCTTGCAAGTGGTACCCCCGGTGTTTTTCTGTCAAAATTCCAACTCGGACTTGAGCATCAGTACACTTGTCATGATATTTTAGGAACAAACAACCGCCATTTCAATCTTATGGTCTTTTTCAGATGTTTAGGACAACTGTTCCCACACACCCCGTTTATGACTTTTTCTCGATCTTGCTACTGCAGTGAAAGGTCGACGGCATTTTTCGATTAAAAAATTTGCTTTATGAAGCTTAGCTGGCTGGAAATCTCCAGCGTACACGAATGGCGTCGTCAGCGGTCTTTTTAGCAACATATTTGTGCTGGAGTCTATTGCCGGTATTATCCCACAACATTGTACCACAGGATTTTCCTTCTGTCAGCCTAAGACAAGTACGTTTTCCTAGTTTGTTGTTCTAAATAGCAGTGCTTTTTTATTATTGACATCATAATAGTTGTGTCACTTCATTCTTCCGGTAAGATAAGAATTGTTAAGGCGCTATTTCGTCCCATAAAAGTAACGCAATAAAAGCTAAAGGCCATTACTTTTGAGTGCTTTCAGACTAGAGGTTTTGAATGTTATGGTTCATACGTAATGTCTCGTTTTGTCACGGACATTTCGTGGGTAATGGCATAATTATGCATTGGCGGAAATGAGTACATCAAGAAGAATAGAGAAATTATAATAGAACAATAATTGATTGATTGTAGGGTTTAACCCGCCGACGAAACGCAGGCGATGAGGTGCGCTGTAGTGGAGGAATCCGGAATAATTTTTAACACCTAGGGATCTTTCACATGCACCGATATTCTCTTACACATGGGCGTTTGTGCTTTTCGCCTTCATCAGAAATGCGGCCGCCGCGGCCGGGAATCGAACTCGCGTCCTCGTGCTCAGCAGCGCAATGCCTTATTTACTGAGCCAATGTGGCGGGGGTATCAAATTTCTCGAGGGCCACATTACTTCGAAACCTTGACACAACTGTGCCGTCATGGCCTTTGTCACCCGTTCATGCGCCAAAATTGCAGTTGAGGAGTTCCCGTATCTTTTTGTCCTTGCAAGAATATTCACAAGCATAAATGAATACTCTGTGAGTTGGAGCTAGTTGGGGCTCTGCGGTAGAGCTTTAGGAGCGAAAACAATTTTCACCATAGACGTGAATGACGGAAAAGGCGCTATCCTAAAAGCATAGTGTATAGTTCAAATCAAAAGATAATAGCTGTAGCAACGCGATGTATTAGGGATTTGACAAATCTATGTCTCTTCCGCTCCCGCAATTTCACTCCCCCTCCAATCAAGTCAAGCTTTTTAGCGGTTGATGTTACAGAGGTCACTAGCACTTGGAGTCGTAGCAATAAAAGGCCAAGTCACTTGTGTGCCATTTTCCAGAAACCGTTTAACCACACCACAATATAATATGGGTCCTACCGCATGGCAGCTCCCAAAAGTATTCGAGTTATCCCGCTGACTCCTTGGTTAGAAACTGGGACGCATGGTTCAAAAGAGGCATCATAAACAAAAGAACTCTCTGCCAGGTACCTTTGCGGCCACGCCTTATCTCTTTACATAACTACCATCACAAACTCTTTCCTTGTCAAAGTATCATTATAAGCATACCGGCTACTTCGCCATTATTCTGTCTACCGGCTAGGCCTTGAGTAAATCTGTTTGATTGCGACGGTCTGCTTTCTGTTTACGTGGCGGCAGAACAATGATGAGGCGAACCATGGGCGACGATGAAGTGATGTATTTACAAGATGTTGCCGCAGAGCGATGCAATCTATTTACAAGCGGCCATGATCGCTCGGGCGAGCCGCGTCCTCTTCGTCGTCTTCGGTGACGGGTTATGGAGCTATGGGGCATTGTCCACGTAGGTGTTCCGTGACATCACCTCCACCACAGATGTTGCGGAGCAAGGTAAACGCTTATTTACAAGTAGTAAACGAATCTGTCTCTATTGGCAGATAATTAGGAAGGCGAATTCGGACAGGCAGCTAGGTCCTTCAGCTCGTGCACCCGCTTGTCCACCCGAGAGCCTTCTTCCTCGACGGATAGCCAGGCTGCCGCACAACCATGGCACATGCCCACTTTGGGGGATTGCGCCCTTCGCAAGTCGAGTGTCTGGCCAGCTCATTTCTCTAATAAGTTCTACGCAGCATAATATATTAATATATGAATATATATATATATATATGTACACATATATATATATCAGTGTGTCGAACCGGAACTGAACCGAAAAAAAAATACCGGTTACGGGTTTCTGCTAAAACGGTTTGACTCTCCGTTCTTGATATTACGCAGTCACTGCAATTCAGACCTTTTTTCCTTCACGCCTTATAAACTTCGTACCCACTCGCGCACTTTCCCCTCCAGACAATTGAACATTACCACGCTGTGTCTAACAACAGCGGAAATGAATGAGCACCAATGTAGCAATGGTCTGTTGCTGCTGGGAGCGCGAGCGTAGTGCTAGCCGACCATACAAAATGTCATTCTGGGCAGCTGGCAGGGGATATAAAACGACTTTGCCCTAACCCCTAGCTTGGACTTTATTGGAGCAATCAGGCTTCAGGAGTGCTCCACTACGCAACAGCGGAAGCTCGCACCATATGTGTGCAAACTTTTTGCATTTCATAATTTGTTTGCAGGGCGCGACACCTGCAAACTGTTAATACTTGACAAGTGTGACCGCAGGAGCTGCTCAGTGGCTAAGCCGTTTGCTGCTGACCACAAGTGGCCTCAATCTCCCTTCCAAACGGCCTTTTTCTGAAGTATATGGAAATCGTGAACGTCCGTTTAGCGAGACTTTCATCCACGCTTAATATCACAAGCTGGTAAAAATAAGACTGCCCGCATGCAACATAGGCGGCGCCTCGAAACAGAGGTTGTAGCACGGAGCCTTAAATGCACGAGTTTTGAAAAAACTGGTGCATTTGAAAAAAAGGCAGACCACCTGTGGTTATAACCATCGCTAGCGCCAGGCTATTAAAGTGCCTCACCGGGAAAGAGAGGGAGTCTGGCTGCAACAATGAAACTGCGAACGCACGAGGAACGCTCGGGTGTGGGCAAAGCACTAAGGATCAGCACTACGCTGAGATTGGAGACCTGAAGCAATTTGGGCGTCTGGAGCCTAACGGTGTAAGGACTCCACCTCTCGCATTGGCGTACTGTTGCTGAAGTTTAAATCCTCATAAGTGGTAGCGCGGAACCTGGGTGTGCCCCCCCCCCTACTTGAGCCACCTGTTGATCACTGGCCGTAATCAATAACTGCTGCCCACTGCTTTCTGTAGCCTGCCACCTGCTCTTGCGCTATTGTCGAGCACACTGCTACCGCCGGCGCTACGGCGCAATCATTGCATCGTCACACCTTATCTCGCACCGCCACAGGAACGAACGCCGCCATGAAAATTCTGTAATCATCGGGGTGAACATTTGGGGGGATCATTTATTTGGGTTTTTGAAGTGGGTATTTTTTTGCTTTAGATACATTTCGCGTAACGTATCCTTGGAATTGATTGTTAGTTTAGATTTAGTCCTTTGTATTCTAAGTTATACCAGCCATTGTTTCTTTGTTTTAATTCAGTCCTTAGGCTTAGTACTCTTTTTTACATTGTGCTTCCATTGGAAATACCTGTGTGTTCATAACCTTAGCCAACTCCTCTCTTCGATTATTGGACCTGACGAAAGTGCGACTTGCTATTTGGTATGCCACCGACCTCGTAATTTTCGGACGAGCCGTTAGTTTGGCAGTTAGTGCTTACTGTACCTGTGTACTTTAGCTTGTTTATCACAAAAACTGTATTCCTGTGGGTTTGTTTTGCCAATTTTTCAAGGTACCAAATTGTTTCAGTAAAAGGTGCAGTGACCAATATTTTAAATGAATCGTTCAGTGACCCCTGTAAGTAAAGAAACAGTTGAGGGAAACGGGCAATATTTACAAAAATATTTTTTATTTCAGCAATATACTTAAAACACGTATATTACCAGTGTTTTTTGTATTCTAGTTTCTGAACACAACAAGCCACATATGGACTTATCTCGGTACGACGAAAGACATAACTTGTAAGGTTGATATACCTTTATACGAAACATATAAAAAGGTCTTCTTCAAAAGGAAGTATATAACCAACACTACCCAAAGGTGAGAAGTTTCCCACATGTTTATATGCTACGCATTATACCACATACGCAGTTTTTATGGGTTTGTGCTTTATTTCTAGAGGGAAGAAAACTACCAATCAGAGACTACTTGGAGTGTTTTATGACGAAGAATTTTGGCACGAACCAACCATAATGCAAATTACTTCACAAGGTAGGCTTTGTGCTTCGGTTTCAGAAAATGTTACTCCAGGGTGTTGACATTGATAGTTTCCTAAGGTCACGTTTGAAACCATCTTTTTGCAGCAAAGGTGCCCAGATAAATGGCATCATTACACGGGGAACTATAAAATAGTAGAAAAACTTTTTCAAATTCCCATTCTTCTTGCTGTTTCTGCAGCCCTGACTTGAATGTCGTCGTTCTTTCGTGGTTTACCATAGCATACACAAAGGAAAGTTTCTTTTCAGAAAAAAACGGGGATCTTGGGCTCGATTTACTATGCGTTAAGTGTACACGTCATCAAAGAATTTTAAGACAGACAAATGCTGAAAGCAGCTATGTTTTGGGTTTAGATATATAACCACTGTCCAGATACCTGGTGTTTGTGTACAAGATAAAGCAAAAAATACCCTAAGATATCGAATAATAAAGCAGCTACACTCCACAGAACCAAAAGTACAAAAAGAAAACCTCTCATTTGGCGCTTCAAATATCACTGTTTTCTTTAAACAAAACCTCTTACTTTAAAATGACACATTTACTCGGTTATAAGCCCCCCTTTTTCCACAATCGCGATTCCCAAAATGAGAGGGGCGCTTAGATTCCAGAAACCTACGTTCCACCCCCCCCCACTTTTCTCGCTGCCGTATCTTCACAAAATGCATGAACGGTATTATATTTTCCGCCGCAGAAAACATTCACTATAGATATGTATATAAATATATATATATATATATATATATATATATATATATATATATATATATATATATATATATATATATATATATAAATATATATATATATATATATATATATATATATATATATATATATATATATATATATATATATGTGTGTGTGTGTGTGTGCGTATGCGTGTATGTAAATGCACATCAATAAATGTGAACCCACCGCTTACGCCGGATACTCAGTCGCCCTTACTACCATTCGAGTCGGTTGTGCAGCTCGGGACAACGCTCTGAGTATCCCCATCAGGTCGCCCTTTCTTTTGTTGCAGTGGGTCTGTAGTCAAAAACATCATAATTACTTTCCACCACGTCAACTAGGCACCGCGTCCAGGCGTATGGAATTCACCCGGCGACGGTTCCTTATAAAAGGGGGTGCTTAGTTTGCCCGCAAACTTTTTTTCTAACTTTTTCCCCGAAAGCAGCAGAGGGTGCTTAAAATCGGGGGTGCCTATAGTCGCGAAAATACGGTAGTAAAAAAACCACAGAATCCGATGTTGACATATGGTGCAGTGAAGATTGTCTATGCACTGCTGGGCTTCTGTGTTAATTACTTTGCCTTTGCAAATTCCCAGATTAGTTCAGCCAAATATACCTTGCAATATTAAAGAATTAGGTTACGCTTCATCTTCAATATTTAAAGCACACAGTAACAGTGCCAGTGCTTCCACGTCCATCATTGTATGACAGTTAAAACTACAATACCCGCTTCAGCGTGGGGCTCATGAAAATGAAAAAAAAGTACTAGTAAAATGGGATAAGCTTGGTTTCAGCTATTTCTTGATACAGGTAGTTCATTCAAAGTAAAACGAGTCACATACATAGGGTATTTGTAGTTGTTAAAACAGTGCAATATATTCACTGGAGAATATCAAGTTTATGTTTACAGGTTTTCACATAAAGGGGCTGTTTATGATCTATAAGGCAATTGTCTTTGGCAGCTAGTTTGTTTTTAGCCTCATAGGCAACACACAATTTGAAACTGTGCATTGTAATGTATTTTAAAGCGTTGAAAGGAAGTGGCCTTCTAACGAAAAGTTAGAGCATGATATTCTACTCTGGGTGTCAAAATTGCGTACACGCACGTCTAAAAGCAAATATACTTATAAATATTTTGTCCAAAAATATCTATTTCCAAGAAGCAAAACATTGAAAAGAAAACGTGCAATGCTTCTATTCCAGGAATTGATGAAGAACATAACCCTCATAACCGCGAGGCCAAAGTGCATATAAAAATATTTTTGTGTGCTGTACCTCTGAGTTCATTAAAATTATGACAAACTAAGCATTGTATATAAGGTTCACTGTCATTTTCAATCTCCAAAATAAAAAATCACATTTTAATATAATGTTTGTATTAGACGCTAGGCCTACAGTTCGGGAAAATTGTTGACAATCACTGACGGCACCGCGGAACACAAAAAAAGTATTCATGTGGTTGAATTTTTAAAAGGAGTTTCTGGAATCCAGTGAAAAGATTAAAAAAAGGTAGTCAACACATTAAACATACCAGGCGGATGGCCTGCACTGAACGTTTGTCAACCGGCAGTCCTATATCTTTAATAAAGGCCAACAGACCCGAAAAATACATATTTGGTTAAAATTGAGTATGTTTGTTAAAGATCATTTGCCCGAAAGATCTTATCACATTCTTGTGATAAATTCAAACACTCACAAATATTGAGAGGGCCTTGCGAGACAGGTGCAGGAGGACGTTTATTAGGAAGCGTTGCAACCGTCGCGGACTCGGAACTAGCCTCAGATGATAATGATGTTTTCAAGAGGAGGATGGTTGTAAGAATGGTGATGAGGATGATTATGAAGGGAAGAAGATAAAGCACAGGATGGTGCCCACAATGTACGAGCCGGTGATGGTAAATTAGACGCGATGCTCAGAACGTGCTCACAATAAATATACCTGTAGCCCTTAAGTCTTGTGCACTTTATTCGGTTGCAAGGAATGTTAATCATTCGGAGCCTCAATGTGCCCAAGCCTTAAACTAGGGCACATTGTTTCGCGCACCTTTTCTTCTGTAGATCACATTGCCTTAAATGTAACAAGAGGCTCTACAAATAAAAAAAGGTTTTGGGCATCATGGAAGACAAAAGAATTGATAGAATATGTGAAATAATTGTAGGAACTTTTACGGTTGTCATGAGAGCGAGAAGCGTGAAATCGGAACATAAAGTGCTAGGGTCCCTACTATCGATAATCAGTGTTCTCTTGATTATACTTGTCCTGTATATATTGCTAATATTACTTCTTCCTGACTATTGCAATTGACGTAAAAAGAACCTGACCACGAGTACTCAGAGGAGCTGGCATATCAAGACGAAGGTAATACCTGCGGGATATTTTTGACGTTTAAAGAGAAGCCAATGGGCAGCCAATATTTTCACTGTAAGTTTTGCATTTACATTTATTACAAGACATTGAACTATTTATTACACGGCACAAAATATAAATATATTTTGGGCAAGTAAGAGCGCCCAATTCTTAAAAGGAAACAGGAAAAGCAAAACCATCGCATCAAAAAGCAGCAACTGATAAAAATTCCATAAACTGCAAGATTTGTTTTGTAAAACAGCAAATATACTAAGACCAAAGCACGCACAAGCGCGACCCCTAATCTGGAATTTCAGATATTTTAAGTAAAGACTTTAAACAATAAAAATGGAGGACTCTTAAGCTTCGCCTTTAGGCGTGGAACGCGAGAGCGTTTTCCTACTCGGCAAAAAATAAACGTTTTTGTGCCACCGCCACAGATATACGCCAGGCCATCTATCGCACACACAATTTAGCAGCGAACACATGCTACTAAAAAAGAGGCCATTTTATAAACTAGCGTAGCTCGTGGGACAAGCATTGGAGGTTGAAGTCAGCAAGTGACGCTCGTCACGTCACGTTTTCGAAAAAAACTTCACCGTTCTCCATCTACCCGTTCTACTTAGCGCTTAGTACAGCATGCGCTTAGACCATGCAAAAAATAAAAACATGTTTAGGAATCTTGTATGACACAAAAAGGCTAGCTGGCCGCGGACGGCAACTAGTGGTGCGCCGAGGATAAGAAAATGTTTTCTGGGTGACACTGTTGGCATGGCTGCAAGCGCCTCTCCGAAATGCACCACGTCTCCTCTCGTGCACGCTACCGCTGGTATAGATATATTGTTATGCATACTGTCGTGTACATTGGTAATTCCATTGTACATTGGTATATTGGTGTGTACATTGTTCTTTGAGAATCCCTAGAGAGGCAAGCGTAGCAGGGGCAGCAGAAAGTTAGATGGAAAAACGAGATCAAGAGGTTAGCGGGTATAAATTGGTCGCAGTTAGCGCAGGACCGCGGTAATTGGAGATTAATGGGAGAGGCCTTTGCTCTGTAGTGGGCGTAGATAGGATTGTGATAATATTTTAGTGGAGCTAAGGACGACGTGGGTTTCTTCAAGAACAAACAAACTGGTGCTCCGCTTAAAACTCAGCGTTTACACAAGAGGCGACGAACCAGTAGGCAACATCCCGTGGCACAGGCGGGTTTCGGCGAATCGAATGCCCCAGAGTTTGCCCTGCGAGCACTTGTGAACCTGGCCCTCGACATTCTCGACGCTTGATGTTGTGTTTGAATAAAGTTTATTCCTCGTCCTCCTCCTCGACGCTCCAACCTTCAATGTCAAGACGCCGGGAATCACGCAGTTGGTCTTCTTTGGGTATGGACCCCGATTCATAGATGCGGACTCAGCGAGAAGGCCCGGATACAGTATTTTGAACAGTACAGAATTCTGTGACGTGTTTTGACATATACGTTTTGGCACCGTCCAATCAGATCTGGGACATTTGCGACAAAGAGAAACATTATGGCTATAAACAATAGGCGATACGCCTTTTATACCAATAAACATAGTTTCCACGGCACAGAAAAGAAAGAGATAACACGCAAACAAAACCAGCAGAGGAATTACCCTTCTCTAGAAATGCATTGACCCGACGCTAAAGTAAAACTCTAAAACCAACAAAAATTTTCGCATCTTCCACAGTAGGGCTTGAGACGAACCACGTGGACGACGTCGGATTACGTGCGCCGTTATAATGACCGGAGCAAATGTCGGGGACAACCTTCCAGCTAGTTTAACACGTTGCTGAATTATGTGCGGTCCAAAATACTGTCTCAGGTGCTTCTCGCTGAGTCCGCATCCATTAATGGGGGTTCAAACTCACAGACGACAACCTGGGTGATTCTCGGCGTCTCGACATTGAAGGTTAGACAGTGGAGAACGAAGAGGAGGAAAAAAATTGACCGCGTATTTCCTCTTTTTGTTGCAAATGTCGTCAAAAGACGGTGATCTTCGTAGAGATCTGCCAAGGAAATGCCCCCTTTAGCTTTCCCGATCACCTCTTATGCTGTTCCTGAACCGTCGCGCTCATCCAAAGGTTTAGCCAACCAAGGGTTTGCTCAAGGCGTTTTGAATGTATCGCGCTCCACTGCTACAGGCTGGGTTCCTCGATGCCACCGCTTCAGTACGGCGGTGACGCGCGTGAATCCAGGCGGCCGACTTTAAGGTTAAGAGAACAGCGTGGCCGTGCTCCACGGGCGTTCCAAGCACAACGTGTAACCTAGCTAGTGGAACAACCATTTTTGCCGTGGTCAATCCCCCCTTGTGGGTGCGGGCTAAATCTTTGAGGACATCATCATCATTATCATGTTGTGTTGCTGTTACGTGAGTTTTCATATGCCGCCAGGAAGTGGCGCGGACAACAGCGGGTTGGGGTTTCTCCAGTACAAGCAGAATATCATTTACTACCGAAAAACCAAGCATCTATGAATTTTTGAATAAAACAACACTGTAAATATACCTTGTGCACTAATTTCCTGACTTATAATTGCGTATTGTCTTGTTCTTGTTCAGCAAAGTTGAGAAGTATGAACATATAAACCAGGCTTAGACGCTTACCTTTGGCCGTGAGTTTATAAGACTATTGGGCAATATCTGCTTTGCTTTGGCCGGGAGGCTGAATCGTGTCACAGACCGACCAAAATTTCTGGGTTTAAGTAGTCCAAGAAAAACTATCGTCTTTAAAACTTTATTTGAACGCAACATTAAATGTCGAGATTCACCCCGTCCAGCGTCACCTACGCCTACTGGCCTGTGAGCTAGTCCTAGGCTAGCCAAATGCGACACGTTGGTGAGAAGGGTGGGGAAAATGTGGGGATTGAATTGCAATGGGGCAGGAGAATATGCAGTGTTCGAAATTAGCGTACGGTACGGGGCAATTTGGACATGGTGCTGAGTGCTGGAGACGGTAGAGAAAGGAACGACCAGTTGTAAGGAGGGTATTTACTGTATGCGTCGAAGAATGCGTAGTTGCATGGTGGTTAGAGATTTGTTTCGAACAGGAAGTGTACGAACAGTTTCTCGGATGCTCTTGTAGTGAAGCTTTATTTTTGTTTGTTGTGGAGAGTGGTGTCCCACGTAGGTGGGTAAGGCCAGGGAATTGCAAGCGCCCGGTGCAGAAGTTCGCCGGCGAGGTTATGCACTACCTCATTGCTTGGGAATCCAGCGTGACCAAGAATACACCTCAGTGTGACAGTGTGGGGACGTAGCTTTGCTAAGGTTTCATGGGATATACCGGCTGTTCGTCCGTTGTACGAACTCAAGCTTGCTGGCGGGCTCCCACCACACGCGGTACGTATCCTCGGACGTGAGCCTTTAGGCTGTCGTTTCCACTTGCGGCAGCATGCCGTCAAAAATTTTTGTCGATCGTTTTCCACAGACAGGCTCGAACAGTGTCATCGGCGTAGTTTCCTGTGTACCCATGTTGTACACAAACGTGGCATTAAGGAGAAATTGGCCCCATGTCTTACGTTCAACGTCGACGGACACAGCACATCGGCGATCGCTTTGTTCAGACGTTTCTTTAATCCGTTCATCAGGGGCTGTACGCCTTCTTCCTTCGGTGATCTGGGTTTCTGTAGCCTAATACTCTTTTCATAAGCTCCGCTGTAAAGGGCGTTCCGAAGTATGTTATTAGGACTTTCGGGGTTGCATGTCGCAACACAACTTAGCAGATGAAGAACTTCGCGACTTCTAATGCAGCCCCCTAGCAAGAGTAGCGTTGTCTGCGTATTGCATTATGATACGGCAATCCACTTGTTTTTGTCTTGCCACATCGGAAACGGGCCCTGAACGTCCATTCCTATCTGTTGGGAGGGTCTAATAGGACTGGAATCGGCTTCACTAGTCGGGAGTGTCTGGACGTTGGAGTGTTCCGTCCCTCTAAGTCGTGGCATCGCCTGATGTAGTGAGTGACATCAGATGTAAGACGCACCACTAGTAACGTGCGTTGATTTTTCGGAGTATACGTCTTCGGTCGAGGTGCCACAGTGATGGCTCGTCGTGACAGCCTTCCAGGAGTTCATCGCGGAGGCTGCCGGTGGTGCTGAGAAAGCACTTAGTTTTTGTTTTAGGGTCCACGTCATCCACTGGAAACGAATACTTAAGAAACAATGAAGCGGAGTTGCGCGTGATGCCCTTTTCAAGGTGATACTGTGTCCTTAGAGGTAGTCGATCATGACGCGCCTCTTGTGGTCCGAATGTTGCTCAGCAGCTGGTCGCTTTCTCTGACGATGCTGGGAAACGAGGCGTGTTCGCTAGAGTCCAATGGTGCCGGATCGACGTGGGTGCATGACAGGAAGTCAACGTCCGACTGTTTCTTGCCGGATTTGTAAATGATGGTCACGTCGAATTCTGGGAGGCGCGGCTTCCATCGACCGAGAGGGCCGAAGGAGTGCTTCAAAATACCGAGCCAACACAGCGCATGATGGTTTGTAACCACTTTGAATGATCTAGTTATTATGTACAGGCGAATGTATTAGAAAATGTCCTTGCGATAGCAAGCCACTCTTTCTCAAGCTGAGAAATATTTTCTTCTTTGGACTGACCATGGCTGACAGAAGCGATTACTTTTTCGCAACCGCTTAGATTTTCCACCAGGACGAGCCCAAGCTTATTTCAGTCTGTGTGCATTTCTGTTCTAAAATGAGCGAGCACAATCGGGCTTTGCTGGTGTTTCATCTAGCGGGATGCTTCTTTTTTGGCGTCTTCTCAGCAAAAAGGGGTTCTGTACTTCGTTAAGCACGTTATTGGCCGTGAAATAAGTGCGAAGTTCACAATGAAGCGCGGGTAGTACGTGCAAAGTTTGAGGAATCCTCGAACCCTCTTGTTTTCATTAGCCTTGTGGATTTATTAGGCGTCCGGACGTTCGTTACGTTTTCGCTGAGTCAGGCAGGAAAGTAGACACCATCGGGGTTGACGACGTGTCGTGAAAATGTCAGCTCCTCCTACACAAACCCGCGCTTTTCAGAGTACATCGTTACTCCTGATTTTTTGATTCCCTGTAGTCACGACTACCACCTTCCGAGGTGGTCGTGGAAGCTCCGGGCGAATAGTACACCGTCGTAAAGGCCGACGGCAGGGGTGTGCTTTTTCGACCGGCTATTTCAGTGTCAATAACTCTATGGAACCTGGTCGGTGTCCTGCACCGTACAGACGGCATCTTCTTAAACTCGTAAAAAAAACGTCTTAAAAAAACTGTACTCTTATGGTCCCTCTCGTTCACATCGATTTGCCCGTAACTTTTCAGGTCCATCGAAGAGAAGTACTTTACCGGTCAGAGGTGGTGAAGGGCGTCTTCAGTTTGTAGGAGGATTTTACGCTTTTTTTGTGACAATATTCAAGTGCCTTTATTCAGCGCTGTCTTTTGAATTGACGAAAATCACTGGAGCCGCCTTGGGGTTTTTTAAGGTTCGGATGATGTCCTCATCCAGCATATATTCAATTTACGAACGGATATTTTTGCGCTCGTGTGAAGGCGCCCGGTACGGTAACTGTCGCTCAGGTCGAAATCCAGATTCGGTAGTAATGCGGTACTTTCCCAAACGCGTCCGTTCTAGCTTTGAGTTCGAGGAGACACAGTCACTTTAGCGGCGTAACAAACGCAATAATGTTTCGTGTTTTTCTTACGGTAGCGCCGCATTCGCGTCGAAATCTGGTCAGGGTCGGATGCGCTGCCGTGCTGGCCTCCAATTTTGACGATTGCGATGCTGTCACATGCTTTGTGCATTTCTTGGATGAACGCAATTACAGCGCCCTTGATGGATTGATGATAACTTTCGGTGAATTTTATGAGCGGGACGTGAGTTTGTATGCTCCAAATGCACAATGTTTCTTCCAATAAAAACATCACCCTCGACAATTTTTCCCCAATTGCGTCGGTGTCAGGATCAGCATCATTGCAGCAGACGGCGATCATGCCCCTTGAACGACTAGGCAGGATCAAGTGTTTATCGGCAATCCCTATAAAGAACGCTGTTTGAGCCTTGGCTTACGCGTCATGGTGGGATCAGCGGCGAAAGTTACGCACGTCACCTGGAGGTTTACAATAGCCCGAGTTCAATCCAAAAATTACCTCACGGGTGCCGCCGGGAAGTGTGCCGAAAACAGCAGGGTACCTCTCGCCGTTTATGGTAGTGTGCTAAATACACATTTAGCTTGGCGTGAAGAGATGAAATCCTACTGTGCCCATATCCGGAGTATCCCAGCTTCCCGCAACCCTCTTCAGTTTCTGAGCAATTCATCCACTCATCACTCGATGGTCGGCTCCCGTTTCTATCCGAGCGATCACGTCAAGGCCGTCAATATATGGCCGTACGTGGGACGTTATCGTCTTCAAGTTTTTGGTGCGTCGGGGCGTCATCACTAGGGTTGTGCGGGTTGACGTCTACACATCATCGTTGTCGTCTTGTTAATAATGCTGGGCTTGGTCACGTCCGGTGTGTATGGCATGGTGTAGCTGTCATCGGTTTTATCATCACCTTAGGGTTAGATTATTTCCCCGTGGTGATTGTGAGTCGTGAATCCTGGTCTTCGGTGCATTGTTGCGTCATTGGGGAGTTTCTTTTTTTCGCTGTAGAGCAACTTCACTTCAAGAAGTTGCCTCTTTCGTTTTTCTATCCTGGGTTGGGGGACCTTTCACGTGTGGTGTCGGCGTTGCAGCGATGGCTCATTGATCGGTTTGAATCAATGAGTGACCGCAAAAATTGTTGAAGATTGGCGGGGTTTGTCTGGTTTGCGATAGCTACTCGTCATTATTACTTGGTCTTTGGCAGACCAGGGATGCGGTGCAACGACAGAGAAACCTCGCAGGCCCAGCAATTTGTAGAGGAGGTTTTTTGTAATGGGGCCGGCTTTGCCGTCGTGGTAGCGCAGCCTACGACAGCTGGGTGTTCGAAATATATTAGACGGCGACACGGCGGGTCCTACTGCCGGCGAGATAGCGGTGTGCGGGGCCGACGGTTAGCTGCGCAGTAGGCCATAGCTTGAGGCTCACGTGGTGCATCCATCATCGTAGGAGTTCCCAAAGCGTGCTGCAGTTCTTCCCTGATCCCGTCACTTGAGGAGGCGACTTCGTGTTGCGGGGTCGTTGTAAAATGTTTCCGCAGGCCGTCACTGACAATAGCGCTGACGGTCTCGCGTAGTGTATCAGAGCTAACTGCCCCCTTCACCGACAGTCTTCGAAACGAGCGCATTGATTGGGCACTTGTAGAGCCTTGTACGAATTTGAAGCATCGTCTCCGTAGCCGCCAGCTGAGACGCGGATACTGACAGCATCTGAGGGGGGTTTACGAACACAGCAAGCGCAAAGCTTCGGCTTTGCCCATCGCAACGGAAGCCGTACTATATTTTCCTCGGTCACTTTTTTTAGTCCGCACACAAAGTAACTTGAATTCCTCAACGAACACCTGCACGTTTTTAGGGTGGTCCTGCGTGCTTGATCCTCCGGCACTGCTCGGCCCATTCCTTTCGAGCCGCATTCATGAACCTTTTCGAAATCTTTTTTCTTAAATACCTCCCATGTCGTCAAGGTTGCACTCATGGTTTTCGAACAAAAATGCCGGAAGATTCAGAAAACTTGACCTGACGTTTCGCCGTCGTCGCATCGGTAAAATATCCTGCCCCGCTAGAGATGCTACAGCCATTTTCAACGATCCCGTGAAATGGTGGTTGCTCCCGCTGTTGCTGCATAGCTGCGGGAGTGCTGGCCGTGTTGGTAATCGTGGCTGCGTGTTAACGGCGCCGGTCGGCTCAAGGTGGACGCCTTGCTTTCGGCGTCCGGCACAAGTTAAGCTTGCTTGGCGACATGAGGAGTGCTTAGGGTTGATGTACCTACCATAGTCACCAGATGTCGCGTAACCAAGGAAGGCAGAGATTTCTTCATGGAACAATTGTTTATTGCAGCCTAATTCTGCTCCGGTAAAATCTCAAACATTGCACAAGCGGTGGTGAAGCAGTAAACAAGATTACGTCATCAGGCGAGTGTCGGCAAATGGAATGACGTGGCATCTGCCCTGCAAGCATTGTTCTTTCCGCGTGTACAGTGCTCACGGATTGAAACGCGACACTGCGAGCGCGTGGCCTGCGGTACATGCAGCGCCGCTCGAGGACGCCCGTGGAAGCTAGGTGTTGCAGTGTGGTATACCATGGGAGTGAGAGCGTTTTGACAGTTGGCTTGCTGCTTCCGGTTGCCAATATGCGGGACTGTGATTCCCCACAGCGACAGCAGTGCGCTGCGAGCCTGCAGCGCAGGAGTGCGTTTCTGCGCCGGTGGTAGCCGCGCGGCGGTCCGCGCGGCCAATTTCGCGACATTGTCTGCTCGCGCGCTCTTGTTACGCGTGCCTTTCCGATGCGACACAAAACAATGTGCATTTAAGGCATGTTCATGCTTGTCAAAATAAAACCAGCGTCTGCCCGAAGGAACAGCCATCTTTATTCCGTGATATTTTCTCATAAAAGAGGAGAGCCGACGAACTACTAATGCAACGCACCAAATGTGAACGTTCCTGCAAAGGTGTCTTTCCTTTTTTTTGAATTTGCATCCTGGAATAAAGTTTGGTGCTCCTACATGCAGACGCTTGTTTTATTCAGATAAGCGTGACCGTGCATACATGTACATTACTGTGTCGCATCGGAAGGGCACGCGTAACAAGAGCGCGCGCACACGATGTTGCGAAATCGGTTGCGCGCACCGCCGGGCTACTGCCGTCAGCGCACAACGCGTTCCAGCGCTCCAGGCTCGCCGCGCCCCGCTGTCGCTGCGGGGAACCACTGTCCTGCTTATTTGCAACCAGAAGTATTAAGTCTACGGTCAACACGCTCTCATCCTCGCGGTATACCACAATGCAACACTTAGCTTCCACAGGCGTCCACGGGCGGTGCTGCATGTACCGGCGGCCACGCGCTCGCAGTGTCGCGTTTCAATCCGTGAGCACTGTACTTTCTATAACCCTCGATTCAGATCCTTAACATTGGCAATCGCAGACGAACATTCTACCTACTGACGGTCGACGAACCCGTATATGTGGAACTGCATGGGTGTTTGGAGAGAATGCCTTTTGTCGCGGTGAGACGGTTTGGCTTTAAAAAATTTTCAATCCAGTAAATGTGAAAATACCATTTATTGCTTACCATGTGGTAAAGATGCTTAACAAGCTGACTATGATTGATTCATTGTAGGGTTCAACGGGCCGACACAGCGCAGGCGATGAGGTGCGCCGTAGTGAAAGGCTCCGGAATAATTTTGACCACCTGGGCCTCCTAACATGCGCCGAAATCTCGTACGCACGGGCATTTTTTCATTTCGCCTCCATCACAAAAGCGGCCGCTGCGGCTGGGAATTGAACCCGCGACTTCGTGCTCAGCAGCACAACGCCTTAGCCATTGAGCCACCGCGGATGGCCAAGTTGTGGGCGAAGGCACATTTAAAAGTTTAGGTGTTCTAGTCAAAGCGTTGTGCGCAGTTATTGTGTCTCATTTAAATAACTTTTTGGCTTAATTTTGTCAACGTGGCGGCCGCGTTTCATGACCTCTGAGAAACGCAAAATATACGGTCTGAACAGCTAAGTATGGTTTATTTTACATTCCTTCAATTATTGCGTGATCAAAGCGCGCTTGATATTTGTTGATTGATAGAACAAGGCCTTAGAAAACCACACGTGAGGCAGTGGTAGTAAACACGGTTGCCCCCGGAACTACGCAAGTGTATCGCAAATCCCCCCGTTGAGTTGTTCCAGGAATATGTTGAATTGTTATACTGCAGGTTAGGATATATAATCGTGCCAGATGGTGTAATCTGTCACATACAGTGCGAAAACGCTTATGAAGCAATTTCCATGGAAGAATAGAAGTTTGCTCTTATATACGAGAGCTAATGGAGGAAAACCATCCGAGTAACGCACCAGGAAGATGACTACAAACCTAATTTTTGAACCCCTTCGTCAACATCCTATATAAGAGAACAAGGTTGAAATAAAGGGGGGTTCTATCTCTTTTACAGGTATGCATTGTTTTTCTTTGTTAATTTATAATGCCTGGTGAACTAACCGACACTTTCTTTTTAATAGAAGGTAACGCAATAGTGAATGTGAAACGGTCCGTCTGTATAGATTGTCTGAAATAAACAGACACCATTGACGTGGCATATTGTATAACTAATATGCTATCCATTACGCTTGTAATATTTCAAGTTCGCTGGTTACATAGGAAGCAATTTTACCGAAAGGAACTACACCTCAGTTTTTCAAAATACCATAAGAAAACGTCTACTCAACATTACAGCCACAGTCGCAGAAATAAATACATATCGGAGTATTTCTAGTTTTGCTTTAGATAGAAAGAGTAAGGAAATTATGAGGCACCATGAGTTTCTTTTTATAATGCCCGTTTATTCTCTGCCTGGTGAGTACCTGGTGACGGTAAATGTATCCAGTATCACGGCCGCTGGATGAAAGGCGCACTGACGTGCGGCCTGCCGCGTGCCTCAAAAGCGGCGTGAGTGCGCCTAGAGCCAAATACTGCCACCGCGGCGCCACCGTTCCGGGACTGGTTGCGGCGAGCGCGGCCCGCGCGACGCCGGCTTTCGGGCCGCTTATTTCGAATTGTGGGCTTATCATCGCCGTTCCACGCTCCACTTAAGGAATCTAACACCACTAATGTTACGCCTGTTAAAAGACAAACACGATTAGCGGATGCCGAGCCTCATTTGGTCAAGATGGAAGTTAAATTCCGTTCGCAGCAGCAGCATTACGCGTTGATAGTGTGCCTTCTGTCTGGCATTGCTGTGTCGTTGTGTCTTACATCGCCAGGTATGCTCTTTGTGACCTCACCCCCGGCAGAGATTTACGTTTTGTCTGCAAGCTGCGACTGCAGAGAATATATTAAAATTCCGGACAAACAGGAACAGTGTTTTTGCGACGGCGCTTGTTATTTATGAGTGCCAACTCTTCTCAATGTTTAAGACATAACCAACTTTTATGTACGTTTTTTCCTCGTGCACTAAATAAAACACCACAGTTCGTATTAATCTCACGGCACATATGGCACACGGCACTACTATCACAGCTATGTCGCTATGTCGGACCTTTTTATTTTGACAATATATATATATATATATATATATATATATATATATATATATATATATATATATATATATATATATATATATATATATATATATATATATATATATGTATATATATATATATATATATATATAATATATATATATATATATATATATATATATATATATATATATATATATATATATATATATATATATATATACAGTTGAATTAAAAGCGATTCCAGTTTCTACCTGATATTATTACTTGTTCCCTGTAGCCTCGAAAACAATTAAGGAGAGCACATGGGATGTCCGGGTCCACAAAAAAACTTTAAAAGATATCTGGCGAGCTCGGCAAGCTAAATTTTCGCCCGGACACAAAAGAAAAAAGAAAAAAAAGCGAAATTGTACACAAATTCCAAAACTTGTCAAATAATGCGTAAGCATTCAAACACCGTTTTTCCATTTCACATTTTCTTCTTTTATTTGCTATTTTAAACCAACAATCTACATCTTGAATATCATAATTATTAATTGTTCTAACTGCGTGAATTACGCATTTTTGTGCAGATACAAGGCATTACACTTCTTGCATTACGTAGAGATTATGCTTGGGTACTCAAAAAAAAAGCAGACGTAATATGAACGTATGTGAAAATTTTCCTACGCTACGAAAATTGATTCGAATTGAAGTGCAGTATGCTCACAGAGAAAAAATATCGCAACGTCTTTACAGCGCGCTAATTTGAGCACATACTTATGCTGCTCCAAGAGTCCGACCGCTAGCTTCAGGGATAAATGCATATGGGTTTGAATCTACGATGAAATAACGGCGGAAATGTACCTAGCGCTAGTTGTCATCGCAAAGTTTGAAAAATGCTTAGCAGCTAGGAGCGTGGACCATACGCACTGTCTCTTGAACACAGGGCGGTGCATTTATTTTTCTTTCTATACAACCTCTGTCATCAAGTTTTCAGTAGCGCGTTTAAAGGCATTGTCGTGCCTGCGAAAATGAAACAACCCAAATCTCTATGCGCGGCAAGACATGATCGAGCCAGTATAAGAGTATCAAAAGACACGCATAGCAACATGTCTAGTCTTTTCAAATCATTTTTCAACCATCCTATCGCGTGTCCTCGTTTTATGAGGTGCGCATTCCGCCCGGCCTACACTTTTTTCAAAGAAGTGTCTTTAAGGCAAACTTTAATCCATCGCCGGCAAATATTCATCGCTCTCCGGTGTGTCGACACCGCGTTTCCCGAGAAAAGGTGACGTTTTTGAAATTTCGGACGAATAAATTCCCACCATATACCTCCCGCTTGCACTGTAACTAATCAACTTGCGGCTTTAAACTGTGCAACGCGGTTCACGTGCTGTGTGAGACGTTTTCAGACAAAAAAGCTAACCCGTGGTTATTATCTTTTTGTTGAATATTATCTTTTTTTAACAATGTTGTCGAATATGGGGCATGTTTTTAGATTTGTTAGATTGAAAATGTATTGGCTATATCTCATTCAAGAATTATTTTAACTTCTGGCTGCTTCAGTCACGGCCGGGCGGTTGGATCGAGCGACAGACTGGTAGACATACATACATACGGACAGGCAATTCTCGCGGTTGAGTAGCCCAGGAATGACAACAACGTCTTTTAAAACCCGTGCGCTGGCTGTCTCTCAGTCGGCGCAAGCGCTCGCCTACGGGGACCACCCCGCTCCGTCCCGAAACCAGTCCCCGAACGCTAGCGCCACGAGGGAGTCAAGCGGCGGCAAACGTAAACACCGCCACTCACGCCCTCGCCCGTTGAAATCCGGGCGACGCGGCAGGCCGCACCTTGCGTGCGCTCTCATCCAGCGGCCGTGCCAGTATGATGGAAAGTTTAACCTGACTCTGGTTTATTATTTCCCCGTAAAATGGCAAAATTGGTAAAACACAGGTGTGTCACAAAATGTGGAGCGCCTCTCAGCACTCTCTATAAAACTTCATAAGACAATTTCGAAAAATGAACTGGGTGTTGCATTTAAAATGAATTGGGATATTTTTCGCGCATAGTGAGCTGTACGGCCCTCATTGCCTGCTAAAATGCAAAAATTGCCTTGCAATACCTGTAACAGAAACAAGTAATGTTATACCCGCCGATCAGTTTCACTTGTGGCCATTTTTATTGATGTTATATTCGTTGAACGGCATAGCATTTTACATTTCAAACACGTATTTTTTGCAGATAGGTATTATAAAGCTGCTGCTTGTGAGCTCCGAATTAAAGGCACTAAAGATGGTGTAGCCTGGCGCAATGATTGCGAAAACGCTTTTAAACAGATTTGCATAGAAGACTACAAGTTTTCTCTTATATACGAAAGCCAATGCAGAAATTACCTTCGAAGGCCCTCAACATCAAGACAACTACAATCCTAATTTTTCAATTCCTTATGCGTCAAAGGAAATGACATAAAAAGCTGCCAATAAATGTGGGTTTTATTTCTTGTTGAATTATGCATTGTTTTTCTTTGTTAGGTATTAGTGCCTGACAAACTAATGACCGCTTTGGTTTTTAATGGTAAGCGAGGCAATAAAAAACCCAACTGGTAGATGCCCTAATAACCATGCTTGCCTGTCCGTGTCTTTGGTTTACAATCGTTGTGATGTATTTTGTAGTTTGCTCAAAAGCCATGATTTTTCTTTTAAAGGTAACAAGCATGTTATAAAAAGAAAAATTGCCGATGGCTAGCCCTTACCGCGTGCAAGCCAAAATAAAAAGGGCCCATCTCCCCGCGAGGGGGACTCGAGTAAATGCGTCGCATCGGGGGTGGGTGTATTGCGTTAACGTTTAGTGTTTGGGGAGTTGGTGGTAATGAATGCGTTGTATCAGCAGCTTCTTGGAGTAGTTTGAATGAGTCAAGGATATAAGGCGCGTTCGTAGCCATTCATTCTGTGTCGTTTTTGTGGCGCAGTGGGAAGAGCACCATGTACCTCGCGTTCCGCCCACAGGTAGTGAATGCGTTGTATCAGCAGCTTCTTGAAGTAGTTTGAATGAGTCAAGGATATAAGGCGCGTTCGTAGCCTTCCATTCTGTGTCGGCTTTGTGGCGCAGTGGGTAGAGCACCATGTACCTTGCGTTCCGCCCGCAGGGTCGTGGGATCAAAACCAGGCGCTGGTAAGTATTATTTTTTATATAGTGTAGGGGGAGGGGTGCGGACCTGTTGTTGAGAGCGAGGATGGTAGCGTGATGCGGGGAGGAGGGGTGGGGGAGAGGGCGCACCTGGAACGGCTGTTGCGGACGCCGACGCACGCCAACGCCGGGTGACATCGTGAGTTAAAGAAATACTCCGCATTTAAATTCCGAAGGATGGTGTGCGCTTGAGCGATGGAAACATTGTGCGAGGGCCGCCAAGTTACAAAGGGAAGACAGCGTGGCATTTTGTTACATAGCCGGTGCACACACGGTGCGTGGACGACAGGCGAGACAGCGCTGGGGACTGAAACGTTTATTCGTCCGTGAACACAGTATTTAAAGCATAGCTAGGGAGAGGGAGTTGGGAAGGAAGAAAGGGCGAGGAAATACATGACGCTCAGTTGTTGATGCGTCACACGCCTGGCTCAGGCAGCGGGAGATAAAGCAAGCCGATTTACAACACATTTCTGGATGCAAAACGTACCATGGCACCATTTAGTCTGCCAGCTACAAAGCAAATGCGAACACCTCCACAGAGCGACATCACCAGGCGGGGCAGGAGTGTGACGACGCGGCGGTGAGAGAACGAGAGGGCGTCAGCACCACCACAAGAAACCGTCAGCCGCGTCCCCGAACGCCGCACTAGTCTTCCATTGGGGCGCCAACGTCAATATAGGGCCCATACCGCAGTGTGGGAGAATGAAAGAGCTTGGGACACCAAACGCCGAAGAATGCGCCGAGGTGGCGAAACCGTTGCCACTGGACACACTTCATTTAAAGTGTGATGTAATTAATTGGAACCCTGCTGTGGAACCGACGTGTCACCCTTACAGCTTCACTGCTTAACCTCCTTCAAATACTCTAAGGGTAGAAGCGTTTTTACAGCGAAACTTTATCACTTGGGTATCACGCCATTGAATCCGCTTTGCTTGACACCATAGTTACGTCCACTGCAGAGGCTGCGGTTATTTTCATAGTTTTATACCCCTCGACACCACCAGTGCATGTTTTAGACAGAGTACCACCGTTATAAGCACAGTTGTTAATTGCGGAACTTCACCTCGTTAAAGACAGACGGGGGACGTTGCCTCGGAGGAGAAAGAACTGGTATCGAACGACCGTCGGCTAGCACAGAAGCACGAATTGTCCAGAAAACAAACCTCCTGCACTGAACGTGCAGTCGCCGACACTGCTGTTTCAAGTTACACCTCGTCTAGTAGCTCCGAATTCCTGATTAAAGCGCCCGTACCTACCGCGGGATACTAACGGAGTACCACCTGCATCTGGCCAGAAGAACCGCGGAGACTTCCCGCTTCTCCGGACAAAAGACCTCGGCCACCATTCCCAAACGCCAGGAGACTAAGTCTGGTCCTAGTCAGGACATCGAGCCACGAGGGTGCAATCCAAGGACAGCGCCAGAGCTAGCACCCAACATCAGCCTTACCCGGGAGCACCAAAGGTCAGCTGGGATGCGCAGCTTCTTCAGAGTACCACCAGTGATGAATGTCTGGCTCCCTCTCCCCCTGCCACACATAATTGTGCACACAGTCATCCGCGTACAGAGCGATTCTTCGCTGAATTACGGAAAGCTTACGAGGTAAATGCCCAAGTTATGGCGCCAATTCGGCAACTTCAAGAATCCGACAGACAGCTACAGGAAGAAGTCCCTCAAATATGAGCAGCCTTAGCATTCTGGCGTTCCCAGAGCTGGCTTCATTCACTCAGTAGTAGAGACATTAGTGCAGACACATTCTTTACTTGCGTATTTTCAAAATAAAGTGCTTTTGTTTTTGTTATTTTGGGTATTTATATTTATTTTTTGCCAAATGAACAAAAGACACCTTGAAACACCCCAGGCGCACAAGAACGACCCACTTCCACACCCGAAGCTCACTAAAGCTGAATCAACACAACTACACAGGCTTCAGACAAAGTCATCCCAATGTGCCACACAATTGCATATGATTTATCCTACATTATACAGCTTCGAATGCCAGGTATGCAGCGGAATGACAACCACGCTACATTACATGGTGTGGGGGTGTAAGGGCGTTGAGGTGCTACGGGAGGTCCTGGCGCCATCACCGTAGCAGTGGGAGGCCGTGCTGACCAGCGTGGTCCTGGCGAACCAGCGTGGCCCGGTGGCGTATTCCCAAACCATATCCCGTAGGGGCCCAAGCCGACCACACCCCCTAAGCAGGGGCGCAGCTAAAGAGATTAAAAAAATTGCAATTTTTTAACCTCCGTGGACGGAGCACCGTAACGTCTCTACCTTATGTGCGCGACTTCATGCGAGGTGGAGGAAAATTGATGCGGCCCTTGTTATATCAAGGCACCCCCCTCCAACGTATATGGCAATGTTCCGCCAAGAACTATCGTCACTCCTAGCCCTATTTACATGTCCATCGCCGCGGTGGCTCAGTGGCTAAGGCGTTGCGCTGCTGAAAACGAAGTCGCGGGTTCCATTCCCAGCCGCGGCGGCAGCTTTTTGATGGAGGTGAAAAGCAAAAACGCCCGTGTGTGCGATTTCGGCACAAGTTAAAGATTCCAAAGTTGTCAAACATTATCCTTAGCCCCCCACTATGGTGCACCTCATCGCCAGCGTTGCGTCGGCGCGTTACCCCCTACAATCAACCAGTTGTATTTACGTGTCGTGATTCGTTACTTCTGAGTGGGATTGTAAATTTCAATACACGTACATTTATTGTTAGAGTAGCGCATACAAAACGGCGGTAACTGTTAGTTTTAGCGAACGTTTCACCCAAATAATTATCCAATAATTAGCGGATAACAGGACTGTATCAGTACGCCAGAATATCCGCCTACTTTCAACGCATGGCTGTGATACACGAAAGTTGTATGGTACGGCTGTAACTTTCGTTTTTATTGAAGCTATCCCCCACCAAAATGAAAATTACCCGGTAAGAGGGCTCAACCTATCGAGGTAACAATATTTGCATAACTGAAGTTATGCAAAAATAATTGATAATTATTGTATATATATATATATATATATATATATATATATATATATATATTTATATATATATATATATATATATATATATATATATATATATATATATATATATATATATTATATATATATATATATAATTGATAACCTATAATAAATATGACAGTTATCCACCAATAAAACTTCAATGGTCTTCTATCTGCACAGTAGTGGAAGGGCTCTATTTTTCTGTTCGAAGTTTGCACTCTAGCAAAGGGATAATTGAGTTTACAGTTGCACGAACAAATTGACGTTGTGATTGTGATGTAGGAATCCTGAAGGGAGCCTAAAGGGTGGGGACAAGGTGGCATGTATCAGTAGATTAAGATGCCGAGTATCCAAATTCGCCATTGTTCGATAAGGCATAAAATGTCATATACGTGAAAACGGGTGCCGACGCCCCGCCGGCTTTCAGTTACTACGGTTTGTAACGTCCCAATATTTGTGAAATGGGAGAGCTCGTTGGAGGAGTGTTTATAAATGTTTCCCTAAAAACAAAATTACAAGTGGCTTAGCTCCGCTATGCCACGATATACGTAGCATGAGTTAAGGTTCAGCTGGTTATTCTTAGATTTTCTTGTTGTCTAGGATTAGTTTGATTATCATGCTTACTGCCGCTTCAATTACAGACTCCGTATACGTATTATGTGACACATGTATATTTATCAAGCGGCTCCGGCGCAGACCAATCACCCCAGAGCTAAGCTGGTTCCGCAGGCGCACGCCTGTGTTGCTGCGATGCACGGGCCATCGGGTCCACACCCGGCCACCCCTCACGTGATCATCAAGTGGACCGGGCCGCCACGTGCCGCACTTGCGAAGAACGGCTCTCCAGGAGCCACGCGAAAGTGCTCAACCTCGGCCAGTGTAGCTCACGCTACAACAAACAGTTCCGAAGTGGTTGAGCTAGTAAAATTATGTATATAAAAGATTTCCGTGAGATTACGTAATATAAAAAAACGAATAATACAGATCTAATACACAGCGAGACAGGCAGCTTAACTAAAGCTTGTCAGCCATCAGGCTTTCAGTTCCGTTTTAGAAAAGCGTTGGTGGACAATTGGCGGAATAAGAAACCTACAACACTGAGGGCTTGGGATTTTGCAAGCTATATGCATGGCAGGAAGCAGCCAAATTCCCCTAATTAGATTAGGGAAAAGGAACAACTTGCACTCCTGGTGTCCCAGGGAGCCACCCGAGCTTCCAATCTCCGCTTCTCCGCGCACGTAAAAGGAGTAACAATTTATTTAAAACATTGCTATCAGCAAAGGGCTCCCGGTTCTAAAATAATCACCCGTGAAATAAACTAACTTCGAAAGGTTAACCGATGATCCGGCCGTTCGCCTCGAGCAGTCATTGATAATCCGTACAGTGTGCGCCACTCTGCCCTTGTTAGGTTTGTGCCAGAGGGAGCACGGAAAACGACTACCGACACGGCTGGAGTGAACAGTGTTTATTTCATGCTCGGTTCGTGGCGCGTGAAAGGGACTATAAGACAGCTGTGATCGCTAGACGAGGTGAGCGAGAGAGAGAGACAGAGAAAAGAATAAAAACTTTGTTGACAGCACTGGCCTAGGGGCCACCACTACGGCTTTATTTGTTTATCTATTTCACAATACTGCAGGCCAATTTTCTCACCTTAGAAGGAGTAGATAAATCAGAACATTATATTAACAACAGCAGACAACAATACAAAATAAACAAAAGTTAAGAAAGAAGATTACGCCCCCAGGTCGCCGAGAAACCCATGAAAATGAAAGATGTCATAGGGCAAGTAATTATAGTCCTCCACAGTTCTAGGGCAAAAACTATATTTAAAAGCATTTCATCGGGCAAAAATTGTGGTTAGAGCGTGTTCATGACCATGACGAGTACGTCGTGCTGATAGCGGTTTAACACTGTCAGGGAGATCAATTTTTACATTTTCACACAAACAATTGTAAAGAAAGGAAAGACGACTGAACCTTCTCCGAGCCTCTAAAGTAGAAGTATCGTTTAATTGCATTAAAGTGGTCGGGGAATCAAGCCTGCGATATTGGCCAAAAATAAACCTTTCTGCTTTTCTGTTAACACATTCCAGATTCATAATACTTTTCTTGGTATGGGCATCCCAAAGAATGAAAGCATACCCAAGCTTTGAACGAACACCGGCATTATAGGATAGAATTCTAGTGCGCGAGGGTGCAGATGCTAGATTTCTCTTTAGAAACCATAATGCGGAATTGCTAATGTCAGATATGTGGGTTGAGGACGAGGTTTCGGTTCGCGGCCGTGGCGGCTGCTTCTCTGGTAGAGGCGAAAAGCAAAAACCACCGTGTGTTTGAGATTTCGGTGCGCGTTAAAGATCCCCAGGTGGTCAAAATTAATCCGCAGCTCTCCACTGCGGCGCGTCTCATCGCCTGCGTTGCGTCGGCGCGCTAAACCCTACAATCAATCAAATCAGATATGTGGGTTGACAAACTTAGATTGCTTGTACTTGTGACCCCTAAGTACTTACAATTGTCTACTATATTTATGTTAGTGCCTCTTAGAGTATAGTTTAAGTAGGACTTAGTTTGCTGTTGATACGCAGTAGCAGTTTTTTACTGTTTAACTGCATGCCCCCGTTCTGACACCAATTGTCGATACGATAAGTGCTTCTTGTAAAGCCACATGATCACACGGTGAGGAAATTTGTTTTAAAATGACACAATCATCCGTGAAAAAACGCACAGACACATTTTCAGGAATGACAGAAAATAAATCATTAACAGAAATAAAAACAAAAGGTGCCCTAACACACTTCCCTGTGGGATTCCACAAGACACACGAAGAACAGCCGATTAAAAAAAATTAATCCCTACATACTAACATCTAGCTTTTAGACAAGCCTGAATGCACTGAGCAACATTCATAAGTATACCTAAACACTGTAATTTGTATAACAACTTCCCCTGTGGCACTTTAGCAAAGGGTTTACGAAGACCAAAACAGTATGTCAGTTTGCCCAGAAACATCAAGCACACGTGAAAATTGATGGACAGTTGTAACTAACTGGGTAACAGTAGATAACCCCCTTCTGAAGTTATGCTTATGGTTTGATAGCACATTGCGCCCACTGAAAAATTCATAGACGTAGTTAGCAATAACGTGCTTAAGAAGTTTGCAACAACGTCTTGTAATAGAAATGGGGCGATAATTCTCCAACAATAAAGGGTCACCTCTTTTATGAATTGGTTTAACACGTGCTATATCCCAATCCTCCGGTATTTCCCCTGTAGAAATTGATAGATTAAAAAGACCAGTTAGTAATTCGATAAATATTCAGTGTAGTGGTTAAAAAAGGGCATTAGGAATGCCGTCAGGCCCCGCAAGTTTTAGATGCGACTGCATCTGATTCACCCGCCTTGTCCCTCCATACGGCGTTGTCCGTTCACACTCCTCCCCCTACACTATAAAAAAAAACAATAGTTAGCGACGCCCGGTTTCGATTCCACACCCTGTGGGCGGAACGCGAGGCACATGGTGCTCTTCCCACTGCGCTACAAAACCGAGACAGAATCAAATGCTACGAACGCGCCTTATATCCTTGACTCATTCAAACTACGTCAAGATGCTAGTGATGCAACGCATGATGGGGCAATGATTAACACTTGCAATAAAAAAAGAAGCTCCCACACACATCAACAATCATGGAGTAAAGGTCGTTGCGACAGCGAAGCCGTAAACATACCACTTGGAGAGATTGACCAAAATTGGCCAATAAAACATAATAATAATCATAAAAGATATATAATCATATGCGTTCCCGACACGTTTCACGCGATTTCATAATCAATCCAACGGAAAGACCAAGTGAACCCCACGATGCGTCGCATCTACCCAGGGTTCCCCTCGCGGGGAGGTGGGCGCAATTTTTTGGGAATAAATTTTTAATTGCATGTGAAATACGCCTTCTTGAGTCACTAATGGGTCATTGTCTGAGTCAACGAATGAATGCTCAAGTTCATATCTATTCGGTTGAAAAAAATACGCTCTCGAAGTATCCATTAAAATGTTCAGCAATAGTACGAGCATCCGTTCTCATTACCCTATTAACCTTCATTTTGCTAATCCCGTCCTTAGACTCGCTTAAATACCGCCGAAATTTTTGAGGGCTACCCTGAAGAAACTCTGAGAGCGTATTACAATAAAAATGGTTTCTTGCTTTTGACGAGCTTTTTTCAAGCTTGTCTTTCAGATTGCTCAGCTGGGTGTCATTGGCACATACTTATGGCATTTACGCGCCTTGAATGGCACCTTTCTCACAACTCTGCCCTCCCTTTCACTCAAACTGAATTCCGCCACTACATATCCACTCAGGATACCCTCCTCCGTATTTTCCATGACGTCTACGGCTTTCGTAGCTCCTCTCAGCAACGTGGCATCCTTGCTCTCGACATTCATAAGGCCTTCGATAATGTTCAGCACACTGCCATTCTCGCTAACTTAGCCAAAACTAACTGCGGATCTCGCATGTATACCTACATCCGTTCGTTCCTCTCTAACCGTACCGCTTCTTTCTCTATCCCGGGATCTACCTCCCCCCCGTTCTATCTATCAGCTGGTACCCCCCAAGGCTCCATCCTGTCACCCACCCTTTTTAACATAGCTTTAGCTTCGCTTCCTCCACTATGAGATGCCATTCCCCTTCTCTCCTAGTCTATATACACGGATGACATCACGCTCTGGTCAACCAAGGGCAGTCCCGGCCAACTGGAGGACACTCTTCAGCAAGCGTGTGACGTCATCCAAGGCTATGTCACGTCTGTCGGCCTCTCTATTTCGCCTTCAAAATCCGCTCTACTCGTAGTCAGTAACAATCGTGGAGTAGCCCCGGACCGCTTTCTTCCTCAGGTACAAATTTTTGGTAGCCTAATACCGCATGTTGACACCCTTCGGATTCTCGGTCTCACCTTACATTATGCGGGCAGCTCTGTACCGACTCTGCGCACACTTCACAATCAGATCACTCAGCTATCCCATCTCCTCCGCCGGGTCGCCAACCGAAGAGCTGGACTGCACGAGCATCACCTGCTCCGCATCATCGATGCTTTTGTTATGTCCCGTATACTATACAACATTTCGTATTTGCAACCCTCGCCATCTCAGCTCTCGTCCCTCGAGGCCTCCCTCCGCACACTTTACCGTATCGCTGTGGGAGTACCCCCCTACGCCCCCAGCGCCACCATTCTGGAACTACGGATATATAATACTCTTGAAGAACGCATTGCGTGCCATCGCCACGCCCAACTCGAACGCCTGTAGATTTCTGATTGATTGATTGATTGTAGGGTTTAACGCGCCGACGCAGCGCAGGCGATGAGGCCCGCCGTAGTGGAGGGCTCCGGATTAATTTTGACCACCTGGGGATCTTTATCGTGCGCCGAAATCTCGTATACACGGGCGTTTTTGCTTTTCGCCTCCATCAGAAAAGCGGCCGCCGCGGCCGGGAATCGAACCCGCGACCTCGTGCTCAGCAGCGCAACGCCTTAGCCACTGAGCCACCGCGGCGGGTGCCTGTAGATTTCTGCCCAAGGTCATGCTATTCTCAATGCACTTAACTACCCCACTTCGCAACTACCCCACATACTACCAGAGCACCCTCCTTGGGCGACTTTCACTAATTTACGGGTTGAGCCTTTGCCCCGCAACATGAACCCTGATCGACACCCTGCTCGTCGTGCACTGCGCGTTCAGGCCCTCTCAAGACGAATTAATTTTCTACTCTCCCATGGTTCCATCGTTTACTTTACTGACGCCAGCGACATCCCCTCAAACTCAACGGGCACGGCTTCATTTCTCCAACTCCCTTCTTTAGACACTGCCACGCTTTCCTTTCTTTCCCCACCGGGTTCGACCTCTCTCGAAGAATACGCCATTGCCCTTGCAACAGAGCACGCTACTCTTACTGTTCCTACCAGCACGCCAGTATATATCTTCTCCGACTGTCAGTAAGCCCTTCGTAATTTCGCTCACCATGAGACTCACCCACATACTACTGAATTCGTCACTCCAATACTTGCATTGAATCCTCGGCCCCGCTTCACACTGGTTTGGGTTCCTGGCCACGCTGGCACGTGTGGAAACGCCTTAGCAAACGCGCTCACTCGAGTACCTTTCCCGGGTCCGCCCATGTCCTGGCCAACCTTGTACCACCCGCCGACGGTTCGTACTCAACACCGCGCTTCCCGCCGTTACCAATTACACGCCCAACGCCTATCACGTACCCTGTACCCACCCCCCAGTTCCCGTTTAACTCGTGAGGCTGCGTGCCTCATTCGGCAGGCTCAAACCTCTTCACTCTCCTCCCATCACATTCTTCACCGCATCTATCGGTGCCGTGGTCATCCTTCCTGTCCCACCTGTTCTTCCTACCCATCCATCCCTCATTCTTATTGGGACTGCACCCCGCCATCACTTGACCAATCCCTCGCCTCCATCACCTCCTGGGAGCTCTGGTTGTCTCTCCCGCCGACAGTACGCATCCAGGCTGCCCAGGGAGCTCTCTACAAACACGTGCACCGGATCCGCACGGACATTCTGGAGTACTACGTGGATCCGGTGAATTGAACTTTGAAATTAGGACCTGGACTTAGGTCCTGCGGAAAATAAAGCTTGTTCTCTCTCTCTCTTGCGAAGCATTTGATTTTACGCTTCATGCGGAATATTTCCAGGCTAATACAATGGATTGCAACATGCTTGTAAGTTTTTCGACATCGTTCAAAATTCTTAACACAATGAGGTATGGTTTGAAGAAACAATTGCCAAGAAGTCTATACATTGTGTAACCAGGGTCCGATATGGGTGTGAAGGCAGTCAATTATAGCTACATCATTCACCTTAGTAAATTCTTTTATAAGTGTGGGAAGTTGAGTACTTCTAGCTCGATCTAAAGCCTTGTTCTAAGTAAACGAAATCAGTTTAGGATCAGAAATGCCTGGTTCGATTGCAACATAGCCATCAGTAAAGATTTCTCTTAAAAATTGTTAATCCAAAATTGACCCGCCTCGAGTAAAGGCATCCACCGCTTGCTTCAGGTTGAGAAAAAACATGATGTCAAGAATTGAGCCGCCAGAAGGAGAGTAGCCATAGCTTAAATCGTCCGAAACAATTGATGGAAAATTAAACTCACCTGTTAAAAATACGTTTCTTCTACATAAACCTAGAAGTTGATCATATAATTTGTTGAAAAACATATCATCTGCCTCGGGTGTACGGTAAAAAGCACAAAGGAAAAAGGTAACATGGTCAACCGATAATTTCAAAAAAAGGCTTTCATGGTCAGCAGTTTGATCTGTGAGACAGGCGTCAACGGTATCTTTTACAATAACCGCCACGCCGCCACCACGATAGCCTCTATCTCGCCTAAAAACTTGATATCAAGGCGGTACAATTTTGTTATCACTTATCAGATCATGTAGCCAGGTCTTAGTAATTACGCATATATGTGGGCCCTATAAAAGAAACTTTTCAAGCCTATTGACTTCGTTAGCTGGGCTCCTAGCATGAAAAGATATCAATCAAAGCTTGAAAGTTGGGAATTTCTATGTCTTAGAAGGGTGTTTTTAACCTTTTACCTTTGTCAGCCATTGTCGAGAATTCGAAGAGTCGTTCCAGCTGTAATGTCGGCACCAATACGGGGCCTATCTTCAACAAGAAATGCTTCTTTACCGGCATCTTTTTCTGCCTTTGCTGACTGGCAAAGCAATTTATGTTTCCGACGCGTTTCCGCACAATAGTCGTTTTCAACATTAATCTTAGAGCCCTTAAGTTCTGGAACGTTTTTCCAGATAGCCTGTTTTTCCCAGTGATCATGGAAATATAGAATTATCGGCCTGTTTTCTTTATTGCGTTCAAGCCTGTGGATACAAGCGACAGAGGGGCAATTCACACCTAACTTATTCCAACACAATTCATCAATAACCTTATGTAGCAGGTCCGATTAAGTTTCATTCTGAGATTCAGCAATACAAAAAACTATCTATCAAATTCGATCTGCGGGTGTAGTTTTCTAGGTCAATGAACTTTGCGTTCTGGGTTTGAACGGCCTCTTGTGCTCGGGCGGCCAGTAGGCGCCGGGAGTTTTCGTCTGAGCGGCCCAGGGAAACCGTCCTGTGGTCAGGGGAGGTTATGGTGGCGTGGGGGTCAGAGGGACAAATGATGGTGCCTTCCTGACGGCGCCAGCCAGGAGCCCGGGACCCCACGCTTGATATTGGAAACAGCGCTTGTTGCTTCAAAAGAGACCTCGGTGACAGCCGGCTTGATGGGGTGTGAAACGCCGGATTAGGCGGGCACACCTGCTGCTTGAGGATCTTAAAGTGTTTCTTATGTCGTCGAAAAAATCATGAACGTCGAAGCCAGCCTTGTCGGCCATGTCTCGGAGAAGTAAAAGCTACCGTATCTACCGTTTACGTTCTAGACCACAGCGCAGCTGCCGGTGTTTCGCTCCTAGGTGGTGGCGCAATCGCTGGAAACGCATATAGGAAGGAGAAGGAGGTGAAAGAAATGCCAGATTTGTTTCCTTATTTCTCAGCAAATAGCACATCGTTGCTCGTCGAAAAAAAGTTCAGCTACCCGAGAAACCTATGATCTTCAGGATTAAACATTATTTCATTCATCCTTTCGTTCCCCTTTAAAGGGATATCGCTTCCTAATGAATGAAGTTCCCGCAGGACAATATTACCGCAATATGGTATCGCGTTAATCTCCTACGTTCACATCCCTGTAAAATTTATGGAGTTATCAACAATTTTGATTAGGTTATATGGTTAATTTCGGCGGTACAAACATCTGCAACAGAGGCCAGGGAGCTGAGCTTCTCTCTGCTGTTTCCCACGCCAACAGGCGATGCTTGTCTGCACCGCGTTTCTCCGGAGGGAGCACGTGCGCCTCCACGATGCCATCGCTGAGGAGAGGGCCAAGTTGCGGGTGGTGGTCCACACACTCTGGGCATGGGCGGGTACCGGGGGAGGCGATGTCAATTCTCGGAGCGCCCCTCGGGAGCCTTCGACCAGTGGTTCGTTTGCTGAGCCTTCGAGCCTTCATCGTCGTCTTTCGCTGCTCGGCTGCATGCCGGAAGAGTGGCCTCACAGAGCACCGCCAGCCCAACCGGCACGAGCGCTTCGATGCCTGCTGCAGAGGTTAGGAATAGAGGAGGTATCCCTAGAACTCTCTACGTAGGAGGTACCTGGAATGTCGAGTTTTCTACGGTGCACAAGGACACTAGAGAATGAATAACGTACGTAACGTACATTGTAAATTGCCTGTGATGTAATAGTGTCTGTAATAGTGTCTGTAAAGATGTAATAGTAATAGTAGGCACACCATGTCCTGTACACCGGGGTCACACATGGGCTGTTACCTTAAAGCGCGTGTGGGTTCAATGTCGTTCCTGATTCCTGACGCGAGAAAAGCGGTATTCTTCGCAAGGGTGATGGCAAAGTACATTTGACGTGGTGTGCGATGGACGTGCTCAAAGCTCCGCTTTCTGGGCTTTGAAAGCAGAGGGATTGTTCGTGAGGGTGATCTCTTTTTACGCTTGGCGTTTTGTAAGGTGGAATTGTGCAAAGTTTCACTTTCTGGGCTTTTAAAGAAAAGGGATCGTTTGCGAGGGTTATCTCAAAGTACGCTTGATGCGGTTTGCGATGGAAGTGTGCAAAGCTCCGCGTTCTGAAGTTTGAAAGCAGAAGGATCGTTCGCGAGGGTGATCGCAAATATGCTTGGGGTGGTGTGCGATGGACGTGCGCTAAGCTTCGCTTTCCGGGCTTTGAACGCCAGAGCAGGACGTGCTCACCGAGCAGGGAATCAGGTTCGCCAAGAATGGAATGCTAGATCAGGCATTCGTGGCTAAGAAAAATGAGTGTTCCATTCACTGAAGGGTAGGCATTGGCTGCATATACTTGATCGTTTTTCCTGGACTGCACGCAAAAAAACGAACACAAAATGATGATCATTCCAATAACGTCATCATAGGCAATTTTGTCACGTGACACTGACGGCGATAGCTCTCCGTCACACCAAATGTGTCGCCCAGGGTCGAGCTCCCACAGCCACTCGCCGCCTCTGCCTTGTTTCACCCTGTTGCAACCGTTCCCCTCCATGGTGGCTCAGTGGCTGAGGTGTTGCGCTGCTGAGTTCAAGGACGTGGTTTGATTCCAGGCCGCAGAAAGAGCTTTTTTGGTGGAGGCGGAACGCAAAAGCGCCCATGCGTTCAGATTCTCCCGCACGTAGAGGCCTCTTTGGAACAGAAATATTCCGGAGCCTTCTACCACGGCGCGCATCACAGCCTAGACGCAGCTTCGGCGGTAGAATACCCCCGAAAAATCAATCGCACTTCACTCTTGTTTCATAAAGCCGGCTAAAATGCTATCAAGGAAGCCAGGACCCGTGCGTTCGCACTTTAGCTATGCATGACTGCCAATGCCTAACCGTCTGTCAGGTATTACCCGGTTCTCTTAACGTCTGCAAGCAAGTTCTACAGGATCGGGGAGAGTTTAAGTCCAGGTGACAATGCCAGTGGGGCGTCCCGAATAACTCAAAATTATACCGGTCACATGGGATGTCGAAACCCACGGTTTATCAAATTCCCCTGGAAAACGGAGCTCTCACACTGCGAGAACATGTCACGCCATTTAATTCGTTGAATTCGTGTCGTTTACCCGGGTATGTGAAAGGGACGACCTGCTGGAAACGCAGGTTTACAATAACCCGCGTACTGCCTAAAACTGCTATTTACCGCAAACGATTGATTATCGCTTGTGTATTCTCAAATATTGGAATTCGTCGTTAGCAACAAGGATGAAGATCACAGTGAAGCATTTGCGGTCATTTTACTCTTTTTATTAAATCACCTTTCTTACCGTTTACTGTGGCTTTCCCAGACAAAAGTTTTCATTAGAAAGAAACGCGATGACACTATTATCGTTGAGTGATCTGAAATATCCAATGACTGCGCTGTAGTTTCTATTTAGCGTGGTTGTATCGTTCAATAAACACACAAATATGCAGCGGCCAGGGCACGTCTTATGATCGCTTGCATGCCGCGCATGCATTCCCCATCATAACACACCCGTGTTTCATTTTCGCAGGGTGCGCCGAAGGGCCGTCTGGACGTGTGTATCCTGGAGACTGCCCCCATCGATGTAGACGCCGACAGAAAAAAGACATTTTTTGTCTATAAACCCCCGTTTCTGTCCCGTTACATCCCCTGATCTTCGGTTCTTTTCAGAACGTGTCGAACCCGCGTAATGGACCGAGAATTGAATGACGCCATTTCTCGTAGGATTCAATAGTTCCCTTCAAAACGGACTAAACTGCGACAAAAGTAGGGTTGCCATAATTTGATTCACTAGGAAGTGGCATCGGTTAAGTTTAGCTGCATGTAGTTGTGAAGCACTGCAAGTCTGCAGTATTAGGCACAAGCACTGAATATATCACGTTAGTAATGCATCCAACTTTAAACACGAATCTGAACTGCTATACATTAGCTCCACCACAAAAAGTTCGCTTCTACTAGAAATTACCACGGAAAACGGTGGCGACATGCTTTTTTTTCTGTTGCTTTTTGTCTCCTGGCCATGCCGGCGTGGTTGGGAATGAAGCGGCTCATGTCGCAGCACGCGGTCTACTCTACAAGGCACTCCCCACCGCAAGGACCGACATCTGTCGGTATGCCCTTCCATAATTGAATACACGCTCTTTCCCCTTGATTCCACAAGTTTATTCATACCCTCCTACCACAGACAAACACAAAGAATATACCCCCCGCCCCACCCCTCCCTCCTAACACACCACGCTTTCCTTTATCGCCGCCTGCAAACTGAAACCTTCGATACTCACCCCGTCATACACCACACTTCACCGCCCCTATTCTTCTACAACTGTCCGCATTGTCACACACATCGAAGCACTTACCACCCTGTTTTCTGTTGTCCTCATCACCCTAACCCCATCCCATCGCCCAACCCTGAGCAGTGGGAGACCGAGCTCGTCAGGTCAGCGGCCGAGTGACCCCAAGCCCTGGTGTAACGAGCTCTGGACGCCGCTTGTACTCGCGGCCCAATGCACATAGGAGGCTAAACACATCATCTCTTGCTAGGACAATGTGTATGCCTCCTTCTCTGTTGCCTCTCCTGCAGCCCACACTGAACGGAAAAAATATTTTCAAAGCTTTCGGCGTGTATAACTGAGGCACGCGATATTCTGTTCCAAGAAATTTACAAGCACCAGTACGATTTCAAAATGGGATTACACTTGTTCGTATGCCGCGCCAGCCTCCCAACTGACCTCAAAGATACCAGATCACGTCTTTAACAAAACGATTGCGCAGAATTCAGGGAAGATATATTTTTACAATTAATAATCACTGGTTCTCGGGGAAAAATGTTAGCAGTGCTGAGAAACAAGCCCAGGTCGTTGGTAAAAAACCACAGATTTTAATGTGATACTGAGGTGTTTGCCTGTATCGACAACATGCAAGAAATGAAGGCTCAACGTGATGATTGATGTCAGTAAACACCGCTGCTCTGCCTTGAGCAACCAAATAAAATTTGTGTTACTCGTTAGTTTTTTACATCACCGTCACACTCTATTGAGGGATACACTTCTTTCGGATTGCAAATATTTTCAGCTAAATAATGAAGTACGGGCCTTGATTCACCTCACTATTTCTAACTGCCATTCTGCTTCTCGATATGGCATGGAGACCAAGGAGGAAAAAAACGTCCTACAGAATGTAATCGTGATCATCGTCCCGGAAACGCAAGCCGTTTTGCGTCAGTGACATATACTTTCGATGGTTCGCTAGACGTCGTCACAGATAACAATCCGCGCCCAGGAATTAACAAACAAACCTGTTCTGCACTTTCAGTTTCCGTACAGAGTTTGGTGAGGTTGCTGAGATAGAAGAGCGGTGTTCTTTTAACACTTGCATAAAAGAATAGAAGCAGTCTTCTAGGTAAAGCCGTCGATGGAACTGGGTGTGCCCAGGAAATTCCGTACCAGAAGGAAACGTCTCGCCTGAAGACCATGCCACAACAATTTGGCGCACAGTTCGCACATAACCCACGGGTTCTTCCTTCGACCAGAGAGCGTGGCGTGGTTAGCTCACGGTAGCTTGCGTGTTCGGAAGTGGAACCGCCATTGTTGTCGTATTCATTACAAAGGTAAAATAGAGACAGAGAGAAATTGTGTTTTGAGTAAAACGAGGTTGGCGACGCTCTCCAAAAGCTTCATGGAGTCTGGGTGCCCCTCTGTCCAGGCTCCCACTGATGGCCTCCTGCATGTGTATGTGACAAACCCGTAGGCTTCGACGCACCACAACTGCGCCTGTTTTTCTGGTCGTATAAAATAATCACCGAACTAACAAACGTGCTGTTAGGCTACGCATACCTAAAAGATAACTATCTACCTTTATTTTCAGAAATAGTAAGACAATAATAAAAAAGTGTCAGCATTTTGTGGGAAATATTAGAAGAACTTCGGCTTGAACCCGGTCAGTTGGCGTAGCAACGCACGACTCACATCATAGGCCACTGAGGTCGGACAGCTTCGCATGAGATCAGAAGAAGTGTTCCAAAGCGACGCAGTAGATGTCACAAGTAGGGTTGGTGCAAGTCACAAGTAGCCTTGCTTCAACATTTGAGCAAAAGGTAAAGTCTTGGGTTGCCACCTTCATTTGAAAATGTTTATTATATGTTAAGTACTGTTCTTAAAATACCACCCGTAGGAATAAATGAACTGTTTAAGCATATGCTTTCCGCACGTCCATTTCGGACAACTACGGTGTTGGTACGTTTCTATGAGAAAAACACGGTGGTCTATAAAATACAGGGCGAAACTTCGTGTCACGGGATATCTCACATTATGGCCACGTTGTCATCGCTGACCAGGATGCCCTATGTTGGTGTCCCACGGTCTCTGTATACAATAAACGTCTCTGATCCGGGCTAAGGTGTGTCCGAAGCGCTATGTACTAGAGCATTTTGTCGATATATCGAAGAAAGGTTTCCCGTTTTCGGTGCAGTGCTTAACGGTAGGCTTTCGAGCACAAGCCTCCACAAAAGCTTTTATTTCTACCTATACATGGACAACCGTTGTACCCATAAACGTAGATATCCCTGTAAAATAGCGTTTAAAATGTCAGTGTGATAACCGTCTAACTGCGGGATCGCTCAACACCATACAAATAGCAACGCATTGGTCAACTTAGGACAGAATTTAATGGGGGTTTGACAGTAC